>NC_141231.1:187500-255000 GCF_054856515.1 Filicampus tigris | reverse complement strand
AAGTCATTTTAAACCAGGGCCAGAGTAGGACTAATTTTTAGCCTTGGAGTTTCAGGGCTCAGACCACTAAAGTTCACGTTTTAATGAAGACACACAATTTTAACTTGTTAGTGTTTGGACATAAAATAGCTTGCAATTCCATCCACCAATATTCATAAGTGTACCACACATATAAATGTTAAATTGAAAAAAACTAACATGCATTCTTCTAAATAATTCAAGTGTAGAAATTCATTTTATAAGTTAATTGTTTTTATTATTTTTACACAGAGCTGGGCATATTACAAAATAATTGAACGTCCGTGATTCGTCATCCGTCTGCAGTTTGGGTACCCTTCCGTCGTCCGTCGCTTCCGTCGGTGATTCTGACTAAACCTTGACTTCCCCCTTGCTGGCCGATATTTGAACAGAAAGAGTGACTTATTGCGCCATGGAAGCCTGTTCACGGCCTGGTCCGTCAGCCTGCAAACGAGTTTTTGCCTCGCCGACCACCAAAGCTGTGTTCCGCTTTGCCAGCCAGTACCCACAGCTGCCTTTGGAGTCCCACAGGCCAAAAAGGCCTGATAGGACTCCTTCATCTTAACGGCATCGCTTACCACGGGTATCCACCAGCGGGTTCCAGGCCTGCCGCATCGACAGGCACCGACCACCTTACAGCCACAACTCCGATCGCCTGCCTAAGCAATAGAGAAAAGTCAATCATCGAACTGCGGACAAGGGTATCCTGGTGTTTGAACATGGTGTTCATTATGGTTAGTCTGTGACAAACACAGAAGTCCAAAAACAGAACACCACTCGGGTTCTACCCAGGGGGGCCTGTTCCTCCCAGTCACGCCCTGTCATTGCCCACGTGAGCATTGAAGTTCCCCTGCAGAATAAGGAAGTCATCACAGGGTGCGCTCTCCAGCACACTCTCCAAGGACTTCAAAAACGGTGGGTCAACAACGACGTGCGTAAAAGCAGTGTCCGGGCTTGAGGCACCTTCCTGGGACAGCCAAAAGTGGAGTGGTGACCAGGCCCAGAAGCCCTAGTAGCATAAAAAATGCTCCAGGAGGGAGGGGGCCGGCGAGCTAAAGCAGCGACCGGGAAGAAGCCACCTTCCTCGGATAGTTGCTGGGGTTCCAGGGGATACGCCCCTGGTAGCCTAAAAAGCTTTCGGGCGAGAGGAACCTTCCTGGGACAGCCAAAAGTGGAGTGGTGACCAGCTCCAGAAGCCCTGGTAGCATAAAAAAAGCTCCAGGAGGGAGGGGCCAGCGAGCTAAAGCAGCGTCCGGGAAGAAGGCATCTTCATTGGATAGTTGTTGGCGTACCAGGGGGTCCGCCCTACAGGCCCATAGCCCTGGTAGTATAAAAGAGCACCAGGAGGGAGAGGCCGGCGTGCCTAAAGCCGTGTCCATGCAAGAGGCGCCAGGGCCGGGTGGGCAGCAAAAAGCAGAAAAAAGTCCCCCAGAAAGGCGCAAGTCCAGCGGGGAATTTTTCCCCATTCATTTCTATGGGTATGCTACCAGGGGAGCGCAGCATCGCCGGTGGCCATTAGGGGCGCTGCAGTAGGTAAAAGTTGATCCCCCATGTCTGCGGATCAGTTTGCCTATCACTGGGTTACTCCTGGTTTCGCGAAAATCCAGGAGACACATTTTCAGAAACCATTTTTTCAAGACAAATATGTCCGTAATTGTTAAAAATTGTGATTGGATTGATTTCTGATGCATTATTTTTTTTTTGCAGTGAGAACCCACTCCCAACAGTAGAGATTGCCATTCGTAACACAGGTGATGCAGACCAGTGGTGTCCCCTGTTGGAAACACTCACAGATGCTGAAATGGAGAAGAAGATTCGAGACCAAGACAGGAACACAAGGTGAGCCACATGGATACACACTAGTACAACGGCATACTGTGTGTACTGTATGTACATATATAATTGGGTTGGTATAGATATTCCGAACTTGACATACGTTTAGAGCACCTGTGTCAAACTTAAGGCCCGGGGCCAGATTTGGCCCGCCACATCATATTGTGGCCCGCAAAAAATCAAGCATGTCAAACATGCCTTCACACATATGTAATTCTACACCATTAGCTTATTATTGTAAGAAGGCATATGTACTTATTCTTTATGATTGGGGCCCGAGCAGCGACCGCTGCGAGATCCCTATTGTTTTGGTAGAAATAATAATTATCATTATTAGGGCTGAGCAGCGACCGTCTCCCTATTTTTTTTTTGTAGAAATTATGATTATTATTATTATTATTATTATTATTAGGGCCCGAGCAGCAACTTCTGTTTGCATGGTGACAAGAGCTTTTAGAGCTGCAGGCGTGGGCCTCCAAACTATAATCATATATGATATATTATTCAACTGTTGTCTAACGCAAATTAAAAAGGCTCTGATCAGAGGAGGTCAGCTGTCATCTGCTTACAACTCCATTCAAACGTTGGTTTTAAGTTTCTTTTTTTTTCAGACAATTGCTTTTTTCCAGTAAATAGAAATCTCTTACCTTACTGACAATTTCTGACGAAGGCTAGAATGACAGCCGAAACTTTCAGCAAAGGTAAGAGATTTCTCTGACGGGGAAAAAACAATTACCTGGGGAAAAAAAAAAATAAAGGAACCTAAAACTTATCTTGAAAAGAAGACAAGATGAACACCATAGCTCAAGCCCAAAATCTTTGTCCCCAACAATCTTCTGACACTGTGAGGAAAGTGTCAGATTCACATAAGATTACCTCTGAAATTTCATTCCCACCTTGTGATAACTAAAGATAAAAATTTGACAACTTTTGAACAACGGCCATAGCCTAAGTATTGTCATTATTCTGCAAATTGAACATATTGTACGGTAATGGTAATATGTTATGTGTCTTTTTAGACGTATGAGACGACTGGCCAACACTGCTCCATCCTGGTAGAAAGAGATTTGAAGCTATGGCTGATGGTCAGTCCTACAAAACATCCTCTGGAGACCCAGAAGTCATTGAGAATACTCACACACGCATGTATACACACCGTAAATATATTCACATGTAGTCAGTGCTGACACGTTGAGGAAAGAGACAGTGAAACGTTATTTTGGAGCAAAGGACCCGCATATGACCACATATGAAATGCCAATGTCACCTGTGACTTT
Source organism: Filicampus tigris (assembly GCF_054856515.1). Taxonomy (NCBI): domain Eukaryota; kingdom Metazoa; phylum Chordata; class Actinopteri; order Syngnathiformes; family Syngnathidae; genus Filicampus; species Filicampus tigris. The sequence continues at coordinate 251,872 of NC_141231.1, read as the reverse complement.
AGAATAAAATGTGACATTTCTTCAGCAACAAAGGTGTCAGTTGTTGGATTCAACCATCTTTGGGCGATGACTATAGCCCAAACATTTTCATTTTGCTGCAAATGATACCTATTTTAATATAATTGGAGTCAAATGTGTTTGTATGTACAGTGATCCCTCCCTACTTCACGCTTCGACTTTCGCGTCCTCAGTGCATCGCAGATTTTTCAGACGCATTCATAAAAAATGAAAAAATACAGTCATATCGCCTGCCATAATGAGGAAAAAATTGTTGTTTCAAAGAGATAGTTGACTCAGAGACTTTGTACATACCCAAAGGCAGTACAAGGCGCATGTTTAGTTCCCGGCGCGAGATCAAGAGCACTGGTGGATTTATCCTGTGAGCTGGTTGATTGCGCATCACGCAGCCTCACCCGGGATCTCCCTTGTTGTGTCTCGCCAGTCTCGTCCATGCTAATAAACGAACGGCATTTTTGAACAACGTTCAGTTCAAAAATTCATAACGTCATGTCCCTTTTAGTCAGAGTAAAGACGGATAAGCGGCTAGTAAACAGCTGTGTTCAAAAGTTCTGAGCGGAGCGAGCTCAGCCACCGACAAGCATAAGGACGACCAAATATCGGCAAATAAAATGTTCAAGTCTTTGCACAAGTTCATGTTGCATTTTATTCAAAGGTCCTTGTTGTTGTTATTGTGCAAAGCCAGAGTTGCCATATTTACTGCTGGTGGTGACGGAGCTTCTTTGTTTTAAAAGAAGAAGAAAATGATGACAATGAAGAAGATAAGAAGCAGCCGCACCAAGAGCAGAAGTAATGAGACTCTTTCGCTTTGTACAACAATGAGGAAGTACATTAATACAACAGGATTGTGCCTTTGCCTAAAATGCACCACGGGATTCAAGTTGAGCCAATTTTTAAAATTCTAAACTTTAAAATAGTCATTAACCAGCGTTCCGTCGTAATCATCCACTGCCGGGCTTGCAGCAAACGTTCCTCTCACAGCATGCAGCTTGGTATTTACCAGAGCTGGGCAGTCCGTCCCTGGGCCGGACCAGTCGGACCCTCCGGTCCGGCTGGATGCCCATTTTTGGGGCGGGGGGGCGTAGGGTGACATGCGTTTGACGTGGTTGCGAGGCGGCCAAATTTAATCTCAGCCCACTCAGTGAAAGGCTTCTTTTTAGGCTTCTGTCTACTCACGCGTAGGCGCGAGCGACAACTGCCGCATTGATTCACGTGACCGGCGCATTGTGCTGTTGGCGACAGGTCTGCAACGCATGCCACGCACCCATCAGGAATTGTTGCTACTCCGATCGGTCCAATTATGTCACATGTTGCGATGACAGTTTCCCACACGGAGAGGAGAGAGAGGATGCAGCACGCAGCTCGTTGCTGCTGCAAAAGCAAACTAGTTTGGCAATAAAATTAAATGCATAGTCTAGTCATCTCGGTCCCTTTATGGTTGTAGCAGGTACGATATCCATTGTTGTCGCTGTCTTTTTGAAGCGACGGCCCCCGACTTGGAACTTGGAACTGTTTCAAAACAACTTGTGTCCGGGAGTATGTTAAGCTGCGCGCAACACTCAAGTATGACGCTGCCACATCAAGGTGGAGTTCATGTACTTTTGGCGTCTTCTACTTCCGGAAATACGCCGTAGCAAACCTGCTGTGTATAGTGGTTTGCTGGTATGCTTTTATTTTGAAGGCCGTGAACGAAGGGAAGTGTGGAAAATAAATAACTTGTTGATTGCGAATTCTGGCCGTCTGTTGGACCCAAATAAATATACAATACGACAAAACCAACCCTGGGGCTCGCAATGGAAGTAAGAACACACAGTTTGGTAAGTAGTAAAGTACTAGTGGCGCATTTTGACGCGCGTCCACAGCGGGTTTGAATCGTAAATTAGCCAGCTAATGATCCTTAAAAGCTTCTGCTGTTAGCATCTCTCCCGCAGCGGCGTCAATCACGGAAACTTTTTTTTTTTTGGGGGGGGGGGGTGTCGGAGGGCGGAACGGGGCGGGGGGTGATCATTTTTATGAATAAGGGCGGGGGGTCGCGGCCAGAAGGGTACCCATGTCATGGGTGGAGGGTTGCGGCTGGACCGGCAAAAAAGAGTCAAGTGCCCAACTCTGGTATTTGGATTCATTTTGCATTTTAAAGTTAAATTTGTAAGGTACCGGTAAGTATTGAGAAGTGTGGAAACTATGTCGCGTGGTTTGCAATGGCGTAATAGAGGCATAAATCCCCCCGAAATAAAACTAAATATAATATGAAATAAAAAAATAATAAATTCAACCTCTTTTTAACGGTTTTCACCTTTTGCAGGGGGGTCTGGTCCCCATTAACCGCAATAAATGAGTGATTAGTGTACTTCATTTATCTGTTACCCAAATATGTTCTTCGGGGACCTAGAACTATTGAGGATACTTACACATGCATGGATAATTCCATGAATATATTGCTATGTAGTCAGGGTGACTGACGCTTCCTCACATCAACTAGTATTATGTATTTCTATACCTTAGATAATATTTTTTCACAAACTGGTTAAAAAGCATTTGTAATTCCTAGCTGTTACCTAACTTCTTCACTTTCGCATTGGCAGGTTTAGTTGTCGCCTCTTAATTGGCATTTACATACATACTGTAAGTGTGTGGAGCTAGGTTACCTGACTGTTTCAAGTTGATTGTTTTTTATATAGTATTGTAACAATCACCAAGCCAAACTTGTTCAAAATACCTGCACCACAAAATGTGGGTAGAATGGTTAAAGAGTAAAAAAAAAAAGTTTTTAAAATGGCTAAAATGATGAGCACTACGCAAAAAAAGCTTACGTTGTTTAATATGTCAGGAAACTGCAGTTACTCGTCCCCAAAATGTATGTGGACATCTCTACTTATGGCTAGAACATCCTCTAAAAATATTGCCCCAATATTTAGTATTTTATGGACGACGTGTTTTTCTCATAAAGTGACATAAGCTTTGAAGTGAGCGCCTCTATGAAGAGGAAATTTTAACCCTAAAATCCGTAATATTTGGGTGATCATCCTAATATTTTGAGAGCTTGATGTGAGCACAAGAAGAGTTGTCAACATACATTTTAGTGACTATTGATCGCAGTTTTCACTCATTGAGGAGGGACATTACATTTGCTTCGTCAACCAAATAGCCATTTTAATAATTTCATAAAAGATTCCATGGGAGCCACAAACTCTTTCGACATCAAAAATGAGGATACACAGCATGTTCTTTTCCTTTTTCCTTTCGATTCATCAGCAGACATCCGTTGAAATGGGTGGTTTGGTAAAAACAATAGTTCGATGTTAATCCTGTGAGTTCTTGCTTCCCAAGGAGCAACTGAATGAGACAAGATGTCAATTAGGTTCGCTTTGCCACATCCAATACAGTTGCGCTTTGTACCGTATTTTCCGGCCTATAAGCCACTTCATTTTTCCTAGGTTTTGAACCATGCAGCTTATAGACCGGTGCGGCTATTCTGTGGATTTTTCTTCCACCGCTAAGGGCGCTCTAACCGGAATTACAGTACAATTCAATACAATACAATTGCCATTAACAGGATTTGACTACAGGTGGAGGAGTTCAGGCGAGGGTGCTATGTACAAGGTTATTGCATTAGGTGGTATGTAGTATGTAGGAGAACAACAAAAGGTGGACATTAACTGACAAACTGGAGCGGCAACCGGCAGTGAAATGATGATGAGTACTGTTTATTTTCCCTTGATTCTGTTCTGTTTTAATCAGCAAAGTTTCTGCCATGTTAAAAGGCATCGTTAGGAAAGAATCTGTTCGGGTACATACATGTACATTTACAGTTCAAAATTGTTCTGTAAATGTAGTAAATATCCAATTTTTCAACATAGAAGACGACTTCATGGGTTTCATGAAGATGATTAAAGTGACTTGTGATTTCAAACATAGGAGAAATGAAGATAAATATTGTTTAATTTACCTTTGTTCTGTTCTGTTTTAATCAGCAAGGTTACTGCCAAATAATCTATTCAGGTACATACATGTACATTTACAGTTCAAAATCGTTTTGTAAATGCAGTAAATATAGAATTTTTCAACATAGGTGCGGTTTATATAAAGGTGCGGTTTGTATAAAGGTGCGATTTATAGTCCGGAAAATACGGTATATGTATCGTAAATGTTTATGATAATGCTTGCGGTTGTCAAAAAGGGCGCCATTCAACATGGGAGCAGCAATGCTCCGCGAGTATATGGAGCAAAGTAAGTGCTGTCGCGAGGGTATTCATATTAATTAGGCCCCCCCCCCCATGCATTTCATGTGCTCCTTAAGGCTGGGCTCAGGTGACTTGTCTGTTTGCTCAGTTGCATGTTAACACATAGTTCATTCTGTATGCTATAATTACATGGCAAAATTGTTGATATTTTAATCGTTTACTTGTAACACTGTCTGTCATAGCCTGTTCTCTTTGTAAAACTTTGGTTTATATTGAAACAATAAAATAACTTGCTCAAACCTGTTTTCTTATTGTACTACTGCATATAAGGAGTTGATGCAAGACACACAGATGTACAGATGGAGAGTTTATTCATTTTCACAATTATTTCCAAAAATAAAAAAGTTACATACTGTTATTAGTATATAATTACCTCATACAACACAATACAACTTTATTTATATAGCGCATTTCACAACAGCTGCAGCTGTAGCAAAGCACATTACATCAACAGGAAAAGAAACGTATTCTACAAAAATATTATAATGCTCTCATAAATACAGAGTCTTGAGTGAGCTATTCGTGGAGTGTACAGACGTTTTAATATATTGTCTGACTTCATTTTCAAACATGAAAAAAATTGGTTTTCTGTACAAGTACATATGCCATAAGTACAAGTATGGTAACGGACACTAATTCATATCTGGGTTCACGTTGTGGGCTCGCCAGTGTGTCTGGTACACCACATAGCTCTACTTCTGTTTGTCTGTTTATTGTTTTTATCTTGTTTTAAGAGGACTATGAGCTCTCTGCTGATGTGTGAACGCCAGAAATGTATGAAAATCAAAGCTTCTGTGGGAAAATGTGCAGAGTATCGCTTTGATGACCCAAACAAGTCGCGCCCAACTTATCTGGCTTATGTGCCACATTTCTTGCTCCGACTGAAGTCCCTGCTGCCCAAGAAGCGCAGGCGTCCGGGTGTGCGAAGCGGTCGTTTTACCAGGTTGAAATCCTGGTTAGCACTGTCGCCGGAGTTAACATGGTGTCCGGCGAGGATTCCCCGGGAGTATCAAGATTGCTTGCATTGGCTTATTGCTCGCCGCAAGCTCGCTTCCATTGCTCCCTCTTGGTTGCTGCCTGTGGTTGGACAACAGGAAGATCTGGTGGTTGTGCGCCCTTGCCGGACCTGCGAGATTGGTGGTGCTAACCTCACGAATCATCGGACATTGAGCCGATCCGAGTGCGTGACTGATTTTCAGGCGTCACTAAAAAGTGCGCTTCTTAACGGACAATCAGTGAGGAATAAAACTTTTATTCTTCGGGATTTATTTACTTCAAGCTCATTGGATTTACTATTCCTCACTGAGACTTGGATTGACTCCGATGAGTTTGCTCCTTTTTCCCAAACTGCTACCTTTTGACTGTGTTTTTATTAATACGCCCAGACCCACTGGTTGCGGGGGTCGCATAGGTGGTATTGCCACAATACTGAAGAGCAACATGAGCTATAAGCTTCTACCAGAAATGTCACCTAGTTCGTTTGAACTGAGCTGCTTTGAACTTGGTAAACATGATCCTGTATTTTGTGCAGTGATTTTCAGAACGAAACAGAAATATTACTGTCTTCATCAATGAATTTACAGAGAGATCGAGTTTTAATAGTGGGTGATCTTAATGTGCATGTCGACTGTCCTTCCACTCCATATGTGACAGACTTTTTAAATATGCTGGATGGTTTTAGTTTGGTGCAACATGTGTCGAGACTCACTCATAGCCACCAGATAGCCACCACTCCTTCCTGTCCAGCCTTGGCCTTCACAACATCTCAGGTGAGGAACCAGCTGAAGAAGATGAAGGCGAGGAAGGCAGCGGGTCCAGATGGCATCAGCCCCCAGCTCCTCAAATCCTGCGCAGACCAGCTGTGTGGAATTGTCCAGCACATGTTCAACCTGAGCCTGAAGCTGGGCAGGGTCCCCCAGCTATGGAAAACATCCTGCCTGGTCCCGGTGCCAAAGACCCCCCACCCGAAGGAGCTCAACAGCTTCAGACCGGTGGCGCTGACGTCTCACCTGATGAAGACCCTGGAGAGACTGGTCCTTGTCCACCTGCGCCCCCTGGTGAGCTCCTCAATGGACCCACTCCAGTTCGCATACCAGCCTGGCATCAGTGTGGATGATGCCATCATCTACCTCCTCCACACTTCACTCTCCCACCTGGAGAAGGCGGGGAGCACTGTGAGGATCATGTTCTTTGATTTCTCCAGTGCTTTCAACACCATCCAGCCCACCCTACTGGGAGACAAGCTGGAGCGGGCGGGGGTGGCGCACCACCTCACCACATGGATCCAGGACTACCTCACAAACCGGCCACAGTATGTGAGAACACAGGACTGTGTGTCTGACGTGCTCCTCTGCAGCACGGGGGCCCCACAGGGAACTGTCTTGGCTCCCTTCCTGTTCACCCTCTACACCTCGGACTTCAACTACAACACCCCTACCTGTCACCTGCAGAAGTTCTCTGACGACTCTGTGATTGTCGGCCTCATCACAGGCGGAGATGATCGGGAGTACAGAGAACTTACTCAGGGTTTTGTGGATTGGTGCCAGCAGAACCGCCTCCTGATCAATGCGGGGAAATCCAAAGAAATGGTGGTGGATTTCGGTAGGCGCCAGCACTCTTCACCTGCACCAGTGAATATCCGGGGAACAGATGTTGAGAGAGTCTCAACTTACAAGTACCTGGGTGTTCATCTGAACAATAAACTGGACTGGTGCGACAACACAGACGCCCTCTATAGGAAGAGTCAGAGCAGACTCTTCCTACTCAGGAGACTGAGGTCTTTTGGGGTTCAGGGGACACTCCTCAGGAACTTTTATGACTCGGTGGTTGCATCGGTCATCTTCCAGGGAGTGGTCACCTGGGCAGGCGGCGTCTCGGCCCGGGACAAGAAGCGGCTGGACAAACTGGTCAAGAGGGCCGGCTCTGTCCTGGGCTGCTCCCTGGACTCTGTGGACTCGGTGGGGGACAGGAGGATGTTGGCCAAGCTGTCATCAATGCTGGGCAACCCGGACCACCCCCTCCAGGGCACCCTAACAGCACTCCACAGCACCTTCAGTGACAGACTGTTACACCCTCGCTGTGCAAAGGAGAGATTCCGCCGTTCCTTCTTGCCTGCTGCTGTCAGACTCTTTAACAAGAACATTGTGTAGTCTCTACAAACTGGCGGTCATTAGTGCAATTGTGCAGTCCTGCACCTGAGCTCGTATCGTGCAATACCCAATATTCCCCACTACTGTAATACCGTGCAATACTCAACATTCCCCACTACTGTTAGTCTAGTTTTATTTTTATCCAATGCTGTTCCTTACATTTCACTACAGCACTGCAGCACTGTCACTTAGAGTATTTTTTCCTCTGTACTATGTACAGGCCGAAATGAGTGTTCCTCATATTTTTTATGTAGATGTAGGTTGGTGTGTATACACATGTGTATATACACATGTTACTGCGTATATCTACATAGGTTTGATTCTAAATGTTTGCCGTCAATGTTATACATTAATGGCCACATTATGCCGCCGCCCCTGTGTGACCTATATCCTTGCTACTGTAACAACGAAAATTTCCCCACTGTGGGATCAATAAAGGCATTCTTATCTTATCTTATCTTATCTTATAAACATGGCCATACATTGGATTTGATGCTGTCTTGTAATTTGGCTATCGCTAATTTGATGGTGCAGGATGCTGTCATTTCTGATCACTGTTCCATTTTGTTTGATTTGATTTTGATTGATCATGTAAAATCACATTGCCCGGTGCGTTATTCTCGCATGCTTAAAACTGCAGTGTTTTTCTCCCGTCTTTTTATTTCATATGCTCAATCGCACTTGGATCATCCAAGTGTGATTGAGGATATGAATGAAGGTGATTTGCGGGACACAGAAGAGATGTCAAACTCTTTTTTTTTTTTTTTTTTTTCAGCATTCTTGACTCAGCTCCACGCAAACTCGTGCACCCGAGAGCCAAACCTGTACCTTAGCTCAATGACATGACTCGTGAAGCCAGGCACATGTGTAGGCAAGCAGAGATGAAATGGAAAAAAGATCGCCGGCAGGAGTCCGACCAAACTTTGTGTAACAGCTGGAGATCCTATCAAAAAGTGGTGAATCTTGTGAATTTGAAAGTGAAATAGTTTTCAGACATTATTGAAAAAAATGTAAATAATCCTCGTATTTTGTTTGAAACCATTGGGGCTGTTTTAAATGCGCCACAATATACTTTTTTAGAATCCAGCTCGGAAAGCTGTAACAGGTTTTTAGCCTTCTACAGTGAAAAGTTGCTCTCGTTAGGGCCAATATGTCACTCCCAACAGTCAATATTTTCATAAATCTCCCCTGCTCAGCTGTGTTTTTGCAGTCTGAGGCTGTGTCATTAACATTTCTCACAAGATAGTTGATCATTTAAAACTATGGATGTTCCGATCAGGTTTTATGACACAGATACTAATGTCCCTTCCCAAGATGGCCGCCGCACTGGGGAGACCTCGGGGCGAGTATCCCCAGTCTAGCTAATGTACCCGCCCAAGATGGCCGCCGCATTGTGGAGACCTCGGGGTGAGTTTCCCTAGTACAGCTAATTTCCCTGTCCAAGATGGCCGCCGCACTGGGGAGACCAAGGGGCAATAACACTGGTCCACTGGAAATTAATGGTGAATTTTTGTGGGTTTTTTAAGTGTGAATGAGTTGAATGTATGGAAAGTAGGGATTTTGACGGTGTTGAAAAGCTGAATGGGAGTTGAATGAGTTTGAATTTGTGGAAATTGGGAAGGTGTAAATGTGAAAGGTTGAACGATTCAAAGGAAGTGAATGGTAAATAGTTGAATTTTTGTGGGCTTTTTAAGTGTGAATGAGTTGAATGTGTGGAAAGTAGGGATTTTGACGGTGTTGAAAAGCTGAATGGGAGTTGAATGAGTTTGAATTTGTGGAAATTGGGAAGGTGTAAATGTGAAAAGTTGAATGTTCCAATGGAAATATGGTGAATGAGTTGAATTTTTGTGGGTTTTTTAAGTGCGAATGAGTTGAATATGTGGGACGTAGGAATTCTGGGGGTGTTGAAAAGTTAAATGTGAGCTGAATGAGTTGAATGACTAGAATTTGGTATGGTGTAAATGCTAAAAGTTGAATCTGCCAATGGAAATGAATGGTGAATACTTGAATTTTTGTGAGTTTTTTAAGTGTGAATGAGTTGAATGTGTGGAATGTAGGAATTTTGGGGGTGTTGAAAAGCTGAATGTGAGTTGAATGACTTGAATTTGTGGAAATTGGGAAGGTGTAAATGTGAAAAGTTGAACGTTCCAATGGAAAATGGTGAATAGTTTAATTTTTGTGTGTTTTTTAAGTGTGAATGAGTTGAATGTGTGGGAAGTAGGAACTTTGAGGGTGTTGAAAATCTGAATGTGAGTTGAATGAGTTGAATGACTTGAATTTGTGGAAATTGGAATGGTGTAAATGTGAAAAGTTTAATGTACCAATGGAAATGTATGGTGAATAGTTGATTTTTTTTGTGAGTTTTTTTTAAGGGTGAATGAGTTGAATGTATTGGAAATAGGAATTTGGGGTGTGTTGAAAACCTTGACCAATATGAGTTGAATGAGATGAATGTTGTGAATTTCAAATTGGAATTATGTAAATGTGAATTGTTGAATATGGCAATGGGAATGAATGGTGGAATTTTGTGGTTTTTTTTACGGGTGAATAAGTAGAATTTGGGGGAAACAGGAATTGTGGGTTTGTTGAATAGCTTTACCAATGTGAGTTGAATGAGTTGAATCTTGTGAATTTTAAATTGGAATGGTGGAAATGGGAAATGTTGAATATGCCATTGAAAATGAATGGGTTTTTTTTGGGTGAAAAACGGGGAATCTTGGGGAAACCGTAATTTTTTTTGAATGAAGAAAAAGGACCCCATGTTGCCGTAAATTTTTGGAATGGCGAGAATCGGTTGAAAAATGTGGAAGTAGAAGAACGCCAAAAAAGTGCGAGGAATAAAATAGAAGAAGAAGAATAATAAGGTGAATGGAGTAGAACGCCTACGCCTTCACACAACGAGAAAATGCAATTTCTCTAGAAAGTGCGTATGAAGGCGAAGGAAGCTGAAAAGAAACTGCAATGCATTGGAATGAAGTTGAATAAAGTGGAATAAAATCGAATGATGCTGAATAAAGTTGAATGAGACTGAAGAATAAAGTTGAATGATACTGAATAAAGATGAATAAAGTGGACCGAAAAAAAATTGAAACAAGGATGGATTGGCCGGGGATTGAACCCACCACCTCCTGGTTGGGAAACCACCACTCTCCGGCGAATTCAATTTTTAAGGTTGAACAATTTGAATTATTGGGAATGAATTGCAGGTGTGTTGATAAGCTTAACCAATGTGAGTTGAATGAGCTGAAAAAAAGTTGAATAACCTCTTTTTTTAAGGTTGAATAATTCAAATTTTTGGGAAGTATGAAGTTGAATGAGCTGAATGTTGTGAATTTGAAAACCCAATGGTTTAATGTGAAGTGTTGAATGTGCCATTGGAAATGAATGGTGAATTTTTGGAATGTTTTTTTAAAAACTGAATAATTTTCATTTTTGCTAAGTATGAATTGCGGGGGGGGCGGCACGGTGGTCGACTGGTTAGCACGTCCGCCCCACAGTTCAGAGGTCGTGGGTTCGATCCCGGCCCCGGCCTCCCTGTGTGGAGTTTGCATGTTCTCCCCGTGCCTGCGTGGGTTTTCTCCGGGTACTCCGGTTTCCTCCCACATTCCAAAAAACATGCATGGTAAGTTGATTGGACACTCTAAATTGCCCCTAGGTGTGATTGTGAGTTTGGGTATTTGTCTCTGTGTGCCCTGCTATTGGCTGGCAACCAATTCAGGGTGTCCCCCGCCTACTGCCCGAAGACAGCTGGGATAGGCTCCAGCACGCCCCGCGACCCTTGTGAGGATAAGCGGTATCGATAATGGATGGATGGATGGATGAATTGCGGGTGTGTTGAAAAGCTTAACCAATGTGAGTTGAATGAGCTGAATCTTGTGAATTTGAAAACTGAATGGTTTAAATGTGAAGTGTTGAATGTGCCATTGGGAATGAATGGTGAATTTTTGAATGGTTTTATTAAGGTTGAATAATTTACATTTTTGTGAAGTAGGAATTGTGGGTGATGTGAAATGTGAGTTAGATGAGCTGAATAAAGTTGAATGACCTCTATGAAATATTGTGGACGGAGCGGAAATCGAACCATCGCATTAAATGGGGAAGTGTTGAATGTGCCATTGGAAATCAATGGGGTTTTTGGGGGTGAAAAACATTTAATTTTGGGGGACCCATAAATGTTAGGGGCAAAAAAAATACAGGTTTTGATGGCATGAATTTTTGGAATCATTTGAAATTTGAATGGGATGAATCGAATGAAGTATGTGGAAGTAGTTACGGTTTGAATTTGCCATTGGAAATGAATGGGGTTTTTGGGGGTGAAAAAAGTTGAATTTTGGGGGAACCATAAAAGTAAGGGGAAAAACAATAAGGATCAGCCATGGCATGAATTTTTGGAATAGTTCAAAGTTTGAACGGGGTGAAGTATGTGGAAGTCGTGGCACGCCAATGTTTTGGAGTGGCAAAAAAGGAGCAATATCATAGCAATACTAGAGAATGCAATTTCTGGAGAAATTGCGTGTGAAGGCAAAGGAAGCTGAATGAAAACTGCGGAATGCGTTGGAATGAAGTTGTATGATACTGAATGAAGTTGAATGATACTGAATGAAGTTGAATGATACTCAATGAAGTTGAATGAAAAGGAATTAATTGAAATTAAGAAGAAATAAGTGGGATGAAGTTGATATGAATGAAGTTGAATGTAGTTGAAGTTGAATGATACTGAATTAAGTTGAATGATACTGAATTAAGTTGAATGATAAGGAATTAAATTGAAAGATACTGAATTAAGTGAAATGAAATTGAATGAAAAGTAATTAATTCAATTGAAGTAGAATTAAGTGGAATGAAGTTGAATGATACTGAATGAAGGTGAATGATACTGAAAGAAGTTGAATGAAGTTGAATGATACCGAATTAAGTTGAATGACCTCTATGAAAAACTGTGGAATTTGTTGAAATGATACTGAATAAAGTTGAATGACCTCAAATTATAGAGAATAGCCTCGAATGAGGAGGACATAAAAAAATAAGAAGGGAAGAATAGACTTCCGGTTCATTTCCGGGTCATTTGGGTCACTTCTGGTCCATTTACAGGTCAGTTAGGTCACTTTCAGTTCATTTCCGGGTCATTTGAACAATTTGAACAATTGGTCAATTTCCTAGTCATTTGGACCACTTTCGTTTCATTTTAAGGTAATTTGGGTCACTAGGGGTCACTGCCCAAGATGGCCGCTGCACTGGGGAGACCTCGGGGTGAGTATCCCCAGTCTGGCTGGTGTCCCTGTCCAAGATGGCCGCCGCACTGGGGAGACCTCGGGGTGAGTATCCCCAGTGCAGTTAATTTCTGGGTCATTTGGGTCACTTCCGGTCCATTTCCGGGTCATTTTGGTCACTTCCGGTCCATTTCTGGGTCATTTGGGTCACTTGCGGTCCATTTGGGTCACTTCCTGTTAATTTCTGGGTCATTTGGGGTCACTTCCTGTTGAATATGGGTCACTTCCTGTTGACTTTGGGTCCTCCCCCAAGGTAGCGGCCTCATTGGAGAGATCGGGGTGAGTATCCCCAGTCTACCTTATGTCCCTGCCCAAGATGGCCGCCTCACTGCGGAGACCTCTGGGTGAGTAGCCCCAGTCTAGCTAATGTGCCTGTCCAAGATGGCCGCTACACTGGGGACACCTCGGGGTGAGTATCCCCAGTCTAGCTAATGTCCCTGCCCAAGATGGCCGCCGCACCAGGGAGACCTCGGGCCGAGTATCTCCAGTCTAACTAATGTCCCAGACCAAGATGGTCGCCGCACCGGGGAGACCTCGGGGTGAGTATCCCCAGTCTAGCTAATGTCCCTGCCCAAGATGGCCGCCGCACTGCGGAGACCTCTGGGTGAGTAGCCCCAGTCTAGCTAATGTGCCTGTCCAAGATGGCCGCTACACTGGGGACACCACGGGGTGAGTATCCCTAGTCTAGCTAATGTCCCTTCCCAAGATGGCCGCCGCACCAGGGAGACCTCGGGGCGAGTATCCCCAGTCTAGCTAATGTCCCAGACCAAGATGGTCGCCGCACCGGGGAGACCTCGGGGTGAGTATCCCCAGTCTAGCTAATGTCCTTGTCCAAGATTGACGCCGCACCGGGGAGACCTCAGGTGAGTGTCCCCAGTCTAGCTAATGTCCCTGTCCAAGATGGCCCCCGCCCTGGGGAGACCTCACGGTGAGTATCCCCAGTCTATCTAATGTCCCTGTCCAAGATGGCCGCCGCACTGTGGCGACCTCGGGGTTAGTATCCACAGTCTAGCTAATGTCCCTGTCCATGATGGCTGCCGCACCGGGGAGACCTCGGGGTGAGTATCCCCAGTCTAGCTAATGTCCCTGTCCAAGATGGCCCCCGCACTGGGGAGACCTCACGGTGAGTATTCCCAGTCTAGCTGATGTCCCTGACCAAGATGGCCGCTGCACCAGGGAGACCTCGGGGCGAGTATCCCCAGTCTAGCTAATGTCCCAGACCAAGATGGTCGCCGCAACGGGGAGACCTCGGGGTGAGTATCCCCAGTCTAGCTCATGTCCCTGTCCAAGATGGCCGCCGCTCTGGGGAGACCTTGGGATGAGTATCCCCAGTCTAGCTAATGTCCCTGTCCAAGATGGCCGCCGCACCGGGTAGACCTCGGGGTGAGTATCCCTAGTCTAGCTAATGTCTCTCTCGCTGGAGCGGTTCGCAGCCGAGTGTGAAACGGTCCGAATGAAGATCAGCACCTCCAAATCTGAGACCATGGTCCTCAGTCGGAAAAGGGTGGTGTGCCCTCTCCGGGTCGGGGATGGGATTCTGCCCCAAGTGGAGGAGTTCAAGTATCTTGGGGTCTTGTTCACGAGTGAGGGTAAGATGGAACGGGAGATCGACAGGCAGATCGGTGCAGCGTCTGCTGTGATGCGGACCCTGTATCGGTCTGTCGTGGTGAAGAAGGAGCTTAGCCGAAAGGCGAAGCTCTCAATTTACCGGTCGATCTACGTTCCTACTCTCACCTATGGTCATGAGCTGTGGGTCATGACCGAAAGAACAAGATCTCGGATACAAGCGGCCGAAATGGGTTTCCTTCGCAGGGTGTCCGGGCTCTCCCTTAGAGATAGGGTGAGAAGTTCGGCCATCCGGGAGGGACTCAGAGTCGAGCCGCTGCTCCTCCGCGTCGAGAGGAGCCAGTTGAGGTGGCTCGGGCATCTGATTAGGATGCCTCCTGGACGCCTCCCTGGTGAGGTGTTCCGGGCATGTCCCACCGGCAGGAGACCCCGAGGACGACCCAGAACACGCTGGGGAGACTATGTCTCCCGGCTTGCCTGGGAACGCCTTGGGATCCTTCCGGAAGAGCTGGAGGATGTTGCTGGGGAGAGGGAAGTCTGGGCTTCCCTGCTGAAGCTGCTGCCTCCGCGACCCGACTTCGGATAAGCGGGAGATAATGGATGGATGGATGGATAGCTAATGTCCCTGTCCAAGATGGCCGCCGCACCGGGGAGACCTCGGGGTGAGTATCCCCAGTCTAGCTAATGTCCCTGTCCAAGATGGCCTCCGCACTGGGGAGACCTCACGGTGAGTATTCCCAGTCTAGCTGATGTCCCTGACCAAGATGGCCGCCGCACCGAAGAGACCTCGGGGCGAGTATCTCCAGTCTAGCTAGTGTCCCTGACCAAGATGGCCGCCGCACCGGGGAGATGTCGGAGTGAGTATCCCCAGTCTAGCTAATGTCCCTGTCCAAGATGGCCGCCGCACTTGGGAGACCTCGGGGTTAGTATCCCCAGTCTAGCTAATGTCCCTTCCCAAGATGGCTGCCGCACCAGGGAGACATCGGGGCGAGTATCCCCAGTCTAGCTAATGTCCCTTCCCAAGATGGCCCCCGCACTGGGGAGACCTCGGCTGCCGCACCCGCGGGGTGAGTATCCCCAATCTAGTGTTGAAAAGCTGAATGTGAGTTGAATGAGTTAAATGACTTGAATTTTTGGAAATTGGAATGGTGTAATTATGAAATGTTGAATTTGCCATTAAAAATGAATGGGATTCTTTGGGGTGAAAGACGGGAAATATTGGGGGAACCGTAAATGTTAGGGGCAAAAAAAATAGTAGTTGTGATGGCATGAAATTTTGGAATGATTTGAACAGGGTGAATCGGATGAAGTATGTGGAAGTAGTTGATGTTTGAATGTGCCATTGGAAATAAATGTTTTTTTGGGGGGCTGAAAAAGGTTGAATTGTGGGGGAACTGTAACTGTTAGGGGTGAAAAAAAGTTGAAAAGCTTAATGAGTTGAATGACGAGGCGGTGGTCGACTGGTTAGCACGTCCGCCTCACAGTTCAGAGGCCGTGGGTTCGATCCGGCTCTGGCCTCCCTGTGTGGAGTTTGCATGTTCTCCCCGTGCCTGCGTGGGTTTTCTGTGGGTACTCCGGTTTCCTCCCACATTCCAAAAACATGCATGGTAAGTTGATTGGACTCTCTAAATTGCCCCTAGGTGTGATTGTGAGTGCGGATGTTTGTCTCTGTGTGCCCTGCGATTGGCTGGCAACCAATTCGGGGTGTCCCCCGTCTACTGTCCGAAGACAGCTGGGATAGGGTCCAGCACACCCCGCGACCCTTGTGAGGATAAGCGGTATTGATAATGGATGGATGGATGGAGTTGAATGACTTGAATTTGTGGAAATTGGGAAGGTGTCAATGCGAAAAGTTGAATGGAAATGAAAGATGAATTTTTGTGGGGGTTTTTAGTGTGATTGAGTTGAATTTGTGGGAATTAGGAATTTTGGCGCTGTTGAAAAGCTGAATGTAATGAATGAGTTGAATTTGTGGAAATTGGAAAGGTACAAATGTGAAAAGTTGAATGTTCCAATGGAAATGAAAGGGGAATAGTTGAATTTGTGTGTGTTTTTTACAGGTGAATAAGTTGAATTTTTGGGAAGTAGGAATTTGGGGTGTGTTCAAAATCTTGGCCAATATGAGTTGAATGAGATGAATGTTGTGAATTTCAAATAGGAATGACGAAAATGTGATTTGTTGAATATGGCAATGGGAATGAATGGTGGAATTTTGTGGGGTTCTTTTGGGGTGAATAAGTTGAATTTTTTGGAAGTAGGAATTATGGGTGTGTTGAAAAGCTTTACCAATGTGAGTTGAATGAGTTGAATCTTATGAATTCTAAATTGGAATGGTGGAAATGGGAAATGTTGAATATCCCATTGGAAATGAATGGGTTTTTTTGGGTGAAAAACAGGGAATTTGGGGGAAACCGTAAATTTTTTGAATGAAGAAAAATATTGACAGGTATGTCTTAAGTTTGCAATGCAGCGCTGCACTCAATGCTACAAATACACTGCCCGCTTTGCCCCTATTTTAAACCTACTCGTCTCTGTAAAGTTCTCCAGCACACAAAAATGCAACTATGTTTCAAGGTAATGCCAGTTTGTGTATTTCTTGCTAAAATGCATCTGTGGACACTTCATGGACACTAGAATTACATTCTGCCCAACAGCAGCTGTTATGTATTATTGAATAGTATATTGAAACCATCCATAAGGTACCTGGTAAGATAGTGCTACATTGTATTTTTTGTTATATAATAATAAATATTTTTTTGTGTGTTTTAATCAACTTCATATGTGTCTTGGACATTAAAAAGCCAGGAAAAGAACTGATAGTGAAAATGCAGACAGCTGTCCTGATGCGTGCCAACCTTTGGATGGACAATGAAATGAAATAAATGTTAGGTCACCCAGAGTTGGATGTTTTTGGATTATGTTCAAATTGACATACAAAGGAAAGCCGAACAGTTTCAACCATTTTTTCAATTGCTGATAGGAAATGCTTTGGCCTCATTCAGCAGATTGCCCATTCACAGGCGAAACAAATAATAGAAAATGTGTTCTGTAAATGTGTTTTGTCTTATACTTTATGTAATTGAGTGCATGATATCTTGTCTACAATATGTTACACAGGGAAAGACCATATATGTTGCAGACCTCAGCTATGGGAAATTGTTTGCACGCTGGACGGATGCTTCAAAGGCATTTCTGTGAGGTGAAATTCTTCCTTTGTTCTGACTTAGGAAGCACCAGCTGGACAACACTTCTGATGTTGATTTCATCAATGGTTTCATTTATTGTTTAAGCCTACTTTTATAACAATGGTTCTTTTCACTGAGAAATCCTTCCTTATGATTAAATAAAAACATCAACACATTTTGATGCTATTTACTGAAAAGAAATTGTATTTGAATAATGGGGAAAAAAATGAAGAAAAAGGAGCAACAACAACTTCTATCGGCTGTACCCACATGTGATAAAATGGAGATCTAACAGATGATGTGGTGCTGCACTGGAGATTGACCAACCGGGCAGGATTCTGAGGAGGACCTATTTCTCCAAAGGACTCATTCTGCAGCGCTTTATCTTAAAATGGACTTACACACTTTTCGAGTTTGCGTTGCATAGCACTGCATTGTCTATTAACTGTTGCCACTCAGCATCCATTGCATCCTGGTCATCGTAGAAGGGGGATCTCCCCTACTTGTGGCCTCTTCTCAAGGTTTCTCAATTTTTCTCAATTGTGTTTGGAGTTTTTTCTTGCCCTCCTGGGGGTTAGGATGAGGGGATGTCCTCGTGGCATTTTTAAAGCCCTGAGACCTTTTTCATTTAATAAATTTGACCTCACTAAACTTTTTGGAATGTGTCTTTTCGAACAGTCAATTGTACACAGAGTTGAGTAAAAAAAGACTACAGTTTTTGTAATCATTAATCATGGCAAATGATGTTGGACCTATAAGGTAAAGTATCAAAGACAAGAAGAGACTATCTTAAATAAATGATTGTGTCCATCTCATCTTTCATATTCACTTATTTCATCAATGCTGCAGCATAATGTATACATAGGAAGTAGTGGTTCAGTCGTGTGTCAGTGTTAATTACATTATAAGACACATAAGACAAACGCTGCAGTGCAAAATTCATCTAGCAGACGGTTGACTCATACATTACAATACAATACAATACAATTTTATTTATATAGCGCATTTCATAACGGCTAGAGCTGTAACAAAGCCCTTTACAAACAATACAATAAATAGAACAAAAACAATAAAAGGCTGTGCTACATGTATTAATAAATTAAAACATAAATAACATATAAATATAAATAATGAAGCCAATAAATTGACATAAGACACTATATACAATTGACATCGGAAAAGAGCCGAAAATTTAGGTCTACAGCTAAAATATGATTGACTGTCAGGATATCTATTTTGAAGGTTTCATGCAGAAGCCAACAAAGTTGTGCACATTTTAATTGAAAATATTAGTTTCAATGCAATTCATTTTTTTTCTTTCGTAGTAGTAGCAACAAGATGGCTCATGTCATGCCTGAAGAACAGTAGCAGTACTGATTCGATCAAAAGGACGAGGGTAACACTAATTCATTTTCTTTTCAACATACAGGATATCATCATCTCTGTCCTGTGAAAAACCCTTATGGCCAATTTTGGATTTTTTTAAAAATGTTCATGTTAATGCGATGTCTGTAAAGTGGAAACACTATTCACGGAAAAATAATAAAATTGAAAAAAATGGAGACAAGTGTTTTTCACATGGCAGCGACGATATGCAGCTAACAATATACATTTTTAATTCAGAGCCACATTTATCAATGTTATCGTTTAGTTGAATAATTTATTTTGATTACATATCAAAGTTACCATAATCTCAAACAGTATACTTTGCCTGATAAATATTTTTATGTAATTATCAGAGCTGGGCACTTGACCATTTTTAGCCCGTCCGGCCACGACCCTCCACCCTTGACCTGGGTACCCTTCCGGCCGAGACCCCCCGGCCATATTCATGAACATTGTCGGCCCCCGCCCCATTCCGCCCTCCGACCAAAAAAAAAAAAAAAGCATCCATGATTGATATCACCGCAGGAGAAATGCTCTAACGGCAGAGACTTTTTAAAGATCATTAGCTGGCTAATTTACGATTTGAACCCTAAAAATTATCCTTTAGCTATCATGATACCAAACCAGCTCTGTATGACACTAGACCTCCCTGGCTATCACCAAAACAAGTCCCATCTAAATTTGATGGGGCATTTCAAAATAAAAGTCCCCTGAAATATGCATATTTCACTGTCATTAGACCTGATTTAAAAAAAATCGTTAAAAAATATCCTTTTGCTATCGTGATACCAGACCAGTTCTGGAGGACACTAGACCACCCCGGCTGTCACCAAAACAAGTCCCATCCAAATCTGATGTGGCATTTCAAAATAAAAGTCCCCTGAAATATGCATATTTCACTGTCATCAGACCTAATTAAAAAAAAAAATCGTTAAAATACATCCTTTAGCTATCGTGATACCAGACCAATTCTGGAGGACACTAGACCACCCAAGCTGTCCACCAAAGCAAGTCCGATCCAAATCTGATGTGGCATTTCAAAATAAAAGTTGCCTGAAATATGCATATTTCACTGTCATCAGACCTAATTAAAAAAAAATTTTGTTAAAATACATCCTTTTGCTATCATGATACCAGACCAGTTCTGGAGGATACTAGACCACCCCGGCTGTCACCAAAACAAGTGCCATCCAAATCTGATGTGGTATTTCAGAATAAAAGTCCCCTGAAATATGCACGTTTCACCGTCATCAGGTGTGATTTTAAAAAAAATCATTAAAAGCTATCCTTTAGCTATTGTGATACCAGACCAGTTCTGGAGGACACTAGACCACCCCGGCTGTCACCAAAACAAGTCCCATCCAAATCTAATGTGGCATTTCAAAATAAAAGTCCCCTGAAATATGCATATTTTACTGTCATCAGACCTAATTTTTTAAAAAATCGTTAAAATACATCCTTTGGCTATCGTGATACCAGACCAATTCTGGAGGACACTAGACCACCCAAGCTGTCCACCAAAGCAAGTCCGATCCAAATCTGATGTGGCATTTCAAAATAAAAGTCGCCTGAAATATGCATATTTCACTGTCATCAGGCGTGATTTTAAAAAAATATATTAAAAAATATCCTTTAGCTATCATGATACCAGACCAATTCTGGAGGACACTAGACCACCCAGGCTGTCCACCAAACAGGTTCCATCCAAATCTGATGTGGCATTTCAAAATAAAAGTCGCCTGAAATATGCACATTTCACTGTCACCAGGCCTGACTTTAAAAAAAATCATTAAAAATGATCCTTTTGCTATCGTGATACCAGACCAATTCTGGAGGACACTAGACCACCCAGGCTGTCCACCAAAGCAAGTCCGATCCAAATCTGATGTGGCATTTCAAAATAGAAGTCGCCTGAAATATGCACATTTCACTGTCATCAGGCCTGATTTAAAAAAAAATCATTAAAAATGATCCTTTTGCTATCGTGATACCAGACCAATTCTGGAGGACACTAGACCACCCAGGCTGTCCACCAAACAGGTCCCATCCAAATCTGATGTGGCATTTCAAAATAAAGGTCACCTGAAATATGCACATTTCACTGTCATCAGGCCTGATTTTAAAACTTCATTAAAAATATCCTTTAGCTATCGTGATACCAGACCAATTCTGGAGGACACTAGACCACCCAAGCTGTCCACCAAAGCAAGTTCGATCCAAATCTGATATGACATTTCTAAATAAAAGTCCCCTGAAATATGCACATTTCACCAAAATTTTATTTTATGAGAAATTACATTACAGCAGAGCTTTTTTTTTTCAAAATCCAATTTTCTTTGCTTTTAGACAAGAAAATAATGTTTGCGGTTATTCACAATGTGTATTTAAGAAATACAACGGTTTATTCTAAATATCAAAAAGCAATTGTTCATTCTTTAATTATATTGTCTTTTTTTATTGTTTGATAAAACCTTTGCCTCAGTTCTCCAGGATTAACCTGGAAAAAAAAAGCTCCATCTAGTTAGAAAGTTGGGGCAGGAGGCCCTGGGACAACCAAGGACACTTATGTATCCCGGGCAGCCTGGGAACATCTTGAGATCCTCCAGAAGAATTGTGAGAATAGGCTGGGGAGACGAAAGTTTGGGCTTCCCTGCAGCCTCTTTAACCTGACACCGGATAAGCGGTAGGTGATGGATGGATGGATGGATGGAAGTTAGAAAGTTGCTCAAATAAAGTTGTTGATTCACAAACTGCTCTGTAAAGAAAAATATTTAGAGCCTTGGTGATTAATCTTGGACTACTTATTTATAATATTGCTTGTGATCGGTGTTGTATAGTGTCAAAGAGTAATTTTCTCTATACCAGTGAAAGTGAAGAGTAAATGGTATAAAGTCGGTGTGTCAAACACATTGAGTTCACGGGCCGCATTAATCCCACATTGAACCGACTAGAATGTTTGTGGCCACATAAACTAGAAATAAAAATTTACTAAAATATTATGCCCTTCATTTTGGTGCAAATATTTAAAAGTATATTTTTAAAACACTCACAGATTAATGCAGTTGCTGATGGTGTAGTGGTATACTCTCCTGAGTTGTGTGCGGGCAGCATGGGATCGCTTCCCGCTCAGTGACACTGTCTGTGTGTGTGTGCTCTACGACTGGCTGGCGACCAGTTCAGGGTGTAGTCTGCATGACTACAGATGACACGTCAATGCAAATGATGAGCAATCTCAAATGTCGGAACAATAACTCTATAAAATAAACCAATATTAATATTATATTTTTATATACATATACATTTATGCAACTTAAAGAGAAAATCAACCCAAACATATTTTTTCAAGAATATGTTCCCAGCAGGCCCACTAGTTGAACCCCGGCATACTGATTAATATTGTGTTAGTGAAATATGAGTTAAACAGCATGATCCACCCCTTTTTAGCCATCTCAGGCGGGGGGGCATTTTAAACAATACAATACAATTTTATTTCTATAGCGCATTTCCTAACAGCTAGAGCTGCAACAAAGCACTTGACATACAAACAACAAAATAGCCATAATACAACAAAATTGAATCAATAAATGAACATGAAACACTATATACAATAGACACTTGAAAAGAGCCAAAAATTAAAGATCAAATCAAAAGCCAGAGAATAGAAATGTGTCTTCAACCGGGTTTTAAAAATGGACAGAGAGGGGGCTTGCCTAACAACCAATGTGAGGTCATTCCAAAGGAAAGGACCAGCAGCCGAAAAGGCTCGATCCCCTCTGAGGCTCCGCTTGGTCCTCGGCACCTGGAGCAGCGCCTGGTCCGCAGATCTAAGGCCGCGGGAAGGTGCATAGGAGTGGAGGAGCTCAAAGAGGTACGCCGGGGCGAGGCCATTTAATGATTTATAGACAAATAGGAGAATCTTAAATTGAACCCTAAAATGCACTGGGAGCCAGTGAAGGGAGGCCAGAATTGGAGTTATGTGCTCGATCTTCCGAGTTTCAGTTAGTAGACGGGCAGCAGCATTTTGGACCAACTGGAGACGTTTGAGAGAGGACTGGCTGACTCCAAAACTTCTGAAAATGACATCACAACTGCTCAGGGCTCAGATAACGACCAATTACTGCTAAGCTTCATAACACAGGTCAGCTGTGAAAAAGGGGTGGATTTTTCTGCTTAACTCAAATTCCACAAACACAATATTAATCAGAATGCCTTGTTTCAACAAGTGGGCTTGCATAGAACATATTCTTGAAAAAAGTATGTTTGGGATGACTTACACTTTAAATATCCCAATGGATGCAAACATGTGTCCTACTATATGAAACGTTTACTACTACTACAACTACTACTACTACGACAAATAATATTGATAGTAATAATAATAGGAATAACAATGGGAATAAAAATAATAGTAATAACAACAACAATAAAAACAAATAATAATTTTAAATGATTTTTTAAGTCAGGCTTGATGACCAATTTGAAAAATTTCAGGCGACTTTTACTTTGACATGACATATCAGATTTGGATGGGACCACTTTCGGTGGACAGCTGGGGTGGTTCAGTGTCCTCCAGACCTGGTCTGGTATCACGATAGCTAAAGAATCATTTTTAATCATTTTTTTTAAATCAGCCCCAATGACAGTGAAATGTGCACATTTCAGAGGACTTTTATTTAGAAATGTCATATCAGATTTGGATCGGACTTGCTTTGGTGGACAGCTTGGGTGGTCTAGTGTCCTCCAGAATTGGTCTGGTATCACGATAGCTAAAGAATATATTTTAACAATTTTTTTTTTAATCAGGTCTGATGACAGTGAAATATGCATATTTCAGGGGACTTTTATTTTGAAATGCCACATGGGGAACAGATGTTGAGAGAGTCTCAATTTACAAGTACCTGGGTGTTCATCTGAACAATAAACTGGACTGGTGCGACAACACAGACGCCCTCTATAGGAAGAGTCAGAGCAGACTCTTCCTACTCAGGAGACTGAGGTCTTTTGGGGTTCAGGGGACACTCCTCAGGAACTTTTATGACTCGGTGGTTGCATCGGTCATCTTCCAGGGAGTGGTCACCTGGGCAGGCGGCGTCTCGGCCCGGGAAAAGAAGCGGCTGGACAAACTGGTCAGGAGGGCCGGCTCTGTCCTGGGCTGCTCCCTGGACTCGGTGGGGGACAGCAGGATGTTGGCCAAGCTGTCATCAATGCTGGACAACCCGGACCACCCCCTCCAGGGCACCCTAACAGCACTCCACAGCTCCTTCAGTGACAGACTGTTACACCCTCGCTGTGCAAAGGAGAGATTCCGCCGTTCCTTCTTGCCTGCTGCTGTCAGACTCTTTAACAAGAACATTGTGTAGTCTCTACAAACTGGCGGACATTAGTGCAATTGTGCAGTCCTGCACCTGAGCTCATATTGTGCAATACCCAATATTCCCCACTACTGTAATACCGTGCAATACTCAACATTCCCCACTACTGCTAGTCTAGTTTTATTTTTATCCAATGCTGTCCCTTACATTTCACTACAGCACTGCAGCACTGTCACTTACTTAGAGTATTTTTTCCTCTGTACTATGTACAGGCCGAAATGAGTGTTCCTCATACTTTTTATGTAGATGTAGGTTGGTGTGTATACACATGTGTATATACACATGTTACTGCGTATATTTACATAGGTTTGATCCTAAATGTTTGCCGTCAATGTTATACATTAATGGCCACATTATGCCGCCGTCCCTGTGTGACCTATATCTTTGCTGCTGTAACAATGAAAATTTCCCCACTGTGGGATCAATAAAGGCATTCTTATCTTATCTTATCTTATCAGATTTACATTGGACTTGTTTTGGTGACAGCCGGCGTGGTCTAGTGTCATACAGAACCGGTCTGGTATCATGATAGCTAAACGATAATTTTCAACGATTTTTTTAAAATCAGGCCTGATGACAGTGAACTGTGCATATTTCAAGGGGCTTTTATTTTGAAATGCCACATCAGATTTCAATGGGACTTGTTTTGGTGGACAGCTGTGGTCGTCTAGTGTCCTCCATAACTGGTCTGTTACTACGATAGCTGAATGAATATTTTTAAGGAATTTCTTAAATCAGGCCTGATGACAGTGAAATGTGCATATTTCAGGGGACTTTTATTTTGAAATGGAACATCGAATTTGGATGGGACTTCCTTTGGTGGACAGCTGTGGGGGTCTAGTGTTATTCACGACTGGACTGTTTTTCAATGTCAATTGGATTAGTTTTAATACAAAATGAGTACAAATTATACTTGCAGACATATCCATATTTCAAATACAGTACAATATTTTTCAATGCATCTCAAGATTCAAATGAACCTAATACATTGTCTCAGAATGGACTAGCTTCATTATAACAAGAGAGCTTATCTAATATATATTTGCGTCTTCCAAGAACAAGCCGCCAGACGTAGTATAATTTACGCATTTTATTAGTCCAACCGGCTACTGTGGGCCGCAGCCGACGCCAGTACAGTACAACAACCGTTAAGTGTCACGGCTCCCTCTCCTTCGTCCTCCGCTTCTCCTCTCTCGCCCGCACCCGCTCCCATACAGCGAACCGCGCGATGCATTCATTAGCCTCGGAAACAACAACTCGCTCGGCAAAACACAATTTTGACCGCAACACAGATAACCCAATTCGTTACAATGTGTATTTTTCAACCCGAAGCATTGGCGTCCAGTTCAGCGTAATGGTGTGCTTTTATTCTGAATGGGGGCTTTCGCCCCTCGTCAGCGACCTATAACCGTAATGCCTGATATAAAGGAAATTAGGGGCGACTGGCTTGACTTGATTTTTTCGAGTGGAGGCTGGCTTGACCGCAGTAGATCACTTTGGATACTTCCGCTCATCGAGGTCCCGTGAGCGTCGAGGTAAAACGTGGTTGCTGTGCACGTAAAATCCCGAGTCACACTCCGTACAGAATGGGGGCGGTAATGCTACAAAAACGTTGTTTACCAACCGCATAAAAGGAAAAAATAAGAACACCTCACCCTTCTCGGTAGAGTGAAGTTAAGACATACCGCGAAGAGTATGTTTTGTTTCTTCTATCAGTCACATTTAGAATACGTTTTGATCGATAACATGTGTTTCCGGTTTCATAAATTAGACTATTGTTTTTCTCGATCGGTGTTTTTCTGATATAACTGATTGCTGGCCGTGAGTCAATTTGGTGATGTCTGTCCGTATGTATATGTACAATACATCCTGGAAGAGATTTGTGTAATTCGGTCTATAAACGTGTAGTTTCTTTGCCGATTAAATAGTAATGGCAATGGCGAAACCGTTATATTCTAGTGTATTTGTACTTAATTCGTTGTCTCTGACTTTGCAGTTGAAGCCGCTGTTGAAAGGGATGGCAGGTCCGCAGTGGGAGCTTCCCACAGAGCTATGCTGTCGCCCGATGGCTTTTGTCGCTCTAACTGGTTTGGATGTGGTGTATAATGCCGTGCACCGTGCTATTTGGGATGTGTTCAGCGCCAACCGGCGTGCTGACAGAGTGCCGATCTCTTTCAAAATCCTCCCTGGAGACCATGAGTATCCCAAGTGTCGGACTAAGGTTTGTCGAGGACGTTATTTCCAAATAGGGTTGCCAACTGTCCCGTATTAGCCGTCCCGTATTTTGGGCTCATTTGGTTGTCCCATACGGGACCTTAAATGTCCCGTATATTGACTATCAACTCTTACAAATTCAGAAAACTGCAATCTACCGATCCTGTAACACAAGATGCTTTTAGTAAAGCTTTGGATGGCGATCGATTGTCAATAACTACGGACACAGACGGGTTGGCATCTCAATGTCTTTTACTTGTATACTATATACATTGCTGGTTCTTAAACAGTGATAGCACACTACAGCGCCCCTAATGGAGACTCTCGGTACTACACGTGACAGATCCTAGATCAGATAAAGCGTAAATCTCAGAACAAGCGGCAATCACTCCACCTGTCATGTAAGGACTTTTCTCTGTCTGCGCAAAATGACAGAAGACTGTTGAATCAGTCAAAAGCATTCAGAAATACCCATAGAAAAAATAAATTTGGTGAGTCACACTCCCCTTTTACATTTCAGATTTCTTACACCCTTTTTTTGATGAAAAGAGCCAAATTGTGGTTTCATATGAGGTGACATATCGTCGCTGTCCTGTGAAAAACACTGCTCATTTTTTTCATGTTTTCTTATTTTTATGTGAATGTGGTGTCAGCATTAACGTTAAAATTAGAAAGAAAAAAAACCTAATTCATACAGCATGCTCACACCACCGTGGCACCGTGCACCTGGCCCTTATTTAGGGGTGAGAAAGTTGGCAACCCTATTTCCAAAACTCACTCATACGGATAAATACTGACATGTAGTCTCATAAATCCTACCGAATGGCACATGAGTTATGAATTTGTCAGCTAACGGTTATTTTGTTCTCCTGTAGCGCACTTCCTATGAGTGGTACATTCCTAAAGGAATATTGAAAACATCCTGGATGAACAAGCACCTGAACGAAGTGCCAGCACTGGTTGTTCTCTTCTATGAATTGGATTGGGATGACACACAGTGGAAAGAGAAACAATCTGAATGTGCTACTAAGGTTGAGATTGTCAGGTATATTGTTCTTAAATCCTAAAAAAGTTATTTTTCATCACTTCCATTAGACAGTTTTGCTCACCTTCAAATTGTATTGCATTTCTATGCAGGAAGTCAGGCAATCGTATACAATGCAAAAATATACAGTAATAATTAGTGACCTGTAGTCTGTTTTTCAAATCAGTATCATCATTGTTGGCTAAGTATGTTAAAATGCATGAGGACTTTGTCTCTGGTAGTTGGAGCCACTGTAGTACTACAGCAACAAGTCACTATTACAAAATCTACATTTAAGACATTACATTCATTCATTCATTATCCATACTGTTTATCCTCACAAGGGTCGCGGGCGTGCTGGAGCCTATCCCAGCTGTCTTCGGGCAGTAGGCGGGGGACACCCTGAATTGGTTGCCGGCCAATCGCAGGGCACACAGAGACAAACATCCGCACTCACAATCACACCTAGGGGCAATTTAGAGAGTCCAATCAACTTACCATGCATGTTTTTGGAATGTGGGAGGAAACCGGAGTACCCGGAGGAAACCCACGCAGGCACGGGGAGAACAGGCAAACTCCACACAGGGAGGCCAGAGCCGGGATCGAACTCACGACCTCTGAACTGTGAGGCGGACGTGCTAACCAGTCGACTACCGTGCCGCCTAAGACATTACAATACAATACAATTTTATTCATATAACACAGAATTAGAGAGAGTCCTTAAAGCGAAAGTCAACCCAAATATATTTTTTTCAAGATTATATTCCCAGCAGGCCCACTACTTGAAACACAGCATTCTGGTTAATTTTGCGTTTATGGAGTTAAGCAGCAAAATGCACTCGTTTTTAGCCATCTCTGGGGGCGGCCATTTTGTCTTCTGTCGACTGAAAATGACATCACAACTGCTCACAACGACCAGTCATGGCTGACCCGTTTTCTGAATCTGAATCAGTTGTGATGCTTTTATTGTGTTGTGATGATTTTCAGTTGACAGAAGACAAAATGGCCGCCCCCAGAGATGGCTAAAAACGAGAGGATTAACACTTACTCCACAAACGCAATGTTTATCAGAATGCCCTGTTTCAACTAGTGGGCTTGCATAGAAAATATTCTCGAAAAAAAAATGTTTGCGTTGACTTCCACTTTAAAGTAGAAAATCAGCCCAAACACATTTTTTTCAAGAATATGTTCTGTGCAGGCCCACTAATTATAACATGGTATTCTGATTAATATTATGTTTGTGGAATATGAGTTAAGAAGCAAAATCTACCCGTTTTAGCCATCTCTGGGGGCGGCCCCGAGCATCTGTGACGTCATTTTCAGTCGACAAAATTGAAAAAATGGCCCCAAGAGATGGCTAAAAACAGGTAGATTAACTCTTATTCTACAAAGGCAATGTTTATAAGAATGCGGAATAGTGGGCAGAGCTGGGCAGTCCATCCCTGGGCCGGAACGGTCGGACCCTCCGGCCCAGCCGGATGCCCATTTTTGGGGCGGAGGGGTGGGGGGTGACAAATAAAAAAAAAATGGCTGGACTAAGCATGGCCGGAAGTTGATTTTAGTCCGGCCCACTAATTGGCCTTCATGCGTGTGACGTGCTCGCGAGGTGGCCAAAAATCATCTCAGCCTACTCTGTGAAAGGCTTCTTTTTAGGCTTCTTTCTACTCCCACGTCTGCGCGAGCAACAACTGCTGTTATAGGGATTGTGGTATTGCCCCCTTCGCCCCTTCTTGTAATGGTATGCCCCAGTTGCAGGTGGGAGGCGCGGGTTACGTGATGTGACAATAAGGATATACTAAGATGCTTGAGCGCACATTGCTGTCTCTCATGTCGTGATCATGACATACAGTTTGCCACACGGAGACGCATGTACCACGCAGCTCGTTGCTGCTGCTGCAAAGTAAACATTACTAAACAAGCTACTCACCCACGTTCCCCCTTAACCGCCACCTTCAAGGTCGTTTTCGCAATAAAATTAAATTCGTCTAGTCATCTCGGTCCCTTTATGGTTGTAGCAGGCACGATATCCATTGATGTCACTGTCTTTTTGAAGAGACGCCCCCTGACTTGTTTCAAAACAATTTGTGTCCACGAGTTTAATCAGACGCTAGCACATCAAGGTGGAGTTCATGCACTTTTTCTGGTGTTCCCTACTTCCGGAAATACGCCATA
This sequence comes from Filicampus tigris, assembly GCF_054856515.1. Classification (NCBI taxonomy): domain Eukaryota; kingdom Metazoa; phylum Chordata; class Actinopteri; order Syngnathiformes; family Syngnathidae; genus Filicampus; species Filicampus tigris. Next base: position 222,275 of record NC_141231.1, on the reverse strand, counting down.
GCAAACCTGCATTGTATAGTGGTTTGCTGGTATGCTTTTATTTTGAAGGCCGGGAAGGAGGGGAAGTATGCAAAATAAATAAGTAACTTGACTGCAACTTCTGGCATTCAGTTGGACCCAAATAATAATACAATACGACAAATCCAACCCCGGGGCTCGCAATGCAAGTAAGCACGCAGTTGGGTAAGTACTACTGGCGCATTTGAAGCATGTCCACAGCGGGTTCGAATAGTAAATTAGCCAGCTAATGATCTTTAAAAAGCCTCTGCCGTTAGCGTCCAGAAGGGTATCCAGGTCAAGGGTGGAGGGTCGCAGCCGGACCGGCAAAAAATGGTCAAGTGCCCAGCTCTGCTAGTGGGCCTGCATATAACATATTCTTGAAAAAATATGTTTGAGTTGACTTCCACTTTAATCAATATAGCATTGTCCAGTAGAGTGATAATACTGATACGATGATAGTTTTGCAAATGATGCAGAGAGACATGAAGCAATTTAAAGTGTCCACTTGTGTGGTAAGAGAAACACTCTAACTTACAAAGGGTACTAGAGAGCAAAGTGTCTATGCCACCATCTTGGCATAGACACTTGGATCTAATCTCCATTGCCATGCTGTGTATTTTTATACTTTTTTTAAGAAGTCATAGAGCCCTGGAACTGTTTTGCAATTAATCTCAACTCTTACATTTTAGATCCAGTCTCCAGAGCAGGAATACAAAAGTGGCTGTAGTTTTAATTCAAAGGAAAACACCTATGCCTCCAGGTAAAGACCCTCCTGAGTTATGAAATGCATATGCACTATGAACACTAGGGATAGACCAATTATCGACGCCGATATTTGGCGTTTTGACGATTATCGGCAGCTGCCTTTTTAAGAAATCTGATGGCTGATAAGAAATCAATTTAAAACTGTGTTGAAATCAAAACCGGTATTGGCATTAGCCCTGAAAAAGCATATCGGTCTATCTCTAGTGAACACCCACTTTGGTTTTCATAGCTTTGAAGGCCTTTGTGTCATTACAATATCTGCTTTTACAAGTTTAAAGTTTAAAAATTTCCATTGGGATATTTGATGTTTTTATCCTACATTTTCAGCTCAATGTAGTGATGGATGGTAGTATCAGATTTTTCACATTTTCCATTTGAATAGAATAGGAAAGTAAACATTACTTCATAACATGCTACTTTTTATTGATAAAGTGCAACAGTTTCTGTTTCAGAACATTATCAAATACAATATTTTGGATGAATGATTTTCAAACCTTGTGCCCATCACAGGCAGGTAGCCCTTGTTTATTTATGCCCCCTTCATCAAAAAAACGTTGAGGGGTTGTGGGTGGCTGTGAAGCCCACGTGGGTCCAGTCTGTACCTCGTTGGCCACTCGGCGTCATGAACATAATTTTCATGTCACACTCAAGCGCCACACAAGCAGACATGCAGCCAAATAAAGGAAAAAAACCTAACAAACAGACACACATCCCTTGGTGAACAGACAATATGGGAGTGCTTTGGGAGTATGGGGTACTGAGCCCCGTGATACGGGCTGTTCAGTCCCTGTGCCACCGCTGTCAGAGTTTGGTCCGCATTGCCGGCAGTAAGCCGGATTCGTTTCCAGTAAGGGTTGGACTCCGCCAAGGCTGCCCTTTGTCACCAATTCTGTTCATAACTTTTATGGACATAATTTCTAGGCGTAGCCGAGGTGGTGAGTGGGTCCAGTTTGGTGGCCTCAGTATTGCATCTCTACTTTTTGCAGATGATGTGGTACTGTTGGCTTCTTCAAGCCGCAATCTCCAACTCTCACTGGAGTTGTTCGCAGCTGAGTGTGAAGCGGTTGGGATGAAAATCAGCACCTCCAAATCTGAGACCATGGTCCTCAGTCAGAAAAGGGTGGAGTGCCCTGCTGTGATGTGTACTCTGTATCGGTCTATCGTGGTGACCGTCGCCGTGATGCGGACTCTGTATCGGTCTGTTGTGGTGACCATCACAGCTCGTGACCGAAACAACAAAATCTTGGATACAAGCGGCCGACATGGTTTTCCTCTGCAGAGTGTCACCTTTGACATAAGGTGAGAACTTCGGCCATCTGGGAGGAACTCTGAGTCGAACCGCTGTTCCTCCACGTTGAAAGAGCCATCTGAGGTGGGTCGGGTATCTGATTTGGATGCCTCCCTGGTGAGGTGTTCCGGGCATGTCCCACCGGCAGGAGGCCCCGAGATTGGCCCAGGACACACTGGAGAGACTATTTCTCCCAGCTGGCCTGGGAACACCTTGGGATCCCTCCGGAAGATGTAGCTGGGAAGAAGGAAGTCTGGGCTTCCCTGCTGAAGCTGCTGCCTCCGCTGAAGCTGCTGTCCTCTGTTTGGGAACTGAGGACACTAATTGTTGCTTTTTTTTTTTTTCAACAATTCTTCCATTGTTGTTTAATTTACAGCTTCAGCTGTTCAACAGTCCGGGGTTTCCATTGTCGGATTTTACGCTTCATAATTTTCAATGGTGGATGGGTCTAAGCTGCAGGCAGGCCAATCTAGTACCCGCACTCTTTTACTACAAAGCCACACTGTTGTAACACATGCAGAATGTGTTTGGCATTGTCTTGCTGAAATAAGCAAGGGCCTCCATGAAAAAGACGTTACTTGGATGGCAGCATATATTCCTCCAAAAACCTGTATGTACCTTTCAGCATTAATTATTATATTGTAACGGCAGTGGTGCCCGACTGTTAAACCATCCATTTCATGGGCTGAACCACTTCCTGCTGACCGCCACTCCTGCTTCCAAGGTGGAATTGAGCATCTCTTGTGCTGCCTTGTAGGGTTGGCGGGATTTGAGTCTGCTTGTAGGCGCTGCTGTTGTTGTGATGTTGTGTAGGATTAGCCAGTCATGCATTTGTGCCCTCCTGGCCAGGGTGAGGGTAGCAGTCTCCCATCGGAGGCGAGCAGGGGCTATCCCTGCTAGGACTGGCAGGAAGGACACTGGGGTAGGTTTTAGGCATCCAGTTATTATTCGGAGGGCGCTGTTGATGGCCACGTCAACTTTGTTCACATGAGGCCTTCTGCACCAGACTGGCGCACAGTATTCTGCTGCAGAAAAGACCAGATCTTGGGTCGATATGCGCAGTGTCTTTGCGGACGCTCCCCAGCTTGTCCCCGCAAGGCGGCTCGACCCGAGATGTTACTTTGGCCCTGACTTCTTCTAGATGTTGTCTGAAGGTCGGTGTCCGGTCCAGTCACACACCCAGGTCTTCGGGGCTTGCTGGGCCTCTAGGCGTTTGTTGTCCACACGCACATCGAGTTCCCTCTTTGCCTCTGTGGTATTGAGATGGTATGTTGCTACAACCGTCTTTCCAATGCTGAGCTGTAGGCGCCACCTTCGAAGGTACATTGCCAGAGTGCCCATGTCTTTGTTAAGGCCCTCTTCCATCGACTTTCACGTTGGCCGTCTCAGCATGATAGCAAGGTTGTCTGCATAGCCATACTTTCTGGATTATTTGACTGGTAGATCGTGTATGTACTATGTATGTAGATATTGAACAGCAGTGGAGAGAGGACCGAGCCCTGCGAGACCCCATTCTTCAGTCTTCTGAGCCTACTCTGTTGGCCACAGCTGGTCTGAAGGACAAAGCTGCGGTTGGAAGGGGTCTCCATGACAAACTTCACCATGTGTCGGTCTGGTATTGTCCTCAGCAGCTTCAGGTGGAGACCACGGTGCCACACGGTGTCGTATGCGGTAGTCAGATCCAGGTACACTACCCCAGCATTCTCATTGTCCTGGAAGCTGTCCTCGATGTCCTGAGTAAGTATTGTAACCTGGTCTACTGTTGATCTTCCACGACGGAAGCCAGCTTGTTCTGGTGGAAGCTGTGGATCAACCACTGGCTCAATGCGGCTCTGGATCATCCTCTCCAAGATTTTAAATGGCACACAGAGCAACGAGATGGGTCAGTACGATTTGGGGTTTTCCGCAGGTTTATTTGGCTTCGGCAGAACTATAACAGAGGCACGCCGCCAGGTCTTAGGGAGCTTTAATCTCCGGTAGAAGGATGTAAAGAAAGAACAGAGCCAGCGGGCTGTTGTTGTGCTCTGATGGAGGGCGAATTCTGGGTGTATATTGTCGCGGCTCGGGGATTTTCCAGGCTTGAGTTTACTCATGGCCTTACTGAGTTCCTCTTCTATGAAGTCTCCAGAGATGTTGATGTCAACACTGGCTGATCTCAGGATGCAGGACACTTCACGCGATGTCTGTCGGGCAAAGTCTTTGTCTGCATCCGGCCGTTCCTAAGCGATGGCATTTGCTGTGACTGGGCAGCTGGGAGGTCTTGTGTTTCTGCCAGTAAGCTGATTGATGGTCTGCCATGCCTTGCGGCTAGAGTGGGTCCAGTTGATAGCTTCAACGACCTCTGTCCCCTTTTTCCTGCGGGTGGCGTCCAGCCTGTGGATCAGTGCTGCTGCGGTCCTGTCCACCTCTTCGCTAGTGGTCACTGAGAAGGTGGCTGCACTCCTCATCCCAGCCCGGGATGTAGCTCTTGTTATAGCCACGTGGAATGGCCTTCTTTGCCGCATCCAGGAGGACCCGACAGTAGGCTGCATAGGCCGCATCCGCGTCCACTATTTCTGGTTCTGGCAGGCCACCTGACCTTCTTTCCGTCTCCTCTGCATACAATAACCACCTGGCCTTACGGAAGTTCCATCTTTTGACAGGTCTCCCTGGTACCGCCTGCACCAGTGATGGAACCTTAATGATGTCTGGTTGGTGATGTGACCGGGATAACATGTCAAGGAACCTGTCACTCCGGTTTTGGGTCTGCACTGCGGCAGATGGCGAAGGCCAGGTCCGTATTGGTGGAAGTGTTCCAGCGTGAAGAGTAGAAGGATGGAGGCTCCTTGGGGTGATACAGCAGCAGAGCTTAGCTGTTAGAGGCCCATTCGCACTGCGCTGCTCCATTGGGTGTTGAGTTGATATAACCCCAGTCTGTGTTTTGGCAGTTGAAATCACCTGCATAGATGGCGGGTGCAGGTACAGATGGGAGTGACGTTGCAGACAGCTCCGATTGTGGTGGCTTGTACACATTTACGACTGATGTCTCCTGGACCTTTGTGATCAGTCATATCGTTTTAGTATTGTTTCCGAATATTCCGGTAAGCGCTACACCTTCCCACACGGTGATTTGGTGTTTAATTTTCTACACCACATTTTGGGCACGTTGCGGACGTAGCTCGACCTATGGTGTTTTTATGCTTCTGGAGATTGCAATGTCATGTAAGGACTTGTTCTACGGATTCAGTTGATTACGACTCAAACTCAGGACGCGCTTGCAAAGCCGAAATGAAAGCCATCCAACGTTTTCCGTTGTTGTTTTGCAATCAGTACGTTTTCCCCACGCTGACTGCCAGCGCTTTATGCTCCAGTCCTGCAAAGAATAGACACAGCTAACATACGGGATCGGAATGTAGGGTTCCGGGCCCTCAATGAGAAGTTCAGATCCCTGCTTTTTCAGCATTAACCTTGAACTAAGTAATGAGTAAGTTACTTATGCCATTGGCACCAACGCATAACTGTCAAGTTGTACGCTTTTGGCGTAATTTGTACAGGTGGAAACACCTTTGCAAACATGTACGCCGTACATCGACTACCAACTTCAACAAACTATCGCTAGCAACCCAACCACCCACCCCGAGTGATATATACCGTGTAAGATTATATACTGATATGTACGGGCTAGGGATGGGACGAGTCTGCAACGAGTCTCGTGCTACGAGATCTCGCGGGATTAGAACGCCACGAGATTTCTCGTCCCTGCACAGCATCTATTTTCTTTTGACAGTGTTTTGGAGTCCGGGTGAATATAGCAGATGTCCTGAAAGTAGCTGTCACCGAATGGGAACTTCCGAGGCCAAATCACGGAGTCGCTGTTGTGACCGACAACGCTCGCAACATTGATGTGGCGACACGTGAGGCTGGCTTTGAGCGACACATTAAGTGCTTATCGTGCAGGCAATGAACGCAACACTAGTACAGCTGGTCCAAAGTTGGCTCCGTATCATGTTTGTTTAGACGTGTCAAGCGTATAGTTTCTTTTTTTCACCGATGCTCAACAGCAGCAGCACGTTTGACGTCTAAATAAAGACATCTCGAGCTGCCCTTGCACAAACTAATTATGGACATAATCACGCGCTAGAACATCTCTTTGGACATGGTGGCTCGCGATCTAGAGCAGCGGGGTGCCGTATCTGCAGCTCTGAGGAGCCCAGAACTACGACGAGTTACATAAATCTTGACACAGACGCAGTGACATTCCTCTTGTTGAAGATCGACTGAGAAACAAGTTGAACTCTACAATACAATACAATTTTATTTATATAGCCCATTTCATAACAGCTAGAGCTGTAACAAAGCACTTTAAAAACAATACAATAAATAAAAAAAACAATACGAGGCAGTGATACATCTATTAATGAATATATTAACAAATATGTAAAATATAAATAAATAAAGCCAATAAATTAACATAAAACACTATATACAATTGAGTTACTGCCCCACGAGCACAGTTGGATTTTGTCAAAGTATTCAGTAAGAGGAAAGATCTCAGCTTTAGCTGTTATTGCAGCAGTATTTGAGAGCATGTAACGAAAGTGACTCCTGTTTGCATTTGCACTTTAGAGCTAGATGATTAATTTTCTTGCAGTCTGTTCGATAAAAAACATTTTGAAAACTGAAAAAATTACATTAGGTATTTTTTTATATTCGAAAATTTAGCAAAAATCTCGTCTCGTCTCGTCTCGTTCTAGTGGACTCAATCTCGTGAAACTCGTCTCGTCCCATCCCTAGTACGGGCAAATTACTACTTGCATAAGATTCGGCACACCCCAGACTTGACAGGTATGCTAACATAACCCAGTACCATCGCAGATGCTGGCTTTTGAGCTATCACTCCGGATGGTTCTTTTCTTCTTTGTTCCGGAGGACAAGACGTCCACAGTTTCCAAAAACAATTTGAAATGTGGACTCGTCAGAACACTTTTCCACTTTGCATCAGTTCATCTTACATGAGCTAGGAGCCAGAGATGCCTGCGGGGTTTCGGGGTGTTGTTGATAAATGGCTTTTATTTTGCATCGTAAATTTAACCCATTCATGCCGGGAGCGCATAACCGTTTTTCTTCCACTAGAGGCGGGAGCGCTGTTGCGTCTTTCTACCCTTAAAGCCTGGAGAGCGTATATATATATATTTTTTTAATCCAGTTCTCGGTCTCTTTACCATTTAAATGCCTCAGAATGTGACGGTGTCGTGAGCCCGCTGAGGATGTTCTGTAATTCTTTCGAGTCATAATGGTGGACGCTGTCGATCGCGGGAGATATAAAATGAGTAATGGTAGCGATATAGACGACGTGCTTGTGGACTTTGAACCAGTAGAACCAGTCGAATGTGATGTATTGTTAAGATGTATTGTAGACAATGACAATATTGACGTCTTTGTAACAATAGACCTCTCATTTTTTAATTTAAAAAAAAAAAAAAAATTTGCACTGACACTTTATTTTTACCTCTTCGATTGAAACAGTAAAGATGAATAAACTTGGGCCTGTGTGAAAGCCACATGTCTAAGGTCTCAAATTCTTTTGGAATGATCTTTCTATCTGCTACAGGGGCTGATATATTATTTTTTGGTGTTGAATTTCTAGGAAAACCAGGGTAATTTCAAGGGTAATCCAAAAATGACCTTAGGTTTTGGAGAGCTGTTGAGCCAGGCACTTTAGGCTTTAATGGTTAAGGCCTAAAGTGCCTGGCTCAACATAAGTCGCCTAAGGGCGACTATGGAATCACCAGTCCTTCCAGGATTTTATGGGCTTTTTATGATTATTACAGTCTAAAATGCCTGATTTTGCGGCAAATTTTCCTAAAAGTTGCGATAAAGGTAATTCGATCTGATATTATTTGTTGTAATAAAGATTAATAAAATACTTTACAAAAGGACCTTGGGAAAAAAATTAACTCATATCGCAATTGCAATTTTAATACTGTAATTGCAAAAATAATTGCAATTAGATTACTTTCCATAATCGATAGCCCTAGTCTCATATGTGAAAAATATTTGAGAACGTACTATGGTCTAAAATAATTGTCCGTTCCTCCATTCAGTTGAACTTAACTGCAACAGAAATGTATGCTTTACTTTTTCAACAGCTATTGGGGGGGAAAAAGGTAGATAATAGGTGCCAATTGTTGCTGGATGTGGAAGTGACTCTTGGCCTCACTGTTTGTATTGCAGCTAAACCATTGTTTATTGTGTACATTTTCTTTTTCATATTTTTTTATAGGAGAAGATTTGGTGGCATCTGAAAGAGCTGCAGCTATTTGTCATGCCTGTGATCTTTCCGGAAAGAGTCTGTTTGTTCTCCCACACACCGACCACCTGGTTGGTTACATTATAAGGTAATAATAATGCATCAGATTTATATGCTGCGTTTCTGTAATAATAGAAATGATTAAATACATGCATGATAATTTAACGTTATTACAAGTGGTACCTTGATTTGCAGGTGTCCTAACTTGCATGTTTTTGATTGAGTGATTGACTTTACCTGAGCATCATGTTTAAAACAGAATAGACACATTTCAAAATAAGGGTACAATTGATACTCAAAAGGAGTAGGTTGAAGTTCAAAGAATTTATAAATCTCCTACCCCTCCCCTCATTCACCAAATTAATGCCAATGCTGTGTTGCATATTTTCGATGTCATGTGAAAAACACTTATCTCCATTTTTTTTTCATTTTCTTATTTTTTACATGAATCATGTTTCCGCGTTACAGACATCGCATTAAAGTGAAAATAAAAAAAGTTTCCAAAATTGGAGATGTTTTTCACAGGACAGCGACAATATACAGTATACCAACAGTGTTTTACAAAATCAGTGTTTACTAGAGCTGAAGACTCTTTGAATTTTAAAGCTTCCAAGAAGAACAGAGAAGAACTGTACAATACAATTCTTACAGGCGTTCTAAAAAAGTCTCTCCGTCTCCCTTTTTATTATCACATCCCGACATACATGGGCGTTCCAACTCTAAAGGATTCGGTGAGCAAAAGGGCAGTTGAAACGTCCTTTACTTGTCTATGTGTCTGCATGTAGGTGGAAAATTATTCAATACATGTGTGGTAAGACATGAATAGAGAAATCAACAATGTGGCAGGAAATTTCAGCAATCACCTTCATATTAGCAAATGTTATCTTGACTTCTCCTGACCTCCTTGCGATTAGTTTATGAAAGCATTATGAGCAGCAAATGTATGATTAAATGATAGTAATTATTACATGAATAATTACTCCCATTACTCCCACATTTCCCCCCTGAAAATCCTACATTTGGCTCATAAAATATAATCGAAAAGAACCTCCCAAATGCTTTATTCCATTGAATCCTAAATACGGCAACAAAAACAGGACCGCATAGTCGTAGCCGTAACCGTAATCATAACCGCAATCGCAGAGCTGGGCACTTGACCATTTTTTGCCGGTCCGGCCGCGACCCTCCACCCTTGACTTGGGTACCGTTCCGGCCGCGACCCTCCGGCCATATTCATAAACATTGTCAGCAGGGAGCAAGATAAAAAGTGCTATATTCAACGTTCTTTACTAGTACAGCATCGGGAAATGGAATCGGCACATTATTTGTAAGTACTCGCAGATACCGATACCAGTGTTTTAATATGGTATCGGAACAACACTAGTAATTACCCAGCTTCTGTATATCGTAATGGCTGTAGTTGATTCGATCCACATTCTTATTAGGTGTGATCCACACAAAGATGGATTCCCACCCTGCTGCAATCTGGTTAACCAACTTATGCTCATCTGGAACACTCCTCGGCACGCCAATTGCATCAATGTAGGTCGGATACCCATCCTTCCAAGAAGCACTTCGTCTTCTGGAGAGCAAGGAAGCGGAGTCAAGTGTGCAGGCAGCAAATTTGATATCCCTCTCTGAGGATGGAAAATAGTTACACGCATCAGCACAGAGCGCACAGACGCAGGAGGTATTGCGTAAACTAGACTTGTATAGTTTGTTATCACCACACCACCACCACACATAGCTGCGTGGGTGCAGTGCCGCCCTCTGGTGCACAACAGTCCTGCACCACCTAGAATTTAGCACTCCCACTTTATTAGTAGTTCCTGTGAGGTTAACACAAGTAAAATTAGCAACTACAATATCAGTGGAAAAAATAGGCGTGTCCTTTGTCGGTTTGGTTATAGGATAAACAGAGTTCCAAGATGAGCAAACGGTATTTGGAGTAACCTTAGTCATAACCTCCAGGAGACATTCTCGTGGAATGTATGCTGGAATTACTCTCAAAAAGGGTCTAGGAGCATACATGCGACACAACTAAAATTAGCAGCTTGCGCTGCAGCCTCCATTAACAAAAGCCAATTGTTACCTACTTGTGAAACACCAGTGACCGTGAAGAATTTCTCATTAACAGAAAATTTCTCAACTTTATCAAGATTTCAGAAGTTCTATTCACAGGGACTTGAACAACTTCTAAGGGGTCAGCCAGAACATAAGACACGCAAACAGTAATAGCATGGTAACGGTCCGGTCCATGGATGTATGGGCTTAAATACAACGTAATACAAGGGTCATTGCCATTTGTACTTGTAATATGGATGTGTAACTTGACCTGGTCTACACGTTGTGTCCACGGCTTGTGTTTCTTCCATGCATTTTTTCAGTCGGTTCTTAATTGTACCATTCACTATTTCCACCAATCCTGCACTTTTTGGGTGATAAGAGCAATGGTGTTTTAAATTAATATGGAACATATGCACTATTTTTTCAATTATTCTATTAACAAAATGTGTTCAGTTATCACTATATATGGTTTCAGGGATGCCATAGCGTGGTATAATGTCTTTACATAATGCTTTAACTACTGTCAGCGCGTCAGGTTGTTTAGCCGGGAATATTGCTACCCATTTTGAAAAGGCATCAATGATAACCAAACAATAATGTTTCCCTTCAATTTTGTTAAGTTCAATGAAATCCATACGTATTCTCTGGAACGGATATGTATCTTGAGGAAACTGACCACGCTTCGGACGCAAATTTCCTTGCGGATTATGTCGAGCTCAGGTCAAACTAGCCTTACAAAAATGTTTTGAAAACAAGTTAAACCCATAGGTCGTATAAAGCCTTTGTACCATGGAGACCATTCCACCAGTTGAGACATGAGAATTCCCACGACTCAACACCGCTGCACACTTGAAAAGATTTTTTGGCAGGATAGGCTTGTTATCTGCAGACATAAACCCCATTATCCAATGTAGCTCCTTTATTTTGCCACATTGTCTGCTCCCGGACTGGGCTTTGGTTGTTGCATATCACGCAGTGTCATATTGTAAAATGTTATCTTGTAGTCTACACTCAGCAGTACCCAAAAAGGGCCTGGTAGCTGCTTCTTTCGCTGTTGTGTCTGCAAACACATTACCTAATGTGATGTCGTCAGTGCCTGTTGTACGTGCCGTGCACTTACATATCGTAATCCGATGTGGCAACTGAACAGCATTCAATAAATTTGTCCAAGGTTCAGCATGTGTGACAGGTTTTCCAGTGGACGTTATCACACCTCTATTTTTCCAATATAGTGCAAATACATAACATGTACCAAAGACATACTGACTGTCAGTATAAATTGTAACAGCTTTTCCTTTCATTTACTTGCATGCCTCTGGTAATGCAACCAGCTCAACTGCCTGAGCTGAAAATTGGGAAGGAAGTGGTCCCGCTTTTAACACGGCTGTCTGTGAGACGACCGCAAAGCCTGTCTGTGTTTTGCCAAAATCATTTTTCTTTGATGAACCATCCACAAAGAGGACAATTCCAGTTTGTAGAGGTTGATTTTTCAAATCAAATCTACGTTTTGTTTTTTGTTCTGCCAATTCCTGACAATCGTATTGATCACCATCCTCAGGAAGTGGCAACAGTGTGGCTGGATCCAAAACCGTGCTTCTCTCCAAAGTGAGATGTGGTTGCGACAACAATAATGCCATGCAAGACAAATGTCTAGCTGGAGATAAAACGTCATATTTGTCTGCAGAAGCAAAGCCGCCACCGCACGGGGAACTTTTAAGGTCAACGGCTGAAACATTACTCTCGAGGAACTGCACTCCACAGCGAGTGGTGATGCAATCACAGCCCTCACACAATGAGGAAGTGCACAAGCCACACTGTCAATTGTAGAAGAAAAGTAAGTCAATGGTCTTAACTTTTCTCCATATTTTTGCGAGACGACAGAAACATAGAAACGACATAGAAATATTATCGATTTGCCATTTACCATTAGCTCAATTTTTGGTTTCATTACATCAATGGCCAATATTTCTTGCAGATTCAATTCTACATTTTCTTCTGTCACTAAATTTCCTCATGTGATTCAGACTGTTGGGAAGAGGGCTGGCCTAGGCATGCTGAATTTTGAAATTTGAAATCGCCTGACATTTTTAGGACGGTTAGGTGAACTTTATCACGGCAGCACCAGTTACTTCGCCAGTGTCGGCGCCACGTTTTTTGCCAATCATATTACCTATGCCTCTTACACTATTATTTCTATTGCTAAAACCTTTACCTTGGTAGTATACTTCACATTTTTCTAAGGCAAAAGCATCTGCCTTATTTTTTCCTTTGCAGTACTCTTTCTGCATGTAATGCTTGATTAATGTACTGCTCAAACCTACCAGTGGCTTTATCAAACCAATGTTTGTCTACCCATTGCTTTATGGCATTAGACGAATGGGCATGTAGGGCGTTTTTAAGTTATTCCTGATAACTTCCTTGAGGGTCATTATCCTCAGGAATGCCACTGTTTGCTTTGAAATACGCTGTTATCCTAATCCTTCAAATAACAAATTTTGGGCTATTATCATCCAAAACTCAGCATACACGTAACCATCTCTATGCATTTTCTTTTTTTTCATATTTACACTTTGCCTTAATTTTATCCCGTAGGTTTATTATTATTATTATTATTATTATTTATTTTATTTTTTTTTATTATGTTTTTTTTTAATAAGCTAAGCCAGCAGTGTTGTATTTTGTTATTCATAGATTTTGGTGTTTTAATTTTGAAGAACGTTAATTCTCTACAAATGTCCAATATTTGTATGTTAATCCCTGTTTTGGATCGTTTAAATGAATATTTTTACTGTTTGTTGCGCCCATGTTGGAGTCAGTGGTTCACCTAGAATCACTGTACTGACTTTTCCCTTGAACAGTGTAGCAATTACTTTCTGTCTATGTAATTCTCAAGCTTCTACCACAAGTGGTGGAAAATTCTTGCCTCTGCTCCCTCAGACAGTTGCCACTCAAAAATCCTGTTCAGAATGAGGTTGCCAACCTCCACTCACACTTTTGCACATTCACACTTATTTTACGCGTACCCTTTTCCTGTTTATAGACTACTCGGTCTACTCGATAGGGACTAGTATTTTCGAGGTTTGTAACCACCAGGTTATAAAGACTAACCTGTCTTTCCAGTGTTAAAGACTACTCTGTCTCCCAGTTTTAAAGACTACAGTACTCTGTCTCATAGTTTTAAAGACTACTCTGTCTCGAAACGCACGGCGCACTTATCCAATACAAGCCAATAGTGAGTCTTTTACTCACCAGAGTTGTCTTCACTCCTTTGGTATCCCGTCAACCCTCAGTTCCCAGACGCAGAGCTGAGACCCAGTCCCGGAAAGGGTCTGAATGCTGTGGCCACGGTCTTTACCTGGATCTCGACTCCGCTCCCGGAACCCTCAGGTTTCTTGGGATCCGGCTCGAAGGACCAATTGAATGTCAGGTTCATCAGATCAACATTTGTGAAAACCACACAAAATAAGGAGATTAAGATACTCTCTTTGAATTTTAAAGCTTGCAAGGAGAGCAGAGAAGAACTGTACAATACAATTCTTACAGGCGTTCTAAAAAAGTCTCTCCGTCTCCCTTTTTTTTTATTCTCACATCCCTACATACATGGGCGTTCCAACTCTAAAGGATGGGGTGAGCAAAAGGGCAGTTGAAACGTCTTGTACTGTCTGTCTATGTGTCTGCATGTAGGTGGAAAATTACTCAATACATGTGTGATAAGACATGAGTAGAGAAATCAACAACATGGCAGGAAATTTCAGCAATCACCTTCATATTAGCAAATGTTATCTTGACTTCTCCTGACCTCCTTGCGATTAGTTTATAAAAGCATCATGAGCAGCAAATGTATGATTATCAAATGATAGTAATTATTATGTGAATAATTACTCCCACACCGATTCAAAGTTGGGTTGGATGTTTTTGTCCCCCGAAAATGCTCAGAAGAGCCTGCAGATATTCGTCCGGCTAGATATTCATTCACTTTCCAGTAATTTTTTTAATATTTGACGGGCGAACACATCGACTGCACACAAGTTAGCAGTTACCGGTAGCTAAAGGCTAATGGCATTGTGAACAACACACCCCCAAGTTCGACCAACCAAACAGCATTCGTCAGTGCAGCCCGCCCCCGGCAAGAGTTCCTTGTGGGCCAGTCTTGGACCTGGTCGACACCTGGGCCACCAAGGGTCAAGTAGATACCCTGTTAAATTTTTTGGGTGGAAACAAAATGAGGAACCACTTTACCAGGTTAAAGTGAAAGGTTCCTCAAAAGGTTCCTGCGGTGTAAAAAAGGGCTAATGTCATTACAGTCGGAGTTCCTTTTAACATGTCACCTCTGACAACAGCCCCTGGATCGGATTACTTGTTGCAATATCATGCCACCTTGGATAGCTGATGTACAGAAGCAACTGCACTGCTTAAACGCTTATACAAAATGTCCACATTTTTCAAGGAAAATTGCAATTTATTTATTTGGAGGGACAGCACAGGTTAATGAATGTCATATACAATTGCAGACGTAGACAGGACAGATTATAGCCATAGGCTAATTTGCATCTGTTGTCCCCAGGCAGAAGTTCCCTAAAGTAAAAATTATGAACATGATAAAAAACACGATCAGTCAACGTAATCAAACATATGCAACTACACAAGTTAACAAATAAAGTGCAATGTGCTAATGTTCAAAACTACATTCAATAATGTAAATTTTGCAATGCGCACACACACACAAACACACACACACACAGACACATCCTAATCCAAAGAATCTTGCTAACCATTACGCCTGGTTTAGGAAATGATTAGCTGTTAAAATATTCATTCAGCTAGTAATTGTTAAGTGTGTACAGGACTGGTTTGACAACAGCCAGTCTTTTAGCTCTGTTTTAAAGGAAGTGTAAATTAGGCACTCAAACTCTGAGTGGTAGGCTGTTCCACATTTTCCCACCTGTGATGAGAAAAGATAGTAAAGTCACTCTGACACAATTCTGTACGTGAAATGTGCACCGTTACGCCCCAGATGTCATACTCAGCAAAACCGTTGGTTTATAACTTGAAGCCTCCTTTATGGTATTCCTTGACTCCCAAAATGTACAGTATATTTTGATACCAAATTTGCCATTATTGTGAGAACAGAAGCAAAGACATGGGCCCTAGAGTATTTTTGGCGAATTGACTGTAATTTTCAAATAATCAAATAGTTTCCATTACATAGTGTTATCTCACTTGTGTCTTAGGATATATTTATTTGTATGACCATAAGGAACTCCCATACCAAGAGGGGGCATTTGCATCATGACTTGAAGTCAAATTCCTTTCTTTTCTTTTTCTTTTTTGTTTTGCTTAACCTCACTACTTGGAGGTTAGGTTCCAAAACAGAGTCTGCTTACATAGTTGAAATTTGAGAATGCTGAGCAGAAGATATGTGGACATCCATGGTACAGCTCATTTTTGTCAGGGGGGGCCATACTATCATATTTTCACATCAAATCATGGACATGTCCTACTCTTCTTGATTTCAATCTTTCGGCTGCTGTTACGAGGTAGAGGTCAGGTTCAACATACGGTATGCTCCTCTTCTCACTCTCGTCTTGCAATGATTTCTGTTACATTGACATTCGTTTTTTGTCTTATGTCTGAGGTGCACTTGGTTAGCTTTTTCTGATACTGAAAAAGTGTCCCTTTGTTGATGTTATCAAAGCAGTACAGTTTTCAAGTGTCCTCTTTGTTGCCCTTCATATTGGCATAACCATTCTCTCCTAGCCCTTTTGTAGTTGTTGTTGCAGAGCTCCCATCTCTGACGGTTTGTCTGTATTTTGTTACGGAAATCACTGCACGCTAGCTCGTTACACCTGGAACACTGATTGCTCCGGATATGTGACCCCAACAAAGGAAAATTGTCACATTGCTCAAACGGGTTGAAACCGGGCAAAAAATACTTTGTTGCAATATACTGTATTTTTTTGGCAACACGTCAACACATTGTGGACACGTCGTATTTCCGCCGGTGCATATGAGCATCCACGGATGGTGATTCCGACTACTACTCCTATGACTTGACTTGTTTTTACAATACCTGTTTATTAGCCTTGCGCCCAAACCCTAAAACCTGAAGGCCATTTGATCCATCTCTCAACTTAAATGTGTTTGATTGTGTCATTCCAAATCCATCAGGTTGGTGCATACATGCAATCAAAACTTCATAATCATAAAACCTCATTCAAAACTCAAAATACTTCTGGACCTAGATGTGAATCATCTGGCATGCAGTACAACCACTTGCACAATACAGTGAGAGAAAATACAAATGGCACATAATTGATTTAGAGCTGCACAACATCATATTGCGCGCTGTTTCTAAAATGTTGGTTACCTCATATGAAGGAGTAAGAATATTACACAGTTCTCTTTATGCGGTGGTGTAGTTGCCTAACACTGCATTACCTTCTTTCATTTCTATATGATTTATTTGTCAATATTTTGTAACTTCCTTATCACCTGGAATAACATTTTAACAGATGTGTACACTTGTATTTGCATGAAATGGTGTTTTGAATTCATATTTGTCTGACTCTTTAGGTTGGAGAATGCCTTTTATGAACATGCTCAGACTTACTATTACAATGAAATACGTCGAGTCAAATCACATAAGGAGTTTCTAAACAAGACAACGCATCAGGTATGGAAAAAAAAAAGTCAGTAATTGGAAGCAACCCTTCAGTGGCCTTAAAAAGGCTACATACATACCCCTGTTCAGATGTCAGGTTTTTGTTTAGAAAAAGAAGACCAAGATGGATTATTTCAAACTTTTTCCACCATTACTGTGGCTTCAAACCTGAACAATTCAATTGAAAGAAATGAAATACATTAGTGAAGGGAAATAAAAATGAAACACCTTTAATGTGCACACCCTCATACAGTAACTGGGTTGTACAATGTATTCAAATCACTTTAACACCGTGCTCTCATTCACTCATTCAGATTCAGTATCTTGCTGAAGGACAGTTTGACATGGTTGCAAGGCTAAGGATCAACCGTTGGTTGGGAAATGACCATGCTACTACCTCAGCCATGCTGCCCCATGCCGTGTTGTGCTCAGAATTGAGAAATCACATTCTATATCACATTCAGTCTCAGTCAGCACACATCGTCCACAATTTGAAGTGCCTTTGAATAACCTTAAATGAAAGTTTACCTGTCCAAAACATTAATTATACCGTGGAACACAGCGTAGACAGTAATTGTCAAGGGGAAAAAATGGCACAACAATTTTCTCCCAAGAACTGGATGTCCCTCCAAATTTGATTCCAAAAAAAAACAAGAAGACAACTAGTCTTGGAGTATGCCAAGAGACCGACAGCAAAAGGGACATTGAAAGAGCTGCAGGTACATCACAGGTGTCAAACTCAGGTCCTTGAGGGCTGCTATCCTGCATGTTTTAGATGTTTCCCTCCTCCAACACACCTGATTCAAAGATCAGGGTCATTATCAGGCTCCTGCAGAGCTTGTTGATGAGGGAAACATGTAAAACATGCAGGTAGTGGCCCTCGAGGGCCCGAGTTTGACACGTGAAGTACACCATACTTGCCAAAAGTATTCGCTAACTTGTATAAACCGTATTTTCTGGAGTGTAACCCACTACTTTTTTCCTAGGTTTTGACCCATGTGGCCTAATATAATAGTGCGACTATTCTGTGTTTTTTTTTTTTCTTCCACCGTTAGGGGCGCTCTAACCGGAATTACAATACAAGACAATTGCCATTAACAGGATGTGGCTGCAGGTGGAGGAGTTCAACAGGCGAGGGCGCTATGCACTAGGATCAGTGGTGTCAAACTCTGGTCCTCGAGGGCCGCTGTCCTGCCTGTTTTCCATCTCTTCCTGCTGCAACACACCTGTTTCAAATGATCAGCTCATCAGCAAGTTCTGCAGGAGCCTAATCTTGATCCCCATCGTTTGAATCAGGTGTATTGGACGAGGAAACCTCAAAGACATGCAGGAGGGCGGCCCCCGAGGACTGGAGTTTGACACCGCTGCACTAGTTTATGGATTACGTGGTATGCCGAAGTCAACTGACAAACTGGAGTGGCATCCGGCAGTGAAATGAATAACTACTTTATTTTCTCTTGGTTCTGTTCTATTTTGATCAGCAAAGTTGCTGCCACGTTAAAAGGCACTGTTAGGAACAAATCTGTTCATGTACAGGAGCGAATCTGTCCAGTTAAATACATGTCCAGTTACAGTTCAAAATTGTTCAGTAAACGCAGTAAATATCTTATTTTTAAATTTAGATAGGTGCGACTTATATAAAGGTGCAGCTTATTGATCCCACAGTGGGGAAATTTGTTACAGCAGCAAAGATATAGGTAACACCGGGACGGCGGCATAATGTAGCCATTAATATACAACATTAACAGCAAACATTCAGAATAAAACCTGTGTAAATATACGCAGTGACATGTGTGTATATACACACCAACATACATCTACATAAAAAGTATGAAGAACACGCATTTTAGCCTGTACATAGTACAGAGGAAAAATACTCTAAGTAAGTGACAGTGCTGTAGTGAAATGTAAGGAACAGCATTTGATAAAAATAAAACTAGACTAACAGTAGTGGGGAATGTTGAGTATTGCACGGTATTACAGTAGTGGGTAATGTCTCTCCTTTGCACAGCGAGGGTGTAACAGTCTGTCACTGAAGGAGCTGTGGAGTGCTGTTAGTATTGATGACAGCTTGGCCAACATCCTCCTGTCCCCCACCGAGTCCACAGAGTCCAGGGAGCAGCCCAGGAGCGGCCCTCCTGACCAGTTTGTCCAGCCGCTTCTTGTCCCGGGCCGAGACGCCGCCTGCCCAGGTGACCACTCACTGGAAAATGACCGATGCAACCGCCGAGTCATAGAAGTTCCTGAGGACTGTCCCCTGAACCCCAAAAGACCTCAGTCTCCAGAGTAGGAACAGTCTGCTCTGACTCTTCCTATAGAGGGCGTCTGTGTTGTCGCTCCAGTCCAGTTTATTGTTGATGAACACCCAGGTACTTGTAAGTTGAGACTCTCGCAACATCTGTTCCCCGGATATTCACTGGTGCAGGTGAAGAGTGATGGCGCCTACCGAAATCCACCACCATTTCTTTGGATTTCCCCGCATTGATCAGGAGGCGTTTCTGCTGGCACCATTCCACAAAACCCTGAGTAAGTTCTCTATACTCCCGATCATCTCCGCCTGTGATGAGGCCGACAATCGCAGAGTCGTCAGAGAACTTCTGTAGGTGACAGGTAGGGATGCTGTAGTTGAAGTCCGAGGTGTAGAGGGTGAACAGGAAGGGAGCCAAGACAGTTCCCTGCGGGCCCCCCGTGCTACAGAGGAGCACGTCAGACACACAGTCCTGTGTCCTCACATACTGTGGCCGGTTTGTGAGGTGTAGAGGGTGAACAGGAAGGGAGCCAAGACAGTTCCCTGCGGGCCCCCCGTGCTACAGAGGAGCACGTCAGACACACAGTCCTGTGTCCTCACATACTGTGGCCGGTTTGTGAGGTAGTCCTGGATCCATGTGGTGGGCCACCCCCGCCCTCTCCAGCTTGTCTCCCAATAGGGTGGGCCGGATGATGTTGAAAGCACTGGAAAAATCAAAGAACATGATCCTCACAGTGCTCCCCGCCTTCTCCTGGTGGGAGAGTGAAGTGTGGAGGAGGTAGATGATGGCATCATCCACACTGATGCCAGGCTGGTATGCGAACTGGAGTGGGTCCATTGAGGAGCTCGCCAGGGGGCGCAGGTGGACAAGGACCAGTCCCTCCAGGGTCTTCATCAGGTGAGACGTCAGCGCCACTGGTCTGAAGCTGTTGAGCTCCTTCGGGTGGGGGGTCTTTGGCACCGGGACCAGGCAGGATGTTTTCCATAGCTGGGGGACCCTGCCCAGCTTCAGGCTCAGGTTGAAGATGTGCTGGACAATTCCACACAGCTGGTCTGCGCAGGATTTGAGGAGCTGGGGGCTAATGCCATCTGGACCCGCTGCCTTCCTCGCCTTCATCTTCTTCAGCTGGTTCTTCACCTGAGATGTTGTGAAGGCCAAGGCTGGGCAGGAGGGAGTGGTGGCTGTCTGGTGTAGCTGGGAGCTGGAGACTGTGGAGAAAAGAAGGGAGGGGGGGACACACCCAGCAGGAGGAGTAGGTGGAGGCTGCAGCAGGAGAGACTGAGTGGGGGCAGGCATCTGATCGAACCTATTGAAAAAGAGGTTCAGCTCATTTGCCCACTGCAGCTCCCCCCCAGTCTGGGTCTTGGGTTGTCCGTGGCCTGAGATGGTCTTCAGGCCCCTCCAGACTCCCCTGGCATTATTCTGCAGCAGCTGCTCCTCCATCCACTTCCTGTAGGACCTTTTCCCCTCTCTGATCCTCCTCATGCCAACAGCTAGCAGCTCAATATCCCTGCTGCAAAGCTGCTCCTTAATCGTGATGTGCCCAGGATTACACCATCTATCGTCCACAAACACAGCCATAATCAACAAAAACTGACATGACAGTGTTGCTTTAGGTGACATCCCATTCTATGATGTGATGTGATATGATGTGAGGCCACACTTTTCCAATCACAGTTTCAGCTCTGCTGGGAGAGCTTTACACAAGGTTTAGGAGTGTGTTTATGGG
The DNA here is from genome assembly GCF_054856515.1 of Filicampus tigris. Classification (NCBI taxonomy): domain Eukaryota; kingdom Metazoa; phylum Chordata; class Actinopteri; order Syngnathiformes; family Syngnathidae; genus Filicampus; species Filicampus tigris. The sequence continues at coordinate 201,227 of NC_141231.1, read as the reverse complement.
AATTTTTGACTGTTCTTGTTCCAACGTTTTCACCAGTGCAGAAAGCAAGGTGCGGTACAATGCTGTAAAGCCCTGGATGATAGAGTTTGCTGTGGATGAATTTGATTGACACACAGAGAGGCGTGACCTCAAATCTGTATTATATTATTATTATTATTGTTATTATTATTGTTGTTAATAATAATAATAATAATACTAATATTATTATTATTATTATTATTATTATATAATAGAACACCTTTCGGATGAATAAGAATGGAGGCTGAGAGCCTGGCCTTTTTGTCCTTCATCAAAGTGTAATCTCACTAATATGCTTCTGGAAGAATGGTAAAAAATGTCTCTAAACACACTTATAAACGTTGTGAAAAACCTTCCCGCAAGAACTGAAGCTGTTATTAGAGGGTGGACAGACGTCATATGCAACCGCATGGTTTAAAAATGGGATGTCGTTCAAGTTCATACAGTATGTATGTCAAGGTGGGTAATGAATAATTTTGGCAGTATAGTGTATTTTTGGCAAGTACTTATTTATATTTATATTCATATTCTTCATGTCTTGGCTCGAAGGTAGCATAGCACGATGGAAGCCTTAGCTTACAACAAAACAAACAGACTAAAAAAACAAATAAAAAAAACACGTGAAATGTCCCAAAAGTAAAAAAAATGTGTTTTGGTTCGGTGAAACCAAGTTTGAACTTTTGGCCATAATTCCCAACACCTCATCACCAAAAGAACACCATAACAACAGGTGAAGCACAGTGGTGGCAGCATCATGTTTTTTTTTTTTTTTCCCTAACTGGGGCCTTTATCAAGGTGGAGAGAATAATGAAGAGTTTGAAATACCAGTCAGTGATGGCACACAACCTTCAGGTTTTTACTATAAAGGAAAGAAAAACGTCAGTAAAAGTCTGCTAGGAAAGCTAAACTTAATTTGGGTTTAATCGGAGGCCCTTGTAATGGTGACAGGTGTGTACTAACTCCCATTCAATTTGAGTGTTAATGTGATTAGTTCATTTGGAACACAGTCCCATCCCCACGCATATAATAAAAGCGTGAGCACACGTGTGCAAACACATATTCTCACTTGTTTTTTCTTGCCCTCTCCCCTTTAATATTTTTCAATTGAATTGTACAGGTTATAGTCAGGATTAACATTTCAATTCTTAAAAAAAAAGTACTTTTTCTTAAATATTTAACTTTCTGTTTCTAGTTGCTGTTTGTCCGACACCAGTTCAAAATTGCTTTCTTCAGTGAGCTTAAGCAAGACACCCAGAATGCATTAAAGTAAGTTATTAATGAGTTACAGACTGATTGGATGTGAGTACCTTTAAATTTTGTCTTTGCCTGCAGACACTACAGAACTGCCTACAGTCTTGTACACGAGCTGAGAGCTCATGAGTCAAATATGCTGGAGATCAAAACTTTGGCAGGATTCATTAACTACAAGGTATGTATCTTTCTGTTAGGACCTCTTTCCCAAATCAACCCTTTTAGACATGAGTTCAGCACTGTATTATCCAAAATAGCTGGAGCTAATGTTCCCTCTAAGCTCCACATATGAGCAATTGCGTGCTACTCTCACCCTCTTAACGCACATGGTGACGCTGGCGCATACCACACACATATTACATTTCTACACTCATTCCTTCATTTCCGCCCCAGTCTAATTTAGAAAGAGGACACCACACCAATCCCACGTCCCTTAAAGTTTCAGTAGCGCAACTGAGAGTGCACACTCATTTGTTCTAAAATACAGTGGTACCCCTACTTACGAAATTAATTGGTTCTGGAAGAAATTTCTTAACTAGAAAATTTTGTAAGTAGAGACGTGTTTTCCATGTAAATGCCCTATTTCATTCCAAGCACCCCAAAATTCAGACATAAATGTTTGTATGAAGCATAAAAATGCATCAAAACATGTAACAAATACATGTTACAATTAGATTATTGCACAATAAATCAGAGTTGTGCATAATGTAAAAAAACAAAGAATAGAGTAAAAAAATAAAAATGCTGGTCATTTACCTTTTAATTGCTGTCCTCATCGCTTTTTGCCCTCTTTGGTTCATGTTCTCTCTCAAAAGTGTTTTTTGACTGGCATTTTGTAAAGAACTGATTTAATAACGTGGTGACTGTTGATACATTACGTTCATATTCTTTGGCGAGATCAACCAAACGCATCCCTTTTTCATACTTTTCTATTATCTCTTGCTTTCTTTGTATGGACAAAAAAACCCAACTATTTTCTTCTTTTTTTTCTTTTCCTCGTTTCTCCATCAATTTCTTCGGGTCCGTAGCGAATCGGAACACCTCATGGCCCGAGGGGCGAATGATGAGGACGCTGCATAGACATATCTATCACATATATATATCTACACATATAGACATGTACGGTAGAGGTCCCTCTTCGCCAATGGGATGCCAGGAAGATGCTAGGTAATGTCAGAGCAGCTACAAGTATGTTGCATTCAGTAAACTCTGGAGCTGCGAGTAGCAGCACATACTTTTACTTTTTGTATCCAGACGTTTCTTTCGTAACAAGATGCAATATTTTCCTGTTGAAGCGTTTCTTAACTTGAAAATTTCATATGAATATATGTTCGTAAGTACAGGTAGTTTGAAGTAGGGATAGACCGATGATTGGCCGGGCTGATTATTGGAGCCGATATTTACTGTTTTGACAAATATCGGCATCTGCCTTTTTTAAAAATTTAATGGCCGATAATAAATCCATTTTAAACTGTGTTAACTTCAATGAACTATTTATTTAATTTTCAGTTAACTTTATAAGAGATTCTAGTGGGGGGTTAAGATCAGGGGATGCCGTTAATAAGGATGTGCGTGACTAGTCGTTTAACCGTCTACCATTTATTAAACGTTTAGTATTTTACTAGTCGGTTAAACGCTGCATTTTGTTCCACACGCCTCTGCCTCGGCCTCTGTAAACATGCTGAGCACCAAGGGAGAGAATTGCTCCCCCTTCTAACCGCGCCAACTCCAACACCCACACATAGTAGGGGGCGGGGACACTAAGCTTGGGGAAGAATATTTAGAAAAGTAAATTCTGAAGATGTCAAAGCTACCACAAAAAAAACCAGCACCGTTTGGCAGTATTTTGATGCAGCATATGACAGTGGGCATGGCGGCGGGACCAGGCAGACGAGCATGAGAGCGTTTGTTCCAGCCAGGCGCTGCATGCTCGCCGCACAACAAAGATTCCCCAACTACAGTTACAGTTAGACTTCACTTTGATGGTTAATGCAGTTATTGCAATTTTGTTGTTTGATCACAATAGATTGGTTTATTTACATTTCAAAAACCGGAAGCCATTCATTTACAAATATGATTGCACTTTAGTTTACATTTTTAAATGTTCAGATATTAAGATTTGAATGAGGCAAAATAACATGGCCTTTCTCTCAAATATATTGTTATAATCATTTGTTTCAGATGTACTGTAATTATTTTCTGTATAAAAATTAATTTGGTGTTCAAAAAAACTTTTTTCAAACTTGAGTCTTGAAAAAGAGGGGATCGTCTTATAATCAAGGCCGTCTTATATTCGGGCCAATACGGTGATTATATTTCAGACCACTTTTGGGATTACATTAGATTAACCCAACTGACCCAACCCGGCTGATCCAAAATAACTACTGGTTGGGTCGGTCCAAATTTAGGAACGTGTTGGGCTACCCATTTAAACGAATTTGACCAACCACCAAACCAGCAGTTTTAAGAGTGTATTATTATTTTAATATTTCGGTTGTTTGTTCTGTTTTCATGTACTATTGCATTCGGGTGGTATTTGTCATTCGCTGACCTCTTGTGTGTGTATGCTATGTCAGAGTTACCCAAATTACAATCAAGAGAAATATGAATGTCATAAAAACAATTTGGTTTTTCTAAGTTGAACATTTTGTGGAAAACTTTAATGAATACAATGTTGGGAGGGAAAAAAAAGTGCAGAGTGTTTCCAGGGTCAGTCAAGTCAAGTCAAATTTATTTATATAGCCCTTAATTACAGGAAAGTCTCAAAAAGGGCTTCACATACAACATTAACGACAAGGGATGGGAATTTCGACTAATTTGCCCGCCGACTAGTCTCAAATTTTATTTGCGACTAGTCGATTAGTCTATAAGTAAGAAAACTTGAATTTTAATACATATTGAATTCAAAGTTTAAAATGCAAATGTTGTGTGTATTTAGGGGCTATTTTAGCCCAAACATTCAGGACAGTTTGTTAATTTGAATTCTGGTGATGTAACAACAAATGACTGAATAAAGGTGAACAATTGAAAGAGAAATACATTTCTGAAACATTTTCCAATGCAATGCATGGCATTTATTATGACTAATGTAATGAGTAATGGTACAGACTACCAGTCCAGCAGGACTCATTCTCATTCGCTAGCACCATGTTAGCTGTATTATCATGCACACAGGCGACGACTTTATTTTGTAGTGCCCATGTACCCATTACACTCCGCCGGTGAGCAGCCAGGTTTTCAGCTGTGTTTCTTTCCTCTAAGGCACATGTCTGAAGCATACAGCAGCGGAGATGTCCTTCGTCCACATATGACACGTTATAGTCATGTAAGATTTGGTAGCTATGGACGTCCATCCGTCTGTAGTTATGGCCACATACAGTAGTTGACCTGCTAAAACGTTCGTAGCATCTCCTCTTTTATTTGGTTATGGCTACTCTCGAGTTGGGACGTGATTGTTTTGCGACTTCGCACCGCGTACTCAGGCTCATTATACAGCATTAATTTTTTGAACCCTTTGCCTTCAACAAAAAGCGGCAGCATATCGCGGGAAGTCATTTCACAAATTATAAACTTAAATCCTCGTGTATTAATGAGTTTGGTGCGTGGTCGGATATTAAAATACTTTCATATTGAGAATCCTTTATTTTATGTCTCGGATCCCCAGAAACTAGAAAATAGTCAATACGCGAATATGATTTATACATGCTTGAGTAACAAGAGTATTTCAAACTCTTGTGGTTCAAATCCCTCCAAACATCCCTTAAATGAAGTTCCTACATAGTTATTTATAGCTTGTCTACTTTTAGAATGAATGTTATCACTTTTTTTTCCCGTTTGAAATCAAAACAAAGATAAGTGAAATTTTAACATTTCTGTCGTTTTGAAATTTTGGAGGACTTTTGTTACTGTAGAAAACTCTATGGCGCTAATGTTTTAAGTTTTCATTTAACTTTTGAAGACATGGTGGTGACCCTGGGAGCTCTCTTTTTATTTGAATAAATATATGCTTAAAGAGAAATCAACCCATGTTATGTATGTATGTGTTATATGTTCCCAGCAGGCCCACTGGTTGAAAGATGGCATTCTGATTAATATTGCGTTTGTGGAATATTACTTCAGTAGCAAAACCCACCACTTTAATGACCAATCACGGCTCGGCTTAAAAAAACAGGTCAGACGTGATTGGTCCTTACCTGAGTCCTGAGCAGTTGTGATGTCATTTTCAGTCGACAGAAGTGACAAAATGGCTGCCCCCAGAGATCGCTAAAAATGGGTGGATTAACTCTTATTCCACTAACGCAATGTTTATCAGAATGCCTTGTTTCAACTAGTGGCCTTGCGTAGAACATATTCTTGAAAAAAAAAAATGTTTGGGTTGACTTCCCTTTAAAGACATTTCAACAAAGTTAAGGATTTTAATTATTTTTGCCGACCCTGATACATTCACAGACATCCACTCACCATTGACGAGACACTGCATACGACACGCGGACCGCCCCATTCAGGGAGCCCAAACATGGATGCAGTTTACGAGCCCCTTAAAGCGGAAGTCAACCCAAACTTATTTTTTTCAAGAATATGTTCCCAGCAGGCCCACTAGTTGAAACACGGCATTCTGATCAGGTGAAAAAATCTTGAGTTTTCAAAATACTCTATGATGCAGGCAAGGCTTGAAATTTTGTAATTCATATTTCCTTCGCCACAAAAGAGGAAATACTTTAAAAAAAAAAACGTATCTTATATAAATAAATATAAATATATATACATAATATAAATACCCATGTCCTGAAGTAATCTATATGACAATATTTTGTTCTACTTATTGCGCTACCTTGGGGAGAAAAAGCAGAATAAGAGGAAGCAAATATGTTATATATGTTTTTGTCTTTAGGTGTGCCGTCTGTGTTTCCTGCACAATACTCCACTTGATGCCATTTCCCAGTTCAGAAAGCACAATGATCTCTGTAAGAAGAAGATTGGTAGTGCTGAACTGGCTTTTGAGCATGCTGCATGGACGGCCAAACAGTGAGTTGTACACAAATACATAACACAAAAAATGAAATGCATCATCAACGCTTTAACATGAATCCATTGAAATTATTAAAATGGCTCCAGTTATCATTTAGACCGCCATAAAAAATTGACTACTGATGCAGTAGTAAAAGGTGACACCATTGATTACTGCTTTGGTCCGGTAGATGTACAGTGAGTTATTAGCGGCTAAACTGCTATTGATACGTAGCCTGTGCAAACTCCTCTTTCATTATCCTGCTTTCCACATCATCACTTGGGTGCTACTTGTTGAAATTGTTCAACAGGATTGTTATGTTATCCGTTGTTGAGGACTTATCTGGCACAACTGCTTCATTTACTCAATGTCGCTTTAAAGATACCTGTACCGCCACACAAGCAATGGTGGGGAACAATAATTTGGGAAGAAATGGCCAGGTCATGGCTGTTCATCTGCTGTGTGTTTAGCTGCGCTTTACGTCATTGTTTACTTATTGTTTCTTTTACTTTTTGTGTACATCATCAACTTGAAAACCAAAGTAGAGAAGGAAAAGATGGACTCTGATTGGCTGCTGTCATGCATATTTCCACCGCATCTTGCTCGCTGATGATCACCTCAACTCATTCAATCACAGCCGTTTTCATTGGAGCAACCATTTCAGTGTCAGCCGTTTTACTGGATTTTGGCAGATTTTGCAAAGCCCATAGAATATTGTGCTCAAAACCTACCAATAGAAAGATTACTCTTATCTTTCATCAGAAAAATGTATTTCTGTTTTTCCATTATTTTGCAATCAGCATGAGAATAAAGCTGAGTTTCATTGAAATTCCCATTTCTAGCGAAAAAACTCAGAAAATGATCCTATTGTAAAAACAATACACTTAGACTTTAACACTACTATTTTTTTGCTTTTGTGACAGCTCAAACATCAAAATAATGCTTTCCTTCTACAAACCACCAAGACAACACAACAAAAGGGGCCTTTGATAGCAAAATAATTTATTTGCACATAAAACTATTTAACTGAACTACATACAGGAGTAAGTTGAGAGTGTGACAGTGTCTGACATAATTGACAGTGCGGGGGTGCGCGTGCAGGTGCGCGTGTGCGTGTGCGTGCGTGTGTGTGTGTATGCCCTCCACTCTACAAAATTACACACTTTTTTTGTGGTACAAAATAAAATAATTTCCTTTGTTTCACACTACATTCGAGTTTGCGCTTGCCTGGGCTTGCCATTTTCTTTGTGGTGTGGCCTTTTTAGTGGGGGCAACTTGCCAGTTCTGAAGAGCTGCAGGTCAGCTGGCTGGTGTTCACTGGTCCAGCTTGAATGATTTCCACCATTTCTACCTGCGCGACCTGTAAATTATATCTAAAAAAAATATACATATTAGGGCTGTCAAAATTAATGTGTTAACTTGCGAGATCAATTTAAATAATGTAACACGTTAAAAAAAAAAAATAACGCCATTAATGTAGTTTATTCACTTCCGGTGGCGGCTGACGTTTGACGTGGTGCAGGCAAACTTCGAGGAGAGTCACTGGCGCAAAGATGGACAAAGACGGGCTTTTAGGTGGACAGTTTTACTTTAAAAAGTTGCTTGACAACTCGTTGGAGAAATCTATTGTAGTTTGCTCACTTTCTAAAGCTGAATTCAAATATAACATAAATTGTTCGTCTTTGTCGTATCATCTTCGAGCAAAAGAATCTGCTGAAGTTACCACCATGAGGCCTTGCCAAGCAGCGCTGCTGCAGTCTGGTGCTTGTGGGGGCATGACTAAAGCTGAAAGTGAGAAGGCAATCGATACCTTGGTTATGTGGATAGCGAAAAACTGCTGTCTAATTAGCATAGTTGAAGACGACGGACTACGAGAGATTATTCGAGCGGCATCAGGAGATGCACAGTATAATCTCCCTTCGAGAGGAACCATAGTATCACGAATACACACTTACTATGAGGACGAGAGGTCTCGGCGGAAAAACAGGCTTCAAAAAGAGAATATTGCTGTCACAAGTGATCACTGGACACCTGTGAACAATGATAATTACTTGGCGGTCACAACGCATTTTATTGACAATAAATGGCCTGCAGTCATTTGTGCTAACTGTGAGTGAAACGGAGGAGTGGAACTACGCTGAGACATGCGCTGACCATTTTGTGGATGTTGCAAACAAATGGGAAATGAAGTTAACCACGCTTTGCACTGATAGTGCTCGTAACATGGTTGCAGCTGCGAGACTACTCCCAACACCTGCCCTGTACAGCCCACAGTCTGCAAAGAACTATAAGAGTTTCCCTTAATGACCGTGGATTTGAAAGTGTTTTGGCCAGATGCCGCAAGATTGTCAGGCACTTCAAGCATAGACTAGCTAGTCTTGTCCACTATTCAAATGTGCCGTTGATTTATTCAGTCAAGCCGTATACTTTTTCTTCTGTATTTGTAATGATGTGTTTGCTCTATTTACTTAGCTATCCATACATGTATAGTTTTTATTTATTTTTATTTTTTGATGCCCTCTATGGACAATAATAGCAGTTTTGTGCTAATAGCAAACCTAACTATGCTGTATATGTATGTAAAAAAAAAAATCAAATTCAAATATTTCATATGACATAAATAGAGCCTTGAATAAGTAAATAAACCAGAACAAAATAGTTTTTTGGCACCTTGTTTTTTTTTCAAAAATGGCAATTTTCTTATAAACACTAGACTTAAGGAATTTGTTACAAAAAATGAAACTGCCTTTGAAGTACAAAAGTACAAAAGTGATAGACACTTAAATTCCCAAAGGGAGACTTTAGTCTCCACTCTGTTTCCCCCCTCAGAAACCAAATATGTGTCACACCCCTAATTACTTTCCATTGTATTAAGTACCAATCAACGAGTGGGTACTTACTGACACAAACACAGCTGTGCTGCACCATCTGCACAAAGTCAGATTTCACACAGAAGTCACTATAGCACACGATTTTGAGATTTGCAGAGAAAAAATGTCCTTGTTCGTGTGTATTATGTAAAATTGAAAATGTTTCTTGGATCAAAAGACAAAACAGGATGATTGCGGACAACTGTTGACTATATCAAAGTTTGAAGTAGTAAGTAGCAAACTCTGGCAGCTGTGTCCACGATTTGCAATACAATGGTGAGCACCTAACAGCCCGACCCCTTCCTCTCACGCCCAGTTGTTTCCTCACACTGCATAAAGCACACAAACTCAGAGTACACTCAGACGTCGACCATGGCACATCTAAGAAGAATGACTGCTCAGCAAGCCTTAGCAATGCTAACAGAGCATGTCAGACTGCGATTCTGATGGTGGAGATGTTGGAAGTAGCCTGGCATTTCAGAATGGAAATATCAACACCGATTCTTCAAGCGATGACAATGATCCAGCTGAGAAAGTGAGTGTTTTTGGACCAGGAGATCGTCCCCTCCAAAGGCGCACCAGGAGACGGGTAGCCAATATGTGGTTGAGCAGGGCAGTGAGGCCTCATCTGATGAAGAGGAAGACACAATGTATGGCAACCCGCCTCAATGTAAAAAACAAAAAGTCGGTCATGTTGGCACACCGCCTGGATCCGCAGACAGGGGGAAAGATGGCACTGTTTGTTTACAATGGAAAGTTGGAGACTTGATTGCTGCTGAAACCCCACAAACTGCCTTCAACGGATCTGGAAGGCCAACAGAGTCAGTGAGACGAAAAATCACGTCGTCTTCACAGTTTTCTGTGTTTGGTGGATATAACGATGTTGCTGAGAACACGCAGTCCGCGAGAGCCACAGAACCAACCCCAACTGGCAGATGACTGTCTCCGAGCTGATGGCGTTCCTCGCAATCCTTATTCGAAGAGCGGCAGTGGGTTACATAGGTCCCAAGCAAGACATGTGGGCCAATAACTTTGGTATCCCAGATATCAAAACCATTGTGTCGTAATCACTTTTACGAAATAATGCGGTACCTCCACTTTGACAACAAGGACACGCGCAGGGAACGCATACAAAATGACAAATTTGCTGCAGTTTCAGAAATCTGGCAGAAGTTCGTTCTGAACTGTATATCATCTTACAGTCCAGGACAGCATGTCACTGTGGATGAGCAGTTGTTTCCGTCAAATGGCTGTCACAAATGCACATGTTTTGTGCAAAGCATTTACAGGGTCAAAGAAAGTCGCCGACTGTTCATGCTGGAGCTTGCAGAGGAGCTCAAAAGGAGACTGATGTAGGAAAAATAACAAGTGGAAGAGCGTAAACAGCTGAGCCGTGAGATGAAAGTTGAGAGTCAGCAGATAAGGACGAAGTGCCAGGCACGCTTACACTGCAATAATAACAGAAGTACTCGGCGTTGTGCAGCCTGTGGCAAATGTACCTGTGGCAAATGTGGATGGACTTTACCTTGGTTATTTGACAAATGAGAGATGTGATGATTGTATGGAACAATTGTTTGCTTGAAACATTTGGCCCACTTGGTACAATTGTCCTTTTTTTTACTTATCTTTGTGTGAAATAAACATTTACTATTTCAAATCATACAGTTTGTTTGTTGTTTTTTAAACTGAAATTGAGATGTGTGGGGTGCTAATTTTGTTCCTCTGTCCTCTAAAATGTTAAGATTGGCAGTATGCAAGTATGCCCTCCGTAAAATGACTGGCCATTGTAAAAATAATTTTCCTGGCAAATAAATAAAAATGTTTCTTGAATCAAAAGACAAAAGGGGATGATTTTCAAAATAAATACACTGAATTTTATAAAGGACTAGAGAATGCACTTCCTGGAGAAATAGCGTGTAAAGGCGAAGGAAGCTGTATGGAAACCTTGGAATGCGTTGGAATGAAGTTGAATGACCTTGAAAAATATCCGAAGGGAAACAAGAAAAGAGGAAGTAAGGAAAACAATAATGATGGAATCAAAGGAAGGGAGGAAGCAAGGAACCAAGATAGCAAGGAAAACAAGCAAGAAAGAAAACAAAGAAAGAATACAAAATAGTAGGAAGGAAAGAATGAGGCGAAGAAATGAGGAAGAAAGGAAACTAGGAAGCAAGGAAGGAAGGTAAGAAGGAATCTCGGGAAGGACGGAACCTACGGATGAGAAAACGGGGTGTCCCAATATTTTTGAACAACATGGCCGCTTCATTAGGGACACCAGGGGATGAAAAATCGGTGTGTCCCAATACTTTTGAAAAACATGGCCGCTGCATTAGGGACACCTGGGGATGAAAATTCTGTGGGTCCCAATACTTTTGAACAACACAACTGGATTGGTGTAAATGTGAAATGTTGAATGTGCCATTAAGAATGAAGGGGATTTTTTGGGGTGAAAGATGGGAAATATTGGGGGAACCCTAAATGTTAGGGGCGAAAAAAATACAAATTGTGATTACATGAATCTTTGGAATAATTTGAAATTTGAACGGGGTGAATCGGATGAATTATGTGGAAGTAGTTACAGTTTGAATGTGCCATTGGAAATGAATGTTTTTTTTTTTGGGGTGCAAATGTTTGAATTTTGGGGGACCCGTAAATATTACGGGTGGAAACAAAAAGTTGAAAAGCTTAATGAGTTGAATGAGTTGAATGACTTAAATTTTGGGGAACTGGAATGGTGTAAATGTGAAATGTTGAATGTGCCATTAAGAATGAATGGGATTTTTTTGGGGTGAAAGACGGGAAATGTTGGGGGAACCCTAAATGTTAGGGGCGAAAAAAATACAAATTGTGATTACATGAATCTCTGGAATAATTTGAAATTTGAACGGGGTGAATCGGATGAATTATGTGGAAGTAGTTACAGTTTGAATGTGCCATTGGAAATTAATGTTTTCTTTTTGGGGTGCAAATGTTTGAATTTTGGGGGACCCGTAAATATTTGGGGTGAAAACAAAAAGGAGCAGCAATTGGCATTAATTTTTGGAATAGTTTAAAGTTTGAAAAAGGGTGAATCGGATGAATTATGTGGAAGTAGCGGCGCGCCAAAAAAGTGGGAAGAATAAGATTAATAATAATAATATTAATAAAGTATAGGAATAATGAATGGTCCTGAATGAATTTGAATGACCTCTATGAAAAATTTTGGAATGCGTTGAAATGATACTGAATGTAATTGAATGAAGTTGAATGACTTCAAATGATATAGAATAGCCTGGAATGAGGAGGACATAAACAAATCAGAAAGGAAGAAAGAAAAGAGGAAGTAAGGAAAAAATAAAAGAAGGGAGTCAGGAAAAAAAAAGGCAAACAAGGATGGAATGGCTGGGGATCGAACCCACAACCTCTGGTTGGGAAACGACCACTCTACCACTGAGCCCTGTCACCCCCAATGTGAGAATGTGAGTTGAATGAGCTGAATGTGGTCAATTTGAAATTGGAATGGTGTAAATGTTGAATGTGCCATTACTGAATGCGACGGGTACTTGGGAGTCACTTCGTGGTCACTTCTGGGTCATTTGGAGTAACTTCCGGGTCACGTGGGTCACTTCTGGGTCACTTCCGGATCACTTTCGGGTCATATGGGTGACTTCCGGGTCATTAGGGCCACTTCCGGTTAATTTCCGGGTCACTTGGATCACTTCCGGTCCATTTACGGGTCATTTGGGTTACTTCCGGTTCATTTCATTTCCGGGTCACTTGGGTCACTTCCGGTTCACTTTAAGATAATTTGGGTCACTTCTGGGTCACTGCCCAAGATGGCCGCCACACTGGGGAGACCTCGGGGTGAGTGTCCCCAGTCTGGCTAATTTCCCTGTCCAAGATGGCCGCCGTACTGGGGAGACCTCGGGTTGAGTATCCCCAGTCTGGCTAATGTCCCTCTCCAAGATGGCCACCGCACTGGGGAGACCTCCGGGTGAGTATCCCCAGTCTAGCTAATGTCCCTGTCCAAGATGGCAGCCGCACTGGGGAGACCTCGGGGTGAGTATCCCCAGTCTAGCTAATGACCCTGTCCAAGATGGCCGCCGCACTGAGGAGACCTCCGGGTGAGTATCCCCAGTCTAGCTAATGTCATAGCCCAAGATGGCCGCCGCACTGTGGAGATCTCGGGGTGAGTATCCCCAGTCTAGCTAATGTCCCTGTCCAAGATGGCCGCCACACTGGGGAGACCTCCGGGTGAGTATCCCCAGTCTAGCTAATGTCATAGCCCAAGATGGTCGCCGCACTGTGGAGACCTCGGGGTGAGTATCCCCAGTCTAGCTAATGACCCTGTCCAAGATGGCCGCCGCACCGGAGAGACCAAGGGGCAATAACACTGGTCCACTAGAAATTAATGGTGAATTTTTAAGTGAATGAGTTGAATGTTTTTGAAAGAAGGAATTTTGGGGGTGTTGAAAAGCTGAATGTGAGTTTAATGAGTGTAAGACTTGAATTTGGGGAAATTGGGAAGGTGCAAATTTGAAAAGTTGAAAGTTCCAATGGAAATGAATGGTGAATTGTTAAATTTTTGAGGTTTTTTTTAAGTG
>NC_141231.1:177500-180000 GCF_054856515.1 Filicampus tigris | reverse complement strand
GACTTTGTGTTTTTCATTTTTTACATTAAAAAAAAAAGCATTGAAAAAAAACACTAGGGTGCTGATACTTCACCAGGGTTGTTAAAACATGCTGAAGTTCAAAATGGCACCATACTGCAGTTTCTAAATTATTGCATATGGGAGAGGCAGCTTTACACTAGGTTGTTGTTAAAATGTCAATTTTTGTCCCATTGACCATTTTCAATGATTTTCAATGTTCTGTAAAACTGGTGTGTTACAATGCTTTTCTCGTGATTACTGACTCTCTCCCTTCAGTGGGGACTCAAAAACAGGGACAATTATGAAATTGTGTGCTGAGCGATTTAACACCCTAAGACACCAGGTAACGCCAGACACCAATTAAGGATTTTGCTTGAATAGCAACAATTACATTTAACTCAAATTTCACGCCTTAAAAACCGTCAGCAATTGTTGGAAATGCTACAAGAGGGGTGCATGGATAAGTGTGTGCACGCACATACACACACATGCACACACACACACGCACAGACCCCCACCCACCCTTAAACACACACACACACACACACACACACACACACGCACACCCCCCCCACACACACACACACACACACACGAGTGTGTGCTGATCAATCAAACAATCGTGATAAACGGTGTTGCCCCAAAATACTAGTAGGCTACTTATCAAATCTTTTTGTGCAGATATGAATATATTTTTGTGTGCACGGGTGTGTGCGGCAAGCACGTGTGGACGAGTGCGTGTGCAAGTGCGTCCACGTGACGAAACAAAGGGCTGCCCACAGATACAAAAATTGCACTTATTGTTTGAATTTTAACCCCTTTTGCTCCTGGCCAACTGTTCATGTGCACATATGATGAATATATGCTTGTGTGCACAAGTGTGTATGGGCACATGCTCGTGCGTGTGTATGGGCACATGCTCGTGCGTGTGCATGGGCACATGCTCGTGCGTGTGCATGGGCACATGCTCGTGCGTGTGCATGGGAACATCTTCGTGCGTGTGCCTGTATATGTGCCCGTGCATATGCAGTGTGCTTGTGCTGATCAATCAAACAACAGTGACAAACTGTGCTCCCCCAAATTATCAATAGGTTACTTACTAGGGGTGTGCATTTCTCCACAAAAGACAATTCAAAATGTTTTTTGGTACATTGGACAGTTTGATTTGAAAGTGGAACAATTTGATTCGTTCGACTCAGTGGGATTATGATTTGATAGGATATTATACGGCTCGTTTGAGAGGGTATGATGCAATTACTTTTTTGTTGTCATTTTACAAATATCTGAAGAAAAGTGTCAGTATTGCAAATGTGCCATTTCCTTCATGATTTCAATACACATCTCGATATATTTCAAAGTGTATTTCAAGTGCACTGGCCTATACATGTGTTTGTGCTGATCAATCAAACAATCCTGACAATCGGTGTTCCTCTAAAATACCTGTAGGCTACTTACCAAGTGTTTTTGTGCAGATATGAATATATTTTTTGCATTTTTTTTCAATCTTATTGGTTCAGGGCATTTTGGGGGAAGTTTATAGGGCTTTTTTCTCAGTTTCTTCCCAACACTGACTAGTACCTGCCTGCAGCCAAGGCATTTCAGTGGAGGATGCGTGTTTTAGAAACTCCCTCTCTAAATTCTATTTTTCTAAATTCATATTCATAAATTCTGTGATCAAAATCAATGTTGTTGTGACTTTTTTTTTTTTTTACCTTTCCAAGCTTCTAATTATGTTGCGTTTAGCATTTAGGGCAAATTAAGAGTTATGGTCATAACACAATACTGCTATTATAGGGCATCAAAATGAATAAATAAATATATATGAATGGATAGCTAAGGTCCCCCTGATCATTTTGAGTGGTTGAAAGTGAAAAAATATTCAGGAATGACTGAGTTATCACACTTCAAAGGCAGTGCCATTTTTTTGTAACAAATACCGTAAGTCTAGTGCTCTTAGGAAAACTGCCATTTTCGAAAAAAATGGAGGTGCCAAAAAAAAATGTTATGGTTTATTTACTTATTCAAGGCCCTATTTATGTCATATGAAATATTTGAATTTGAATTGTGTTTATTTACATATACAGCATAGTTAGGTTTGCTATCAGCATGACACTGCCATTATTGTCCACAATATTGTTGTAAATAAATAAAAACTATATATGTATGGATAGCTAAGGTCCCCCTAAACATTTTGAGTGGTTGAAAGTGAAAAAATATTCAGGAATGACTTCGTTTTAACTGTCAAACATAAAACAAAAATTGAAAGACTTGTAACTGCAATGAAAGTGATTGGAAGGAGAGAGTTCCCTCCATTGCTACAAATTTTTCAAAGCTCTATTCTTGCACAGACTAAAAGAATCACCCTTCTGTGGCTATCTCAAACAAATCGGTGTGAAACTAATCAGGTGCACTATGTCACTTTAATATTTTATTCGTGTCTTACTTGCTTTTATGATGTATTTTATTTGATATGGTACAGTTAAGTGCAATCCTTTCTAGG
>NC_141231.1:155000-170000 GCF_054856515.1 Filicampus tigris | reverse complement strand
TTTTAGGTTGGAGCAATACATCCTTCATCCGACCCATTGGACGTACTGAGCGGAGGATTGGACTACTATGGCCAGAGACCATGGAGACAAGGACACCAGAGTAGGCCAATCATACAGACACATCTAAAAGTTTTGTATCAGAAAGGTCAATTCCTTTGTTTTGGTTGCATTCTAAATATATATAAATTTCAGATCAAAAGATGAATATGAGACAAGACTTCAGAATTCCAGCTTTTATTTCATGGTATTTACATTGAGGTGTGTTAAACAACTTAGAACTGAGCATCTTTTGTTTGAACCCACCCACTTTACAAGTGAGCAAAATAATTGGAACTAGGGCTGTCCCAAGGGATTATTTTTCTCTTGATTAATCTATTGACTATTTTCACGATTAGGCGATTGCCAACCTCTACAGTGCAGGGGTGAAGGTATCACAATCCACTGTTAGAAGAAGACTGAGAAGAAATATAAAGGCCAAACCGCAAGATGCAAACCACTCCTCAGCAAAACAATTACAAGTCCATTGGATTTTGCAAAGAAGTACAGAGATGAGCCAAAAATGTTTTGGATCAAAGTTTTATTGGCTAATGAGACCCAGATTAACCTCTACCAAAGTGACAGAAAGGCCAAAGTATGTAGAAAGAAAGGAACAACTTTCTCAACTAATCTGTTAAGCATGGTGGAGGTCATGTCATGGATTGGGCTTTCATGGCTGCTTCTGGAACGGGCACACGTCTTTATTAATGATGTAACTGATGATGGTAGCAGCAGAATGAATCATGGAGTCTACAGAACCATTTGTCTTCGCACCGCACGGCCCCGCATGCAACCGCGCCCGCCCGCCCGCCCGCCCGCGCGCGCAAGCTACATTGACTCCAATTGAAACACGCTGCCAGAAAGGCCCACTAACACAGCCGCGCCTCCACTTGCGACCAGAGGGGGAGGGACGCAACATGGCTGTAGGCTGCGAGGCATGATCTGCGGGTGATCAGATGTTTTGATCGGCAATAAAAGGCTTTGATCGAATGTTCCAATCACGTAATTTTTCACGAAAACGGGCCGATCATGATCGGTGCCTGATCGATCGGAGCATCCCAAGTTAAAATGCAAGATATTGGCGGGGCTTTACAAGGATAAATTAGACAGTGAAGCCAGAGACCGATATCTTATAATAGACATAAATGGGTTGGATCCGTACAGAATTCCCAATACTGAGTGGTGCTACAAACAGGACCTACTTCCTCCTTTGTGTGTGCCGGATATTTTTGCGTGCCTTGTGTAGTAGTGTGAGTGCCTGCAATTTGGAGCAATTTAAACATTATAAATCTTTAGCCTGTCATGTGCAATTTACAAACTGGTAGGTGCAGGACCTGCAGATGATGAAGGCGGCGAACAATAACAACACCGTCATTCAGACTAAGATACGTGCTGTGTGTATGATTGTGAACTGTCCACTTAAACTACACAAACGGACGTACTTTTCTTTTTAATAGTGTATGTGATGGGTGATCATTCCTTCTTTCCTTTTACCTCACTCACTGAGTACGTTTATATATTTTGGCCGTCTAAATCAAGCAAGAAACACAGCGAGTTCGTTTTGCGTAACAACAGTAGTCACGTAGCCTCCAGTGCCGCTCCCCACATGGCAACTACCCCGGTAGCGACGTCAGCGAGGACACGCCATGCACGGGTCCTATTTTTCAACATAGATAGGTGTGGCTGATATAAATGTGTGGCTTATAGTCCGAAAAATACGGTATTACTCATTTCACGTTCCCGTTTCATATTTATTTACTGCTCCCACTTAGAGCGAAAAAAAAAACAGCAAGACAAATGAAAAGTAAAGATTCAATAGATGAAGTCATTGTCACAAATGAAAGTTTGCAATAGAGCGAAGCCACAATAACCGAACCGCGAACACAAAAACAAGGGACTTGACCTTGCCGTTCCAATACTTTTGGAGGGGACTGTATATCATCTACATCACATTAGATTATCTCATTTGAGTGGCAACCTGCTCTCTAACATCAATTCAAGGTATGCTTTTGTAATTATACTTGCATTTTTAGGTATTGATCCTCCTGACCTAGATAAAGAAAAGAAGGGAATTCTGGCATTACAGCTTAATGAAAGGGATGTCCCTCATTCAGTAAGTACACAAACATGACTGTCACTTAATTTATAAAAAAAGTATGAAGTTGCATTTAATGCTGTTTAAAAATACACTGTCTGTGTAGGAGCTGATAATAACTCTTCTCAGCAATGCTGTTGCCCAGTTTAAGAAGTACAAATGTCCACGAATGAAAAGTCATCTGAGTAAGTAACATTTGTAATGGTTCTACTGTGGCATGATTAGAGTTCACAAATGCAACTTACACAGTGATCTAGATCAAGCATTCTCAGACACATTTTGAATGATCTGTAAACCCATGTAGGACTGCTGCAAAACTTCAATTGGTAGCAAACTTCAGGAGAAAAATATTGCATATCCCAGCTTTGGGCTGTGACGTACACCCTCGGCAATGTAAAATTACCGGTTTGGTAAACCATTGTTTCTGAGATCTGTATGACATTGATTGCATGGGCCAACATCTTCCATCCATCCATTATCTGCCGCTTATCCGAGGTCGGGTCGTGGAGGCAGCAGCTTCAGTAGGGAAGCCCAGACTTCCCAATCCCCAGCCACGTCTTCCAGCTCTTCCGGAGGGATCCCAAGGTGTTCCCAGGCAAGCCGGGAGACATAGTCTCTCCAGCGTGTCCTGGGTCGACCTCGGGGCCACCTGCCGGTGGGGCATGCCCCACAACACCTCACCGGGCAGGCATCCTAATCAGATGGCCGAGCCACCTCAACTGGCTCCTCTCAAGACGGAGGAGCAGCGGATCGACTCTTGAGTCCCTCCCGGATGGCCGAACTTCTCACCCTATTTCTAAGGGAGAGTCCGGACACCCTGCGGAGGAAACCCATTTCGGCCGCTTGTATCCGAGATCTTGTTCTTTCGGTCATGACCCACAGCTCATGACCATTGGTGAGGATAGGAACGTAGATCGACCAGTAAATCGAGAGCTTCGCCTTTCGGCTCAGCTCCTTCTTTACCACGACGGACCGATACAGAGTCTGCATCACAGCAGACGCTGCACCGATCCACCATGCAACAACATGAAGGCTGAAACACTCTTCCGAGCAAATATGACATGGATCTGGTTAACCACTGGCAGAAAAACAACAACAAATAAAACATACAATTCCTTTAGCCAGTAGGTGGCGGTACATGTATGGTAAAAGTAAGTTCAGGCCTAGACTCATCAAATGTGAGAAATCTTTCGAAGACCTTATGTGGATAAAGTTACAGCAGCTTTAGTAGTCGCGGTGACGCCAAACTTTAATGTAAATTCAAAATGGTGGACTGCCTGTTAGTTTTAGCATATGGCACCAAGAGGCTTTTTTGTAGACATGTACTACCAAATTTTCATAGATCTTTGTGAAGCGTACAACCGGGGCTGTTTTTTTAAAACTTTCTAGGAGGCGGTAGCAAGCCATCTTTTAAAGATTGCACAATTAATTATTATTGAATTTACTAGGCCTAATATGTGTGCAAAGTTTCGTGATTTTTCGTGCATGTTTACACCGTCAAAATCAGCATTGTTTTTTGGCCAAGTGGGCATTACCATGGCAACAGCTTTTTGCGAAAAAATCACAAAATTCATGTTTGAACATCAAGAAGGCCAAACCACTCTTGCGTGCAATTATGAGCTAGATCTAGTTAACCTGCCAGGAGAAAAACATCAAAGAATAAAACATGAACTTCCTTCAGCCAATAGGTGGCGCTACTACTGTGATGAAAAATAATTTTATAGATGTATTCAGGCTTGGACTCTTATTAAATGTGAGAAATCTTTAGAAGAAAATATTTTGCCAGTCTAATTCCAGCAGCTTTTTTATTCAAAGTGACTTTAAAGTAAATTCAACATGGCGGACATTCTGTTAGGTTTAGCATATGGCTCCAAGAGACTTTTTGTAGGGCTTGACCTGTTTCAAATACCACCAAATTTTCGTAGATGTAGGTGAAACATACAACTGGGGCTGATTTAAAAAAAAAAATTCTCGGGGGCCCTAGCGAGCCATTTTTTAAACAATTGCACGATAAAACAAAAAAAAGGTGATTTCACCAGGCCTGATGTGCGTGCAAAGCTTCATGAGATTTCGTGCATGTTTAGACCATCAAAGTCAGCGTAGTTTTATTGGCGAACTGCTTGTTGCCATGGCGAGAGCTTTTCACAAAAAATCACAAATCGTATTTTAACATTAGAAAGGTCAACAAACTCTTCTGAGCAATTATGAGGTCAACCTGGTTAACCTGCAAGGAGAAAACCATCAAAGAAAAAAACGTACTTATATATGTATATATATATATATATATATATATATGTATATGATTCTTATTATACCGTAATCACTGTAACGTGTTGTGATTAAGCAACATTTTATGACTATACTTACACCTTGCTTGAACTAAGTTATGACTTGACTTGCTTGGAATTAGGTGGGGACTCCAATTTCTTTTCACTGTGACTTGGAACTTCCTTGAGACTTCACAATTTCAACGAGCCTTATTTGTAACTTGCACAAATGTGACTTACTTTCACCTCTGCATATCTCATCCCTGTTCAAATGCTCCAGTGGAACCTTTAGAGCTCTGTGCATAAAATAATCCACGCAAACCACTGTGAACTAAAGCACAAGTTTGAATTTAACATTTCTCCACTGAAAATGTTGTGCAGGAAGTAACCGAACGTAAAGCCACTAAAGGTGTTTCTTCAACAAATGTGTGTCTAAACCTTTTTCCACTGTGAGCCATAGCCACAGAAAAAACATATTTTAATAAAAAATATTGATATTGGCACCACTTTTTCTAATACTTAATCTGTTTTTGTTTTCCTTAGTGGTGCAAATGGGAGAGGAGTACTACCACGCTCAAGATTATGCCAAAGCCCTCAAGTATGTCAACTCCGTTCCACTCACTGGTGTATGGCTGAGTGTGAATGTTTGGTGGTGGACGGAGGGGTTGTAGGCAGCCACGCTTCTCACATGGCTTCCCACATCTGCCCTGGGGCATCGGCTACATTATGTACCAGTTAGTTTACCACCACCAAAGTGTGAACGTGTGAGGGCATGAATAATGTACAATATCCATTGCAGGGTTTTTCCTGCCTCAAATTGAGATAGAGATGTTACCATCCTGACCATGAGCCATGGCATGCATGTATTCTCACTTTGTTTTACAGGCAAATATACTTTAAGTTAAGAGTTCCAATAAGAATGACTATTATCATGTTAAAGCATTCATTTACTAAAACTATTTACATGCACAAACCAGGCACCGACTTTAAATTGAAAGTAAACTTTATCCACACATCCACCAAAAAAAAAAAAAAATATATATATATATATTTCTTAAACCCTCTATCTAAAATATATTATTTTAGTTTTTCTAACTTTATTGGTTGAATGTTTTTAGGTACTACCACTTTTAATATACTTCTTCTCTTCTGCTGCTTTGTGAATGGCAGTCACCTCATGTCGTTTTAATGTGTCCAGCCTGTACATTAGTTGGTTGTGCTGTGTTGGGCCACAGTGCTTTTGGCATCAATAACAGTGCATGCCTTCCTCAGTATGCCTGAGCCAGGTAAATCGATTTCGCCTGTTTTTGAGAATATCTGGAAAGAGGAATAAAAAAATAATGTTTCAATCACGGGCGGCACGGTGGTCGACTGGTTAGCACGTCCGCCTCACAGTTCAGAGGTCGTGGGTTCGATCCCGGCTCCGGCCTCCCTGTGTGGAGTTTGCATGTTCTCCCCGTGCCTGCGTGGGTTTTCTCCGGGCACTCCGGTTTCCTCCCACATTCCAAAAACATGCATGGTAAGTTGATTGGATACTCTAAATTGCCCCTAGGTGTGATTGTGAGTGCGGATGTTTGTCTCTGTGTGCCCTGCGATTGGCTGGCAACCTGTTCAGGGTGTCCCCCGCCTACTGCCCAAAGACAGCTGGGATAGGCTCCAGCACGCCCCGCGACCCTTGTGAGGAGAAGCGGTACAGATAATGGATGGATGGATGTTTCAATCACATCCACGTTGGCTTTGCGTTGCTACGCTCCAAATTGGAAACTGATTTAAATACCCTCACCTCACCAACTCATTCTCATTCTGACCCTCACTTTCACCAGTCCCTTGTGATCTACTTTCAGACCTGACACAAATTTCCACGTTGTCACTAGGGTTGGGCATCGCTTGAATTTGGACAATTCCGGTCCTGATTCCGGTTCTTTGATTCGATTCCGGTTCCTAATATTCGATGAGTTAGTTTTGGACAAATCACATGAACTTCTCTGTTCTTCAATTTCATGAACTTTTTATTATTTGTGAACTTTACCATGGATTACTCAAAGGGCTGTTTTTAGCCAATATGTTTGTTTTAATAAATGTTTTTGTGTTATTATAAAAAAATGTATTTTTTTTGACGAGCTGTATTTTTTAGTTCAAGACAATACAATAATGCAGCTGTTACTGAAAGCAGGCTACTGAACACCAATTGCTTGGCTAACCTTGTCTTGCTTTAGAAAGAAAATATATATATGACAAGCACAATGCTGCATTTCAAGGGCAAGCAAGGAAAGTCTATCTAATCCCAGCAGTCTATGTAACCATGTTTTATCTGTATGTGCAGTATTTATGTATAATGCTGCAGCTATGTATGATGTAAGCTAAATATTAGCTAGATATGTGCATTTGTGTGTTGAACTTGTTGGCTCAATGTTGCAATTAGATGTACTTAGCCGATTCTGACTTTGGGTCATGAGCCGCATCGCGTCAGTTCTATGGCTAGGCGTCGGTTGAATGAGCCGGGCGGGCCGGCCCAGCCCGGGCAGGACCCTGTGAAGGGCGACTGCTGCCACCGCAGTGTCGCAGCGGCCGCTGCAGCTGTGGAGATCTGTGGGAAGGGCCCGCCCAGAGTCGTTGCCACCACTGCCCACGCTTGCCGGCCAGGACAAAGCAAACCGAAGAGCTGAGCACGAGTGGGGGCGAGCTAACGTGCTATTGCTACGCAGCTTTGGCGGTAGGAGCCCGAGGCTGCGTGTACATTTTTATTTTTTTATTTTTAATCGGTCGTACTTTGTTCATAGCTCTTCCGCGTGGCTAACTACGAATCGAAACTTAGCATCGACATTCTAAAATCTGAACGGTGCCGGGAGAACTGGAATGATGGAATCGGTTCCACTCGATTCCAGGTTTTTGGTGCCCAACCCTAGTTGTCACCACCATGATTTATTACATTTTAACTGCCTGTTATGTTAATTTCTCTGCTCTTCAACTGGAGTCTTGACTCTCCTCAATGCGAGGTCAGGTTTTCAAGTAGTGGCTGATTTTGGCTGCCATATCGGCAACGCTAAAATCCTAAACTTTACTCTTATCTGAAGTAAACTTTTTTTTAATAAGACATGCTTGGATGCAAATAAAACGGGCAATATTTACCTGTTTGTACCATCTGCCAAAGAAAATGACGACACCGATAGAACCATCTAGCAGGGGGAAAAAACATGATTCGATCAGTTTCTTCTTCAGTAGTTGCTTCAGGTCTCCATGTACCGCTGTTGATGTAGCACCTCCATAGAGTAGAACGCTGCAACTTCAGTTAAAATATGTTGCTGCTGACTTCGGGTTTTTGGAAGCAAAGAGATGGCGGGGTAGAGGAACAAGCTCCCGGCCATTCAATGAAAATATACCCACTACAACTCTAGTACATTTAAAACTTGTAATACACGTTTATCTACGCTAGTGGGAACTTTAAAATGCCCAAATTTAAGGTAAGGACGTTATAGCAGTCTGAGTTATCCAAGCAAGACGACGTAAACGGTGAGCCCCGACCGAGCACAATGGACGACATGGACACTCCGCCGATGGCGACGAAGACGAGCGGAGGGAGTAAGTGGGATTTCAGCTCATTTTACTGCGAGAGTTCAGGAGGGAAAGTGGTCGGCAGCTTAAAGAAATTCGAGAAGAAATAAACAAAACAAACGTGAGAATCGAGGAGGCTGAGCAACGGATCGACAGGGCAGAGACCCGGATGCAAGTCACGGAGGAAACAGTTTCGGAGTTGTTAAAACTGCAGATTCACTTGGATGAAAAGCTGACTGACTTGGAGAGTCGCTCGAGAGAGAGAATATTCAAATTCATGGCGTCAAAGAGGGAGCTGAAGGAAATTCGCTGACGATGGTGGAATATGTGGAACGCTTGCTACAAGAGGGACTAGAACGCCAGGACTCTTTCGAGTTGCGTGTGGAGAGGGCGCACCACGCTTTGATGCCAAAGCGACCCTCCGGGATTTCGCCGAGATCAATTGTGGCTAAAATGTCAAGCTACAGGATGAAGGAGGAGATACTGCGGCTGGCTTGGTAGAAGCGCAGATTCCAATTGCATGATAAAAGGATCAATTTGGACCACAACTATGCCCCGGAAGTTCTGAAACGACAAAGTGAATATCCCAAAGCCAAGTCGGTACTGAAGGAGAAGAAGATAAGATTCCAAACACCATTCCCGGCCCGATTGAGGGTCTTCTATCCAGAGGGGACTGTGCTGTATGGATCGGCGGAGGAAGCGACCGGGGACATGGCAAAAAGGGGGATTTCCGGTGACAGTCATAAAATACCCGGAGTCTCTTTTGGAGCAGAAACGACGATCTACGTGGCGCACGAGAGGGAGAACGGGGAACCAGGAGAGACCGGGTGCAGCTGGAAACTACAAAGAGATGTTGCAGGCCTTCAGACGTTCGAACTCGCAGTGACAGTGAGGGAATCGGAAATCAAGGTTTGGAGATGAATGGGGAGAACAAGTAGTGGTAAGGGGTAACTAAGAAAGAGGAATGGGCAGACTGCAAATAAGAATGATGGGTATCGATAATTGTGTGCATGAACGCGTATGTGTATGTATAAGCGTATGCATGCATGTGTACATGAGTATGTGTATGTATGGGTGTATGTATATATCTGTATGTATATATGTACATATATATGTATATATGTATATATATATATATATGTGCATGTGGGGGTCAGTATGCATACATGTATATTTTATTGTATGAATGAGTATGTGTGTGTGTAAGCATGTATGAATATATATATATATATATATATATGAATATATATATATATATGAATATATATATATATATATGAACATATATATATATATATATATATATATATATATATATATATATATATATGAATATATATATATGAATATATGAATATATATATATATATATGAATATATATATATATATATATATATGAATATATGAATATATATATATATGAATATATATATATATATATATATATATGAATATATGAATATATATATATATATATATATATATATATATATATATATATATATATACAATTTCTTATTTTTTATTTTATTTGTATTTTTTCTTAGATAGCGACTTATAATGTCAATGGATTAGTCAATCCGATTAAGAGCAGCAAGATTTTTACTAAACTCAAAACAGATCAAGTAGAAGTTTCCTTCCTGCAGGAAACGCATCTGTCAGATGAAGAACATTCTAAATAAAGAAGGATGGGTTTTAAGTTTCAGTTCTCATCATCATATAGTGGCCATAGGAAGGGGGTAGCAATATTGATTTCCAATACATTTAATTTTGAGCTCCATTTTGAGAAAAAGGATACAGAAATTAGATAATTTTCTTGAGGGGTAACTTAAATGGGATCTTGATGACATTAGTAAATATTTATGCTCCCCCTAACTCGGATTGGAACTTTTATAGACAGGTATTTGATTTAGTAATACCAGAATTTCAAGGCCTATTCATTTGTGGGGGGATTTTAATATCAGATTTGATCCTAAACTCGATTAGTCAAGAGGACAGGTTACACAGCCTACTCAAGTGAGTAAGAGGATTAAATCAACAATGGAGGATGTTGGTTTGATAGATGTCTGGAGAGAGCTAAATCCTAGGAAGAGGGACTATACATATTTTTCAAATCCACATAGGATTTACTCAAGAATTGATTGCTTCTTAATTTTTCGTTTAGACATGTACAGGGTGGCTGGCTGTGAAGTGAGGATTATGGACCTTTCAGATCATAGCCCTCTCTATTTAGAAGTGAATCTTGAACAAAATCGGAGAAATACGATATGGAGATTAAATTTAAATATATTGAACCATATGAAAGAACAAATTAAAAAAGACATTTCAGAGTTTCTGGAGTTGAATGATAATGGCGATGTGTCACCCACAATACTGTGGGATATATGTAAAAAGCAGTGTTGAGAGGCAAAATAATACGATATTGTGCTTATTTGAAGAAGCAAAAACAAAAAGAATTGGACCAACTTCAGGCAGAATTGAAACGGTTCGCACAACAGCATAAGGACACAAATGATGAGAGGATTAAAGAAACTCAACATGAAAAAGAATGAAATAAATGCAATATATGCAAGAGAAATACAAAGGAAGTTGGTATTTACAAAACAGAAATACTATGAAGGGGGAGGAAGTAACTGCTGGCATTCAGGTTGAAGAAGCAGAAAGTGCAGGATTCTTTTCACAAAATTAGAAACCCTATCACTAACGTAATGCACCATAATTTAGAAGGTATACAAAAACGTTTTGAGACATATTTTCAGAAACTATATTCACAACCTCAGGCAGACGTTAAAAAATGGAAGAATTATTGGATAGTATTGCTCTTCCTAAACTGACCATTGAACAGAGCAATCGTCTTGCTGAGGAGATTAGGGAGGAGGAAATTAGGGCAGCCATCGCACACCTGAAGACAGGAAGAAGCCCATGGCCAGATGGGTTCCCTTTAGAGTGGTATAGAGAGATGGGAGATTTATTGATCCCTATGTTACAGTCAATGTTTAACTGGGCCATTATGAAGAACACGGTACCTCCCTCATGGAGGGAAGCAGTGATTTCCCTTATCCCAAAGAAAGACAAATCGGAATGCAGCAATTATAGACCAGTTAGTGTATTGAATCAGGATTACAAAATGTTTACACATATATTGGCTAAGAGAATAGATAAACTATTGCAAGAAATTGTAAGTCTGGATCAAACTGGGTTTATGTGTGTGAGACAAACCCAAGACAACATTAGACAAACTTTACACTTCATAAATTGTATAAAGAACAGGGGGATTCTGGCAGTATTAATAGGGTTGGACACAGAAAAAGCTTTCGATTGTGTGAATTGGTCATTTTTGTTCAGAGTATTAGAAAAATGTGGTTTTCATAAATTGTTTAGCAAACAATACAGGCTCTTTA
Source organism: Filicampus tigris (assembly GCF_054856515.1). Classification (NCBI taxonomy): domain Eukaryota; kingdom Metazoa; phylum Chordata; class Actinopteri; order Syngnathiformes; family Syngnathidae; genus Filicampus; species Filicampus tigris. Next base: position 158,648 of record NC_141231.1, on the reverse strand, counting down.
TGATAACCCAAGGGCAAGGGTCAAGATTAATGGAGGGGTTTCAAACATTTTTTTTTTACTGGAACATGGAACGAGGGAGGGTTGTCCAATTAGTCTCTTATTCACCATCTTTATTGAGCCATAGCCAGTGGATTATCCAGAAGAAAGAAATTAAGGGAATACATTTGGGGGGAGGAGAACAAAAGATTTCCTTGTTTGCCGATGATATATTGTTACAACTATCCAGCCCAGAACAGTCTTTGGAACAGTTATTTTCAATTTTGGACCAATGTGGTACTTTTTCAGGGTACAAATTGAGTATTTCTGAAACGCAAAGTCTTACTTTCAATTATAGACCCGCAGGAAATCTTAGATCGAGGCACAAATTGAAATGGGATGATGATTTCATCAGCTATTTGGGAGTAAATATACCTAGGGATTTATCGAAATTAGTATTACTCAACTTTGTCCCTCTGACCAACAGAATTAAAAAAGAAATAAGGAGATGGGAGTCTTTACCTTATCTCAATTTGGGGTCACGGATTCTGTCAATCAAAATGATTGTTCTTCCAAGGATGCTATATCTTTTTCAATCCCTCCCTGTCCATATATCAGATCAACAATTTCAAGAGTGGGATAAGATCATTTCAAGATTTATTTGGGAGGGGGGCAGACCAAGAATCAAGTTCAAGAACTTGCAATTAGCGAAAGATAGGGGCGGGGTTGCACTCCCATGTTTAAAGGACTATTATGCTGCTGCTCAGTTGAGACCGTTAATCTGCTGGTGTAACCTGAAATTTAGGGCCAGATGGAAAGAAATTGAAGAGGGCATAATAGATGAGTTCCCGATTCAGGCAGCGCTAGGGGATAAGAGACTGATGGCCAGGATCATAGATCTGGGAAACCCTTGGATAGCATTGCCACTTAAATTGTGGAACAAATTATCAGCTCAAAATCACTTGACGGAAGCAATGAAAGTTTTGAGGTGGAGCACGTATGACATGGACTTCATGCCTCAAAACTGGGATGCAAGGTTTAAGGGATGGGTAGATAATGGGTTGACAGCATATTGTAATTTTTTGAAGCAGGGGGCAGTGGACAGTTTTCAGAGTTTAAGTGGACAATATAGATTGGAAAAGGAGGATTTTTATAGATTCCTACTAACCAGACACTATATAAACCAATTTAAGGAGAAAGCCACCCAGTAACAATGGAATAATAGGTTGTTAAAAATCTTCACTGAAGCCTATGGCCTAGGCCCCATCCAAAAAACTGTCTCAAAACTGTATTGGAGCCTGCAACAGATGAAAGGAGTCTCACTAAGTATAAAAGTGAAATGAGAGAAAGAAGCTAATATGGTCTTGAATGATGAAGGTTGGAGACAGTTATGTGTACTACAATGGAAGACTTCTAATTCTGCCCTATGGAGAGAGTTTTGCTGGAAAAATCTTATCATATTTTTCATTACACCATTTCACATATTTTGGTCGTGTTCGGTATTGTTCCCTTTTTGGCAGGAGGTCCATCAAATTTTACAACAAATATTCCCCCCCACAGGGTTTTCATTTAGCTTTGTTTCTATATATCTAGGGGCATTGCCACCAGGAAACTTTTCCCCAGATGACAAATATCTTTTTCAAATTCTTAGTGCTGCAGTCAGGAAGACCATCACAAAGAGGTGGTTAAAACCAGAAAGGACTACGATAGATAAATGGATTGACATTGTTTATGATATTTTCAAAATGGAAAGGATTACCTTTGCAATTCGACTGCAACAAGCTATGTTTTTGAGAAAATGGGAAAAATGTATCAAATATATTTCACAAGACCATCATTTGTTTAATGTTAACTTGTGGCTCATTTTTTTGGAATTCATCACAATTTGTTTTTTCTCTGAAGTGTTCTTTTGTCGATGCTTAACAATATAAAGGTGTACCCCAGGGTTCTTGTTCCAGTGAGTTTTGAATTACTATGAAATGTTATTTTAACAAGATGGTGGAAGGACAGAATATTCATTGCTGTGAAATTAAGGTACTGTGAGTTAACAATTGTGTGGACACGACTGGAATGTACAGTGCTATGGATGATTATTGTGTAAAATAAATTGTTGAACATGTGAACCATGAAAACGTTTAATAAAAAGAAAATTGGAAAAAGAAATATGTTGCTGCTGCAGAGGGATATAATCACTCAATCAACACACCTAGAGCTTTACGCTGTGTTGAGTGATATCAGTTGCTCTGGCTGGGGATGGGCACAAAATTAGCTGGAAGCGGCCGCCACACAATTTTCAATGCAGGAAAAACATGCATTGTTAAGCATCTTTAAATGCGTTACAGTATATACATTTGATACAGTATTATTAGGGCCCCAGTAGCGACTCCTGCGAATTCTCTATTCTTCCCTATTGTTTTTGTAGAATTATTAGAGCCCTTGCAGCATTTGCTGCTCGGACCCTATTGGGTCGCGGAAATGATAATGTGGGTTCGTTAGCATGTTGCTGAGCAACGCCCCACAGCAGTGTCTTCGGCTTGCAAGTAAGGACCTCGTATAGTGCTGCCATTACAGTCGCAATGCGGGGCAGGAAGGGGTGGTACTAGTTCTCCATGCCAATAAATTCTTGCCGTTAACGGTGGTCGGTGTTGGGAACTCGCTGACAGCGGCGACTTTGCTTGGGAGAGGGCGTACACTGGATGCTGAGAAGTCATGGCCCAGGAACTCAACCTTAGGCACACCAAAGGTGCACTTGTCTGGGCGCATGACCAGGCCGTTGTCCCTCAGAAGCTGCAGGACAATGCAGACGTGGCTTTGGTGTTTCCTCTTCACTTTTGGAGTAGATCAAGATTCCATTGACGTAGATGGCACAGAAGGGTCTGTTTATAATAGTTTTGGGGAACTAAACGTGAATGAAAACGCCCCAAACTTTGCACACACATTGGGCCTGGCGAAAAAATTTATATTTTGAAATCGCCATACACAAGTACTAAAAAATTGGGCCTCTGGCGCCTCCTAGAGCCCCTAGATTTGTTCAGTCCTGACCCGGTAAGTTTGACCTACGGCTACGAAAACTGAGAGGCACGTGTACCACCCTCAGATGTACAAAAACTCTTTGGTACCTATGCCCTAACATGTACAGGAAGTGAGTTATGAGTATTTGAAAGTACAATTTTGGCCCATTTGTGCACATTTGCAAGAGTCATACATTTGTCCCTTAGTCCTAGATCGGCATCGGCAACCTTTCACACTCATAGAGCCATTTTGAGCCGGTTTCCACGGAAAAGAAAGCCCTGGGAGCCGCAAACGCTTATTGACATTAACCTCCAAAAAACATCAGCTTGTTTGAGTTCGTTCCTTATTGCACACTCACGTCCACATATTTCTACCTACAAAATACATTCAATCAGTAATTTGACGCTTGAATTGATTAAAAGAATATAAAAATCAAGCCGGCGACCTCAGAGTATTTCAAAGTCCGCGCTCATCGTGCCCCCAGCCTTTGAAACGTCACACCAGCAAACACACCTGCCCTATACAATGCAATACAACACATCTTCATTTGGGATACAGCGCCTTCACAAAACACCTTCTTTCAGCCATGAGTGATGCAGCAAATAAAACAATGATACAACTGACCGCATCTTAAGTACATATTAAAGTGAAACGGAGACT
>NC_141231.1:130000-150000 GCF_054856515.1 Filicampus tigris | reverse complement strand
AGGATAAGCGGCTTGGAAGATGACATGACAACAACAGGGAAAAATATTTTACGTTTTTGACAGACCACACGACGGGGGTGGAGCATTAAACTTTGCTATTCATAATTCCTTCTTAACGAAGGATTCTTGGTTGTATGTTTGACTTTGATCTATGAAACTTTGGTGGTATACGTAACAGCCTAAGACCTACAAACATATATTTTATTGCCATGTGCTAAACTTTACAGAAAGTCCACCATTTTGAATTCACTTAACTGCCATATCTTGAATGATGACTCTAACCAGTGACCAAAATGTGCTTGTGATTTTAGACTATTGGACTATGTGATGTGTGACTATCGCACAGAACGTTGGTGTGGAATCCAGACAGCCATATTAACCACAGCTCTTCACTGTGCCTATCTGATGGCCAGTGTTAAAGATTACATCATATTCTGTATGGAGCTATTAGGCAGAGGTAAGCACTGTTTTTACACCAAGCACTGACCCATATTCAGTATGGTTAATTTCTGAATGGTAAATTGCCGGCGTGCAAGCGTCACTAACCTTTTTTTGAAAGTGAGAGATAATTCTCGAGTACTGATTAGCCCTTGATTGATATTGGGCAACCGATTTGATACACACTTATGAAATAACAAGTTTGCTCAAATTATCTTTAATATAATTAAATATATAATAAGTTATTACCTTTAATATAATTAAAGGTAATAACTTTTTATATATTCATTTAGGTGAAGACATTGATTATGTCACTGACTTTATAATAATCAGGAAACAGATAAATATATGCCAAATGTTACTTTCATAAATATCTGACAGTGTTTACATACTTAAATGATTACTTCTACAACATTTCTAGAAAGTCACAATTGGCCTCATTCACTAATAAATTTTTGGAATGTTCGTACTCCACGCACAAGTTGAGTGTATCTGCAAAATCACCGTCAGCTTCACGTCACGTGCCTGCCGGCCGGTTTTCTTTGTGCCACTGTGATAAATGACAGTGCCTGCAATGCCCGAATTTGCATATCCCTCACGCATTTTCCCCATCTGTTTGACCCATCTCGGCCAATGCACAGAAGTTTAAAGTTGCAAGATTTAATAGAAAAAAACAATGTTGAGGTGTCCACTGATAGTGTAGTGGTACACACGCCTGAGTTGTGTGCGGGCAGCGTGGGATCGATTCCCGCTCAGTGACAGTGTCTATGTGTGCCCTGCGACTGGCTGGCGACCAGTTCGGGGTGTAGTCTGCCTTCGCCCATTGACGGCTGGGATAGGCTCCAGCAACTCCCCGCGACCCTGTATAGGATAAGCGGTTTGGAAGATGACATGACATGACATGACAACAATGTTGAGAGATGGCCCCTAAACGTCCATAACCTTCTCAATCTTTACTCTGTTTTCAAAAGGTTCATATCATCAGCAAGTGTGCTGAACACAGTAATAATAATAATAATAATAATTCCTACAAAAACAATAGGGACTTTGCATCAAGTCGCTGCTTGGGGCCCTAATAATAATAATTTCTACAAAAACAATAGCCAATTGAGCGCCAATTAATAGGCTAATGTTGTCTTTCTTTAGAAAGAAAATTGATATGACAAACAACGCTACATTTTAAGGACAAGCAAGGAAGGTCTATCTAATCCAATCAGTCGATGTAGCCATATTATGTATGCGTATATGTACGGTATGTACAGTATGTATGTGCTGCAGCTGTGTATGCTATAAGCTAAATATTATGTTGGCATTATACGTACTTAGCCGATTCTGACTTTGGGTCATGGGCCGCATCGCGTCAGTTCTATGGCCGGATGAGCCAGCCAGCCCGGGCTAGATCACGACCCCGCAAAGGGTGACTGCTGCCATCGTGGTGTCCCAGCGGCCACCGCAGTTGTGGAGATCCGTGGAAAGGGTCCGGCGCACGCCCAGGTGCCACCGTGGCCCATGCTTGCTGGCCGGCACGAAATGAGTGTAGCGTCTGACCAAAAGGAGCATGGCAACTCGAGTGGGGGCGAGCTACCCTGCTATGGCGATGCAGCTTCGGCTGCAGGAGTGGCCGCGTCACGTCCGCACACGTTTTTTTAATCGTGCTTCTTCTGTGTGGCTAACAAGGACTCGAAACAGCACCAACATTCTAAAATCTGAACAGTTCCTGGAGAACCGGAATGATGGTCCCGGTTCCACTCGATTCCTGGTTCTCGAGGCCCAAACCTAGAGAGGGGTACCAACACTTGTGTCTGTGTGTGCATGGTGTCTGCATATTTTCTCTGGAAAGTTTTTGAAATTTGTTTGTCTTCTGTTTCAGCTTCAACACTGAAGAAGGAGCAAAAATTGAGGATTGAGCAGAATCTCATACAAGTTCTGAAGGTGTGTCAGATGTACACCATATTCAGCAATTTATTTTGGGGGATTACAATTAAAACTGTATATATGGAAGTAAGTATAAAACATGAATTGACAATTATTAATAAAAGTTAATTTTGAATATATGAAATGGGGCAATAAACTAGTAATACACACAAGCCTTTGACATTATGATTTGCACTTTAAAATCACATTTATCAATCAAAACCTGGTGTGTTGGACCTAGGGAAATATCTAAAACAGGCTGGATAGGGACTACCAAGGAATGGACTCGGAGACCCCTGGTTTAGAGTGAGAAGAGCAATGGAGAGAAGACGCATCCTTGGGGGGCCCCGGTGCTGATGGTGCGCGTTGATGATGTTGTCCGCCCCCAGCCTCACCTGTTTTGTCCTGCCTGTCAGGAAACTGTGGATCCACTGGCAGATGGCAGGAGACATACTGATCTGGAAAATCTTGGTGTTCCGGGATGGTTGTATTGAAAGCAGAGCTGAACACAAACAGGATCCTTGCATAGGTCACTGTACCGTCGAGGTACTACAGGATGAAATGCAGGCCCATGTTGACTGCATCATCCATTGACCTGTTTGCCTGGTAGGCAAACTGAAGGAGGTCCAGCCGGAGGCCGGTTATGCTCTTGTGGTGTCCCAGCACGAGGTGTTCGGAGGACTTCATGACTACAGCTGTCACAACGACAGGCCTGTAGTTGTTCGGTCCCAATGTTGCAGGTTTCTTGGGGACCGGGATGTTGATGGACTGTTTGAAGCAGGATGGGACCTCACACAGCTCCGGGGATCTGTTGAAGATCTGTGTGAAGCCTCGAGCCATCTGGTCAGTGCAAACTTTCAAGCAGAAGGGGTGACACCCCATACCACACAGACACCCTTGCAGACCTTCTTGATCTTCTGCAGTTTGAAGAGCTGTTTTACATCCTGTGTTGTACTGTATTTTGGGATTAAGTGAATTAAGCAGTGATTTTACAAACCCAACGCTGCGTGCACAACAGAGCAGTATGATTCTTTCAGTGTCATGCGGCAATGGTCCACATTGCCTTCTCTAGTGAAACAATCAGTATGCTGCTCATATTTGGGAAGTTCATGAAGTGGTCTATTGAAATCACCCAGAATGATGAGGGATGATTCTAGGTGTTTTAGCTCGAGTTTGTTTTCTTGGTCAGTCAGCATTTGTAGTGCTGTGTTTGTATTAGCTTGTGGTTGGGATGTAAACACTGGTGAGTACGAAGGAGGAAAACTCGCGTGGTGAGTAGAATGGCTCTCAGTTTAGAAATAGCAACTCCAAGCCTGGCCCGTAGCTCCATGACATCAGTGTGCCATTTCTTGTTAATATGGAAGCATATTCTGACACCTTTTGACTTTCCTGTTTGTTCTGTGATGCGGTTTGCCTGGTGAAGACGGAAGCCGGGTAGGTGTAGCGCAATGTCCGGGATGCATTCATTGAGCCAAGTTTCAGTGAATCCGAGCGTGGCAGATCACAATGCAATTGTTGTTGCAATTGTTGTTGTTGTTACAGTGTGAACAAGTAGACACAATTAATCCAGATTACCTGGGGCTAGACGTGAACTACATTTATTACCCCACTGTACTCTTAAACAGCAATACGGCTCTGAGGCTTAAATTATATAGTAACGTGACAACATTGTACTTCCCAAAATAGCAGACATGCTACACACAGTTGGTTAGAAATTGTTACTTGTGTGTTTAAATAAGACACACAATTTCCTCACAATCAGGGCATCACTATGTATCTAAAATGGGTCAATTATTTATTTAATTAATTTGTGGTGACTTGAGTTTACTGCCTGCAATGAAATCAAAACGCCTCTTGTGTCACCACATCTGTTTTTGGATACATTTTAAAAGGCTTAAATAGACGAAAAACCTCTTGAAATCAGTCATTCATTAAAAGGATGCTACATTTGTAGAGTTTTGACTTTGGTTTTGAAGATTAGAGTTGAATATAATTTAAGATTCAATCACACAGTAAACAATGCAGTTTTATGATGTGCCGGCGGTGAGCACACAGACAGAGGTGAGTGTGCGTACTGTGCGGCTCCTTGAGCCGCGACAAATAAAAACGTATCTGTGCAAAGTTGTCAAGGGGTCAAATATTAAGAGGATGATATTAAGAGGATATGTTGTATTTATCCGTTTATATGTTAAATTGAATGAGTGATTCAAGTGGTGCAGTCCATGTTTACATATCGTCGCTGTCCTGTGAAAAACACTTATCTCCAATTTTGGAAACTTTTTTAAATTTTCACTTTAATGCGACATCTGTAACGCAGAAATGTGATTCATGTATAAATAAGAAAATGAAAAAAAATGGAGAGAAGTGTTTTTCACATGACAGCGACGATATGCTTTTATGAAATTAAGTGACATTTAAGGAGCGGGAGATTTTCGGTCTTTGTAAGAAGGTGAGTGATTAAGAAGTTCAGTTCAGGTTTATATCATGTTTCATGAAACAAAGTGATATGTCAGAAGTGTCAAAGCTACTGATTTGTTTACATTATTCTGCACTTGAGTTTATGAACAGAATTATAATTTACAGAATTATGTTGTTGTGGTCAAGGTTTACCAAATTGCACATCAAAATATTTCATGTGTATATACCTCTAATTGTAGTAAATAACTGTCTTTCATAGGAATTAATACTTTAATTCTTAATTCTCTTTAATACTTTATTTAATATTTTGCTTTTACCTCAGTATTCTGTAATACATAACAGAGCTGAAATTGTTTGTTGTAATAAAGATTAATTGTTGAAAAATACATTAGAAAAGGACCTTGAAAAAAAATCCCAACTCATATCGCAATTGCAATCGCAATTTTTGGCAGGGGAAAAAAAAAGGCAATTAGATTATTTTCCAGAATCGTTCAGCCCTAGGCAGAAGTGTGGAAACATTTTGGATCAAAGCGAGTGGTCAGCAAGATGGACTGGACAAGACCAAAGCTGTGTGCGAGCATTGCAAGTTGGAGGTGCTGTAGCAATTCCACCAATCTCCGTAACCCCTTCTCCAAACATCACCCTCTGATGCTAGCAAAAGCAAAGGCATCCGAGCCAATTTAAACGCAGGTAAACACTGCATTTGCCCACAAGATACCTTCAAGCTCTCCACGGGCTCAGAAAATTACAGATGCCATAGCGAAGTGCATTTGTCAAGACTTAAGGCCATATTGTGTGTGAAGTTTTTATCATTTCCTTGATATTTAAGAAGAATTGATGTTCCATATATATGTATATTAATCAATATCTGATTGAATTGAATAGAAATTTAAAAAAATCTATATCAAATCAAATTGAACTTTTGTGAATCGAAATGATTCAGAAAATTTGAATCGATACCCAGCCCTACAACACATCAGGAAAAATTATGACCAGCTTTACCTTTTGTATCCATGAGGTACCTCCCATAATTTACTACATTAATATACTGTTTATTTCCAAGTTTTAAGTTGAACCGGAAATTCAATGGGTTTACTGTAAAATATGATGTTAGCATTTTAATGAAAGTCTTTTGTGTATTATATGATGAGAGTAAGCGACATGTCGAGGGTGTTGTCCAATTTTGTTGGTAATGGGATCAATGAAATAGATGACAAAATTTTAGTCACACTAGTTGCATGCACAATTTCTTCAGTGAGTCAGCAGGATTTGAAAGGCATACAGTTCAACTGTAGGCATTTTGTATTTTGCAACATGAACAGCTACTAGTTTGTGGTGTCCATGTGATCCTTGGATGTGACAATATGTAACATGACGGCCATTGTTCACCACTCAGAGGTAATTTTTTACATATAAGTAGGAACAGAGCAGCGACCACTGCGATGTCCCTAATGTTTTTGGAGACATTCTTCTTCGCCTCTTCCTCCTCCTCCTCTTCCTCATCTTCATCTTCTTCCAGCTCTTTGGTGCAACTCCAAGCCCGGTCTCTTTTTCAAGATAATATTTTGAATTTTTCTCCCAAACAATCAGAATTGGTGTAAGTGCTCCTGTCCTATGGATGTTTGAAAACAGAAAAAAGGGCAACTCTTATGTTTGTCTAATTTCGTTTCACAAAATCTGTCTTGAAAATGAATTTAGAATGTTGATTAGGACTTGAAAACACTACAGGATCAAAGCTTGAGGTCTCCCCAAGTTCCAGTTCAAATTTGACAATAATCCTACAAAAAATGAGCATTTTACACATGTTTTCCGAAGGAAAGGTACAGGCAAACCCAAAATGTTCCATTTTAGTGACCTGTGCACCCATTTGGGTGACCTGTGTGAATACTTGTGGACAACGGCTGCTATTCTGGAATGCTTCAACATATATTAACTAGAGAATGCAATTTCTGGAGAAATTGCGTGTGAAGGCGAAGGAAGCTGAATAAAAACTGCATAATGGGTTGAAATGAAGTTGAATGATACTGAATGAAAAGAAGGAATGAATTGAAATTAAGTAGAATTATATTGAATGATACTGAATGAAGTTGAATGACCTCAAATTAGAGAGAATGCGGAGGACATAAAAAATCAGAAAGGAAGAAAAGACTTCTGGATCATTCCCGGGTCATTTCTGGGGCATTTAGGTCACTTCCGGTCCATTTCCGGGCCATTTGGGTCACTTCTGGTTAATTTCCGTGTCACGTGGGATCACTTCCTGATAAATATGGGTGACTTCCTGTTGATTTTGGGTCCTCCCCCAAGATGGCCGCCGCAATGGAGAGACCTTGTGGTGAGTATCCCCAGTCTAGCTAATGTCCCTGCCCAAGATGGCCGCCGCACGGGGGAGACCTCGGGGTGAGTATCCCAGTCTAGCTAATGTCCCTGCCCAAGATGGCTGCTGCAGTGGGGAGACCTCGGGGTGAGTATCCCCAGTCTAGCTTATGTCCCTGCCCAAGATGGCCGCCGCACTGGGGAGACCTCGGGGTGAGTATCCCCAGTCTGGTCAATAATATGTTTAAAGTGTAGGCATAACATATGTGTGACACAATAATAACTAGAGAATGCGCGTGAAGGCGAAGGAAGCTGAAAAGAAACTGCGGAATGCGTTGGAATTAAGTTGAATAAAGTGGAATAAAGTTGAATGATACTGAATGAAGTTGAATACAGTGGCATGAAGTTGAATCAAGTGGAATGAAGTTGAATGATACTGAATAAAGTGGGATGAACTTGAATGAACTCTATGAAAAATTGTGGAATGTTTTGGAATGAGGGGGAATCGATCCAACGCTGCCTGCACACAACTCAGCGTGTGTACCACAAGACCATTAAAGACCTAACAGGAAGGCTGTGAAACTGAAATGTTGAATGTGGAAATGGGACTGAATGGCGAATGTAATGTTTTTTTTAAGGTTGAATAATTTGAATTTTTGGGAAGTATGAATTGCAGCGTGTTGAAAAGCTGAACCAATGTGAGTTGAACCGCTGAACCGCACTGGGGAGACCTCGAAGTGAGTATCCCCAGTCTAGCTAATGTCCCTGTCCAAGATGGCCGCCGCACTGTGGAGACCTCGGGGTGAGTATCCCCAGTCTAGCTAATGTCCTGTCCAAGATGGCCGCCGCACTGTGGAGACCTCGGGGTGAGTATCCCCAGTCTAGCTAATGTCCCTGTCCAAGATGGCCACCGCATTGGGGAGACCTCGGGGTGATTATCCCCAGTCTAGTTAATGTCCCTGCCCAAGATGGCCGCCGCACTGGGGAGACCTCGGAGTGAGTATCCCCAGTCTAGCTAATGTCCCGGTCCAAGATAGCCGCCGCGCTGGGGAGACCTCGGGGTGAGTATCCCCAGTCTAGCTAAAGTCCTGTCCAAGATGGCCGCCGCACTGTGGAGACCTCGGGGTGAGCATCCCCAGTCTAGCTAATGTCCCTGTCCAAGATGGCCACCGCATTGGGGAGACCTCGGGGTGATTATCCCCAGTCTAGTTAATGTCCCTGCCCAAGATGGCTGCCGCACTGGGGAGAACTCGGGGTGAGTATGCCCAGTCTATCTAATGTCCCTGTCCAAGATGGCCACCACACTGGGGAGACCTCAGGGTGAGTATCCGCAGTCTAGCTAATGTCCCTGTCCAAGATGGCCGCCGCACTGGGGAGACCAAGGGGCAACACTGGTCCACTGGAAATGAATGGTGATTTTTTTGTGGGGTTTTTAAGTGTGAATGAGTTGAATGTGTGGAAAGTAGGAATTTTGGGGGTGTTGAAAAGTTGATTGTGAGATGAATGAGTTTAATGACTTGAATTTGTGGAAATTGGAATGGTGTAAATACGAAAAGTTAAATCTGCCAATGGAAATGAATGGTGAATAGTTTAATTTTGTTGCTTTTTTTAAGTGTGAGTTGAATGTGTGGGAAGTACAAATTTTAGAAGTGTTGAAAAGCTGAATGTGAGTTGAATGACTTGAATTTGTGGAAATTTAGAAGGTGTAAATGTGAAAAGTTGAATGTGCCATTGAAAATGAATGGTTAATAGTGGAATTTGTGTTTTTTTTTAAGGGTGAATGAGTTGAAACTGTGGGAAGTAGGAATTTTGGGGGTTGTCAGATTTCGCTTTCCCGCTGGATTATCGGGAAAAATCCTCACCGACTACGCCATTCAACGGGTCTTACTTTCCCCTTAACCCTCGCTCGTTTTAACGCGAATGCGCGAGGGGACGGGAGAGTTTTCTAGCCGGTGTCGAGAGGAATTCGCCTAGGTTGCTAACTGTCTTTAGATTTGTATAGCCAATCCGATTCTCAGTCATTTAATTATTCTTAATGAGTAACAGAATTAAGAATTACTAACATGACTACTATGATTTTACGGCAGCTTCCTACTCATTTTGAATCATTACATTGTTATTGACCAAGGAAGTTTAACAGTATTTGTTACACTGTACGGATTTGTTTTAAATCTAGCCAGAGTAAACTATTTAATTAATTTCATAGGATGGTAATGAGACCTTTTATCATTAAGGTCTTAGCCGTTCATTCAACAAAGGTTACGTGGTGTAAATAAATTAAATCAGTAGAATGACATCAATAGTATTAAAATAAGTTTATGGAATTTATTTTAATAATGTAAATAATCAAACAATAATTCCTTATCAGCCTAGAATTCCTTAAAAGTAGAATACAGTCAATAAGCAAGAAAATTGGATGATTATAAGTTTAATTCCATGATATGAGTTTAATTCAGTCATACAAGTAATAATGATGATTTCCTTAATGGATAAAATGTAAAATCAAACATTTATGTTCAAGGCAGGTATAACATTGGATAAAATAATAAAACAAGAAATAATAGTGATAATAGGAAAAGGGAATAAAAATGATTAAATAGTAGTCTTAATTTAAGTGAGCTCTCAAGTCTTAATCTCCCCAAACCTGATTAAAATAAGGAACTATTGGAAAGTAAGAAACTCAAATGCTCAACTGCCCAATTTACTAAGCGCGATATAAAGTGAATTCTGTTCAGTTACCTTATTGAAGCAGTATTTTGGTGATGTCCAAAAAAGAAGAGAAATCATCTTTCTTGCTTGGGAGTTGGAAAAGTGTCCCAAGAAAAATGCAAAATTGTCTCCTCGTCGTATCATCTTGGAACCGCGGGCAGGGGGAAAGAAAAAGGTGTGGAGCCTTTGTGGCTCCCTCTTTTATAGTCTCTGGTTTTTGGGAGGCTCTTACATTAACTGCGCATGTGCTAAAGCTTTTTTTTACTGAGAAAAACATAATTTTAGGTGTTGTCTCTTCAGCTAACCACGCATGCGTCAAATGAGAAAAACATAGTTTAGGCGTTGTCTCTTCAGCTAACCACGCATGCGTCAAAGTTGTTTTTCTCAGTGGGTTTGATGAGGTAATCAGCCAGTGTTTTTCCATCATCTTCCCAAAAGTCTGTGTTGGTTTGATCATTCTTTGTAAACAGGTCCCGTTTTGGCTCACTTAATTATAGACTAACTTTAACAAACCCCTCATTATCTAAGGAAAAACAAGTACATTGTGTCCCAAGTGAATAACAGTCAACATGTTTGTGACAAACAGGTGCTCGAAAGTGAATAACAGTCAACATGTTTGTGACAAACACGGTACTCGAACGTGAATAACAGTCAACATGTTTGTGACAAACAGGTGCTCGAACACACACCAACATTATGACCATCTAAAGACCATCTAAAACACTTATTTAAAAAATACATGATTTTATAAAACAATCTGAGTACTTAATATTGTATATCCAAGCAAGTGATATCATGGATAACATATATATATATATATCATTCTTATTGCCACATTATCTCATATGTAGACAACAGGTTGGGTCTTGTTTACTTCTTTTCACATCACGTGGCATCCTTTGAGAGCAAATGCACATGGGTTATTTGATACACAAAGCAGTTTCTAAGCAACATTTACTGTTTCTCAACATGTAGACTAGACCTGTAGCACTTCTGTGCTTATGTCACTGGGGACAAATTACCTTAGGTAACTAGGGGAATAAGTGAAAAACACTTTCATAGGCATCAAACGAATAATTGTAAGGGCATTGACTTTGGTATGTTTATTTTACTAGGTTCTATGCTTATAAGCTTTGTACAGGATTGTCCGACCTGGCAAGTGTATAGTAGTCAAATGATTAATGTCGACATCAAGCGTTTAAAATATGGAATTGCAGATTAGGCGTTTTACTCCCTATGGTCCTAGGGCTTTAACCAATATAGATTTACACCATCACTTCACATGGCACACCACATGACAGGGTTCTGAAAAGTTGAATGTGAGTTGAATGAGTTGAATTTGTGGAAATTGGAATGGTGTAAATGTGAAAAGTTGAATCTTCCGATGGAAATGAATAGTTAATAGTAGTGTTTTTCCGATACCACTTTTTGGTCCCCGATACCGATTCCGCTACCTGGCTGTGCAGCATTAGCCGATGCTTGTACTGGCCGATGCCGATACTGCAGCGATGCATTGTCATTTGAAAAACCTAAATATAAGCACCTCAGATGACATACTCAGATGATCGGCAGTCTTTGGTGGGACAGTATGAGTACAATATATAAAGCTAATTCGGAAGGTGACTTCACAAAACTTTGTAAAATAGAGATTTTTGCTGATCATACAACCCCAATATTCACACATAAATGTTTTATAAAGCATAAAAATGCATGAAAACATGTAACAAATACATGTTACAATAAATTAGAGTTGTACATAATGTAAAAAAAACTAAGAATAGAGTAAGGAATAAAAATGATGGTCGTTTACCTTTTAATTGCTGTCCTCATCGCTTTTTGCCCTCTTTGGTTCATGTTCTCTCTCAGAAGTGTTTTTTGCCTGGCGTTTTGTAAACAACTGATTTAATAACGTGGCGACTGTCGATACATTACGGTCATATTCTTTGGCGAGATCAACCAAACGCATCCCCCTTTCATACTTTTCTATTATCTCTTGCTTTGTTTGTATGGACAAAAAAACGATTTTCTCCTTTTTTTCTTTTCCTCGTTTCTAATTCACGTAAAACTATCGGAAGACCTCATGGCCCGAGGGGCGAATAACGAGGACGCTGCACCTATGTTACAGGCATAGCCTGAGGCAGCTACGTGGCGTGTGACGTGTGCTGGTGGCAGGAGAAAATCCGGAAAGAAAGTGCTGGTGTAGGAGAGAAAGGAGGAGATTAAAAACAAATAGAACCCCGATTGCTAAGCTACTTGACGCCTCGTTGTCTTTGTCCAACACGCTGACTGCAGTCAGTTTGCCCCTTACCACGGTTTGGGGCTGATACGACTGACTCAAGCCTGATCACGGAAGGTAACATCTATCTATCTATTTACCTGTCTATCCACACACATAGAGACATACGGAAGAGGTCCCTCTTAGCCAATGGGATGCCAGGAAGATGCTAGGCTAGCCAATGGCAGAGCAGCTATGAGTATGTTGCATTCAGGAAACTCCGGAGCTGTGAGTCGCAGCCCATACTGCAAGTATCACCCCATACTTTTACCTTTCGTATCCTGAAATTTCTTTCATAACTAGAGGTAATATTTTCCTGTTGAGGCGTTTCTTAACTTGAAAATTTTGAATGAAGAGACGTTCGTAAGTAGAGGTACCACTGTATCTTTAACACTAGAAAACCCTGGATTTTTTACAACTCCTTGAATGCCCAGAAAGCGGTCAAATATCACCTAGGTTTTTATATACCAACTCTGCTGGCTACAATTAGCGACCTTTCATATGTAAATTAGCCATTACCTGCCAAAGCAGTAGGGGGTATGGCAGGGTGGGGGAGTGGGAGGATTGGTTGTGGGGGTGTGGGGGGCGGGGGGTTGTGGGGTGGATCTAGCATTGCAAAGTGGGGGGAAATGGTAGCCCTCGGGGATGAAAGGCAGACTACTCTTCATTGTCCATTTGTTTGGGGCCAGCATTCACTAGCCTAAATTACGTTATCTATAGCAGTCATTAGACTTTGTTGTTCACAAACACAGCCTGGCAAAAAAAATAAATTGAACAAAAAGCTAAAAATGACTTCAGCCATGTCGACACCTCTTGTATCTTTTTTTTTTTATTTTTTATTAATTTGGCACAATAATAGTAAGTCACTGATGGTGTAGTGGTACACACGCCTCAGTTGTGTGCGGGCAGCGTGGGATCGGTTTCCCACTCAGTGACAGTGTCTTTGTGTGCCCTGCTACTGGTTGGTGACCAGTTCGGTGTGTAGTCTGCCTTTCGCCCATTGTCTGCTGGGATAGGCCCCAGCACCTCCCCGCGACCCTGTACAGGATAAGCGGTGTGGAAGATGACATGACATGACAACAATAGAAAACTACAACACTTCATTTTGACAGCGGTAGCCATGATTGAGTAGCCTAAAGACCATATCTCAGTTGGCACATTCAACAGTTGCCAAAAGCACTCAGGTACAGTATGTTGCAGGTCTTATTCTGTTTTTTTTTTCATCAAGAGCTCCAAGTGTGTCATTTTGTGTAAAAATGAAAGAAAGAATTTATCTTATCTGATTCATTAAGTGTTTTCAACCACTGGTCAGTCACACACTCTTCTAGTTCATCAATATAAAAAAACAAAACAAAACGTGTGTTCATTTCATCTAAGTTACTCAGACCCTGATTGCTTCATCATCCTCACTGGAGATTTTAATCACACTGATCTCAAGACTGTCCTACCAAAAATTCAACATGTACATTTTCCAACTCAACAGACCCCATCTCTACTCTGAAGACATCCAAAGCCTGCCCCATCCCCCACATTAGAATGCCAGACCACATAATTGTTATGCTAATGCCAGCATGCAGACAGAGTGAGAATGTTGCCAAACCAGTTTTGAAGCAGACAATTTGACCTGAGAGGACCTCCACTGCGCCTCAACACTGGTTTGATTCAACAGATTGTGACATGTTCAAGTATGCAGCAATAATAACTACAATAAAAGCAGACAGCAATAATAACCACCATAATGATAATAATAATAATACAATTACTGTTGGAATGTTTTGTCAAAACAGATTTAGATCTTTCATTACCACATTGACAATAAAGAATACACAAACACTGTGACCTCCTAAACACCAAGTGCATTTATGATGTGACCCAGGTAAAAAACATCACCACTGAACAGAAGCCAACAGACCTCCACTGGGTGTTGGGGAAAGCCAACATTGACTAGCCTGAATAAAGTTATCTTACCTGTCTTTAGACTTTGATGTTCACAAACACAAAGCTTGGCAAAAATAATAAAAATAAGTTGGAAAGAACAAAAAGCTTAACATGACTTCAGCCATGTCCACACATCTTGTTTTTTTTAGCCATGATTGAGTAGCCTAAAGACCACATCTAAAATTGTCATCTACCTGTCTTTTAACTTTGTTGCTCACAACCACATAGTAAAACTTGGCAAAAAATAACAAAAATAAGGTGAAGAAATTAAAAGCTAAAACAGACCCCCCCCCCCAAATTGAAAAAAGCAAAAATGAAAAGCCTAAAATTACTTTAGCCATGTCCACACGTCTAATTGTTATTGTTTTTATGTTTTTATCTGGTGCAATAATACTAAACTACAATATTTGATTAAACTTTTTTAGTCAGCGGTAGCCGTGGTTGAGTAGCCTAAAGGGCATATCTCATTGAACGGCATGTGTTTGCATCTTAGAAAATGTTAGGCTTCATCAGGGCTCGAAAAGCATTGCAAACATATCTGCAAATTGCTATGCAGCTGTTGCATAGAGCCCTCAGCCAGCAAGAACAAGTTAGCACACTTGTACAATTGTTCTGAGATGCAAACGGCGGGTGTTATGGTGCTTTGAATAAAAAAAGTGTACTTCTTGCGAACAAGTACAAAAGCAGCTATTGCATAGAGCCATCAGTCGTTAAAAACAAGTTAGCACAGTTGTGCAATTGTGTTGAGATGCAAACGGCGGGTGTTATGGTGCTTTGTATAAAAAAGTGTACTTCTTGCAAACAAGTACAAAAGCAGCTATTGCATAGAGCCGTCAGTCGTCAAAAACAAGTTAGTACATTTGTGCAATTGTGTTGAGATGCAAATGGATGGCGTTATGGTGCTTTGTATAAAAGGTGTATTTCTTGCAAACAACCGAGCAGAAGCCAACAGACCTCCACTGGGTATTGGGGAAAGCCAACATTGACTGCAAATAGCTTTGCAGATATAGAGCCCTCTGTCGACAAAAATAAGTTAGCACACTTGTACAATTGTTTTGAGATGCAAGGCCAGACGTCACCTTCAGAGCTGGGGATAAATCCAATCTGAGAACAGTGAGAGCCTACCTGTCCCGTGGTATCAGGAAAGCAAAACGAGACTACACCAAATAAACACCTCCAACTTAAAAAAAAGCAGAGATGCACACAGACTATGGCAGGCCATCCAGGCCATCATCACACTTCTATGAGAGCAATACCTCTCTTTTCAACATTGTGTTTTACAATTATTGTACTATTTTTCTAGACATGTAGTATATTTTGTATAATTGATAGGATTCTGGTACTTGTAATTTTGTTCTTGGTGTATTCCTAAAAAGAAACAAAATTGTGATTGGATTGACTTCAAATTCAATTTATTTGTATATACTGTATCTGTCAGACAGTTAACTACTATTTTAGCTAATCAATAAATATAAACAAGAACAGAAAAAAACGTGTTGATTTCATCTTAGTTTCTCAGTGGCAATTCATGTAGTAACTCATTCAAAGACAAAGTGACTGCGCAACTAAACTTTACTCCAAATGGGCTGGCGTAACCCCCCACCACCTCCATGTGCCAGTAATTGCTTTGTTTCCACAACAAAAGCGCCTGTTCACACCTTGATGTGGGATATTAGCTAAAAGCTTGGTGTAAAACTGACCGCTCTTAGGCCACTGTAGGTAGAAGTGATAAGTGACCGCCTTCTGGGTTTTCTAGTGTTAAGTGGAAAATCCCTCATGAATACTCTATTCAGTTGAAAAATGGTAGGGAGCTAGCTGGGGACAGTGTGTCTGAGCACCGCTAACAAGGCAGGTAATGGCTGCATTTACAAAAGAAAGGTGGCCAATTGTTGTCTGTTGACTTAGTTCAAAATCTCACAGCCTTTTGGCTGTGCTCTAGACTTTATAGGGGGGGTAAGAAAACTTCAGTCTTTCTAGTCATGTGTTACTCATCAATTTTGTCTTTGCTGAAAAGGGCCTTTAGCACTGTTACTGTCAGCCAAGCTGACTGTACAAGACATTCCACCTTTGACTGATTACCTTACAAAATATCACATTGGTGAAGCCCCTTCTGAAGAAGAGCGGTTCTGACCCGAGCGTTTTTAATAATTACAGACCCGTATCCAACTTACCGTTTTTAAGTAAGATTTTAGAAAAACTGGTTTTCATCCAGTTGAATCATTTTTTAAATACAAATAATATTTTGGAGAAATATCAATCTGGTTTTAGGATGAACCACAGTACGGAGACTGCTCTTTTAAGGATTTTAAATGATATTAGGTGCACTGCAGACGTGAGAAAACTCACAGTCTTGGTGCTACTGGATCTAAGCGCTGCTTTTGATACAGTAGATCACCAAATTTTATTCAATAGACTTAAAAATATAGTGGGCATCTCTGGTACTGTTTTTGACTGGTTTTATTCCTATCTCACAGACCGATATTTCTTTGTAAGTATGGATACTTGTTCCTCTAAAACTCATGAAATTAAATGTGGGGTTCCTCAAGGTTCGATTTTAGGCCCCCTACTTTTTAATCTTTATATGCTTCCCCTCGGGGATGTCATCAGGGGACACGGCATCAGCTTTCACAGCTATGCTGATGACACGCAGCTGTATATTGCCGTGTCTCCTGATGACACAGGACCCATTGATACCCTTTTAAATTGCATTTTAGATATCAAGTCATGGATGGCAGATAATTTCCTACAGCTCAATCAGGACAAGACTGAGGTTTTAGTTATCGGTCCCGAAGGTCAGAGAGAGAAGCTTTTACCAAAACTACACATTTTTAATCCCTCACACTGTGTGAAGAACCTTGGCGTCATTTTTGACTCTGAGCTCAGTTTTATTCCTCATATTAAAAATGTAACCAAGATTGGTTTTAATCACCTTAAGAATATCGCCAGAGTCCGCCCGTTTCTCTCTCAGGCTAACACGGAAGTGCTGATGCATGCCTTTATTTCCTGTCGTTTAGATTACTGTAATGCCCTGCTCTCTGGCCTCCCGAAAAAGAGCATTTCACCACTGCAACTACTGCAGAATTCAGCCGCTCGGGTGCTGACGAGAACCAGAGGGCGGGAGCACATTACGCCAGTTTTGAAATTGCTGCATTGGCTCCCTGTGTGTTTCAGGATCGATTTTAAAGTACTTTTATTAGTTTATAAATGTGGTAATGGTCTTGGGCCATCTTATTTATCTGATTTGCTTTTATCATACCAGCCCTCGCGGATCCTGAGGTCCTCTGGCGCCGGCCTTTTATTTATTCCAAGGGTGAGGACCAAAATGCATGGCGAGGCTGCATTCAGCCGTTTTGGTCCTCACCTTTGGAATAGCCTGCCAGAGGATGTCAGATCTGCAGAGACTGTTGATATTTTTAAGAGGAAGCTCAAGACACACCTTTTTAGTTTGGCTTTCAACAACTTTTAAATAATTTATCTTTTCTTTTGATTGAAGATAATTCTGTTTTGCTTTGAATGTTTTAAAGCACTTTGAGTTGCATTTTTATGTATGAAAAGTGCTATATAAATAAAATGTGATTGATTGATTGATTGATTGTTCTTTGGTCGTAACACAAGGTCTGTTCACGTCAGTACATTCATTCTCACATGTGAAGACGGGTCCTCAACCTTTTCAATCCTAATCACATGCATCACCTTGTGAGTGTATGATCATGGGTTCACACTACTTCAAAAAGAAAATTTGAAGCTGTTACTGAATATATTTTGGACATCAATACATGACTTATTGATTGGAAATAAGCAGACTATAACTGGAGTATAAGATTGTGTGAAACTATGTGGAGCTAAATAGTTCATGTCCAATATGAGTACAGTTTGGCAAACTCTGGTGGCTGAATTTAGAATTATAATTTATGTAATTTTGGTTTTGCAATTTGTTGCACATTCAGCCTGTGACTTAACCCGTCAATTAGAATCAAATCACATCACTTTTCGTGACACAATTGTTGCACCATCTGTGCTCTTGCTTAGGGCTGCTCGATTATGAAAAAAATATTAATCACGATTATTTTGGTAAGAATTGAAATCACGATTGCCCTGCGACTGGCTGGCGACCAGTTCGGGGTGTAGTCTGCCTTCGCCCATTGACGGCTGGGATAGGCTCCAGCAACTCCCCGCGACCCTATATAGGATAAGCGGTTTGGAAGATGACATGACATGACATGAAATCACGATTATTCAAATGATTATTTATGTTTTGCGACAAAACAAGAACAGGTTCAAACATAAAAATAGAGGCAAAATTCTTGAAACGCTATAATAAGTTAAGTTCGTTTTGGACCCAACAACATTTATTAAATTAATTATTTAAAAAAAAATTTAAGCGCAAATGTATAAATTAAAGTATGCACTATGCACTTTGCCAATTGCCAAAGTAGTAAACTGTCCATCCATCCATTATATATACCGCTTATCTTCACAAGGGTCGCGGGGGGTGCTGGAGCTTATCCCAGCTGTCTTCGGGCAGTAGGCGGGGGACACCCTGAATTGGTTGCCAGCCAATCGCAGGGCAAGTAGTAAACTGCTTGGAGTAAAATACAAATTTTGACAGAATAACAGACATGCTATTCATCTATACATTTAGACCTTTGTCTGTAGCCTTTTTGTTTTGTTTTTAAAGTAATATTTACACATAGTAAACAAAGTTAAAAGTAATTTGCTTCTGATAAATTATAAATTTGATATGCTGATTGGGTCAAACTAATTTAAATGTTGACTGTGACATACTAGTACGTAATCTATACAATACTTCTAAATGACAGTAGGCCATATATGTATTACATACTGTACAACTGTATTACAATATAATGACCAATAATATTTGCAAATTGCATTTGAAGCAATTAGAAACAAAAATGAACACAAAAAAATTGACTTCATATTATAGACTACACAAGAAATTTAACTTAACCACAGTAATAATGTGTAGCATGGTTTCTATTTTTGTGCTAGTAAAAGTAGTGTATATTTGCATAAGATATGTTATTTAAAATAAATCCCTCGTGCTGATTGCGAACGACGCCAAATCTAACTCGATGTTTTCTTGCTTTGGTGTATCATAACACCATTGTCAACCAAACGAGGGTTGAATAGATCCGTTGTGTTGCCGGTGGATGAATAGACAACTTGCACTTTATACGTCTTTGCTCGTCGTCTTCCATAGCAAACCCAAAATGTAACCAAATAAGCGATTTCAACTTGCCTTGCTTGTTTACAAGTCGTTCCTGTGGCGGGTCTTGTGCCATTTTTGGGTCTGTTTCTCTGTTAAAACGTTGAGTAGGAACATGTGCAGTGTGACTTGTGGGGTGCGGGTTATCTGGCTGGCTAGCTAGCTAGCTAGCTAGCATGGAGACGGCAGCGCGGCGGAGTAACGCGTGTGCGCATGCCTCAAAACTCAAAATTAGTATTAATAATAGTTTTTTTACGATTGTCAATTTTGTAGTCGTGGTGCATAATAATCGAAATGGTAATTGAATTTCGATTAATTGCACAGCCCTACTCTTGCTACCTCATGCTTTTGTGGCACCAAATCATCACAACACTACACCCCCTCCTTGGGTTGAGTACCAGATAGACCAAGGTACAGTCACCCGAGAAAACTCCCCGAGAGTCACATGTCGCACATGTCGATGCAGCCATCCCCGTCAGCCACATCAGTGTCAGTGTCAGAGGAGGCCGAGTCCGGGCAGGCAATGATGGTATTCATCAGGATCGACAAGGCGTCCTGTCTTTTCGCCGGGACGTGGCCAAGCATTGAAGGCAGATCGGCTGGAGGCAGCTCTTCGCCCTCTCTGTCAATGACCTCGGCAACACCAATAGGCGGGGCATCAACAGTGTCGTCCATAGCCTCAATCACTTCAGGGGGTGCCGAAGCCTCAGGCCGGTCAGTGGACAACCCCGCGACAGCACTAGATGGGGGGGCTGCAGCGGCCCTTGT
>NC_141231.1:117500-125000 GCF_054856515.1 Filicampus tigris | reverse complement strand
CTCTGACATATTGTGCTCAAGTGTGGGGAAATGTCGATAAAACACAGGTGTCAAGCTCAAGGCCCGGGACATTCATTTAAAACGTTGGTTTATTTGAAATATGAAAAGTGAGGGCCAATATAAAATGCAGATGTGAAATTATGGAATGGACATGATGATGTGTTGAAGCGGTTGTAGTTTTTCAATGGGGGTTAAGAAAAATATAAATTGTAAAATAATTCATGCTTATAGTGCTATAGGTCAAATGTAGAACAGCTAGAGATAATGTGAGTGTATATTCATTTCTTTTACGAAAAAAAATATATAGTTGTTTTTCTGAACAGTGCAGGATAGATCATAATAACCCTGGCGCTTCACATTATTCCTTTTTTGTAACGTGCACTGTAAGATAAGATAAGATAAGAATGCCTTTATTGATCCCACAGTGGGGAAATTTTCATTGTTAGAGCAGCAAAGATATAGGTCACACAGGGACGGCGGCATAATGTAGCCATTAATGTATAACATTGACGGCAAACATTCAGGATCAAACCTATGTAAATATACGCAGTAACATGTGTATATACACACCAACATACATCTACATAAAAAGTATGAGGAACACTCATTTTGGCCTGTACAAAGTACAGAGGAAAAATACTCTAAGTAAGTGACAGTGCTGTAGTGAAATGTAAGGAACAGCATTGGATAAAAATAAAACTAGACTAACAGTAGTGGGGAATGTTGAGTATTGCACGGTATTACAGTAGTGGGGAATATTGGGTATTGCACGATATGAGCTCAGGTGCAGGACTGCACAATTGCACTAATGTCCGCCAGTTTGTAGAGACTACACAATCCATCCATCCATCCATTATCTCCCGCTTATCCGAAGTCGGGTCGCGGAGGCAGCAGCTTCAGCAGGAAAGCCCAGACTTCCCTCTCCCCAGCAACATCCTCCAGCTCTTCCGGAAGGATCCCAAGGCGTTCCCAGGCAAGCCGGGAGACATAGTCTCTCCAGCGTGTTCTGGGTCGTCCTCGGGGTATCCTGCCGGTGGGACATGCCCGGAACACCTCACCAGGGAGGCGTCCAGGAGGCATCCTAATCCGGTGCCCGAGCCACCTCAACTGGCTCCTCTTGACGCGGAGGAGCAGCGGCTCGACTCTGAGTCCCTCCCGGATGGCCGAACTTCTCACCCTATCTCTAAGGGAGAGCCCGGACACCCTGCGAAGGAAACCCATTTCGGCCGCTTGTATCCGAGATCTTGTTCTTTCGGTCATGACCCACAGCTCATGACCATAGGTGAGAGTAGGAACGTAGATCGACCGGTAAATTGAGAGCTTCGCCTTTCGGCGAAGCTCCTTCTTCACCACGACAGACCGATACAGGGTCCGCATCACAGCAGACGCTGCACCGATCCGCCTGTCGATCTCCCGTTCCATCTTACCCTCACTCGTGAACAAGACCCCAAGATACTTGAACTCCTCCACTTGGGGCAGAATCTCATCCCCGACCCGGAGAGGGCACGCTACCCTTTTCCGACTGAGGACCATGGTCTCAGATTTGGAGGTGCTGATCTTCATTCCGACCGTTTCACACTCGGCTGCGAACCGCTCCAGCGAGAGTTGGAGATCGCGGCTTGAAGAAGCCAACAGTACCACATCATCTGCAAAAAGCAGAGATGCAATGCTGAGGCCACCAAACCGGACCCCCTCGACACCTCGGCTGCGCCTAGAAATTCTGTCCATAAAGGTTATGAACAGAATCGGTGACAAAGGGTAGCCTTGGCGGAGTCCAACCCCCATCCGACTTACTGCCGGCAATTCGGACCAAACTCTGGCATCGGTGGTACAGAGACCGGACAGCCCTTATCAGGGGGCTCGGTACCCCGTACTCCCGAAGCACCCCCCACAGAACTCCCCGAGGGACACGGTCGAACGCCTTCTCCAAGTCCACAAAACACATGTAGACCGGTTGGGCAAACTCCCATGCACCCTCGAGGACCCTGCTGAGGGTGTAGAGCTGGTCCACTGTTCCACGGCCAGAACGAAAACCACATTGCTCCTCCTGAATCCGGGATTCGACCTTCCGACGGACCCTCCTCTCCAGCACCCCTGAATAGACCTTGCCGGGGAGGCTGAGGAGTGTGATCCCTCTGTAATTGGAGCACACCCTCCGGTCCCCCTTCTTAAAAAGGGGGACCACCACCCCGGTCTGCCAATCCAGAGGCACTGTCCCCGATGTCCACGCGATGCTGAAGAGACGTGTCAACCATGAAAGCCCCTCAACATCCAGAGCCTTTATGAACTCCGGGCGGATCTCATCCACCCCCGGGGCTTTGCCACCGAGGAGCTTTTTGACTACCTCGGTGACTTCAACCCCAGAGATAGGAGAGCCCACCTTAGAGTCTCCAGGCTCTGCTTCCTCAGCGGAAGGCGTGTCGGTGGAATTGAGGAGGTCTTCGAAGTACTCTCCCCACCGACCCACAACGTCCCGAGTTGAGGTCAGCAGCACCCCATCTCCACTATAAACAGTGTTAATGGTGCACTGCTTCCCCCTCCTGAGACGCCGGATGGTGGACCAGAATTTCCTCGAAGCCGTCCGGAAGTCATTTTCCATGGCCTCCCCGAACTCCTCCCACACCCGGGTTTTTGCCTCAGCAACCGCCAGGGCTGCATTCCGCTTGGCCAGCCGTTACCCGTCAGCTGCCTCCGGGGTCCCGCAGGCCAAAAAGGCCCGATAAGACTCCTTCTTCAGCTGGACAGCATCCCTTACCGCTGGTGTCCACCAGCGGGTTCGGGGATTGCCGCCACGACAGGCACCGACCACCTTGCGGCCACAGCTCCGATCGGCCGCCTCAACAATGGAGGCACGAAACATGGTCCACTCGGACTCGATGTCCCCCGCCTCCACCGGGACGTGGGAAAAGTTCTGCCGGAGGTGGGAGTTGAAACTCCCCCTGACAGGGGATTCTGCCAGACGTTCCCAGCAAACCCTCACAATACGTTTGGGTCTGCCAGGTCGGACCGGCATCTTCCCCCACCATTGGAGCCAACTCACCACCAGATGGTGATCAGTTGACAGCTCCGCCCCTCTCTTCACCCGAGTGTCCAAAACATGCGGCCGCAAGTCCGATGATACGACTACAAAGTCGATCATCGAACTGTGGCCTAGGGTATCCTGGTGCCAAGTGCACATATGGACACCCTTATGCTTGAACATGGTGTTCGTTATGGACAATCCGTGATGAGCACAGAAGTCCAGTAACCGAACACCGCTCGGGTTCAGATCGGGGGGGCCGTTCCTCCCAATCACACCTCTCCAGGTCTCACTGTCATTGCCCACGTGAGCATTGAAGTCCCCCAGCAGAACGATGGAGTCCCCAGGTGGAGCGCCCTCCAGCACACCCTCCAAGGACTCCAAAAAGGGTGGGTACTCTGCGCTGCCGTTTGGTGCATAAGCACAAACAACAGTCAGGACCCGTCCCCCCACCCTCAGGCGGAGGGAGGCTACCCTCTCGTCCACCGGGGTAAACCCCAATGTACAGGCGCCAAGCCGGGGGGCAATAAGTATGCCCACACCTGCTCGGCGCCTCTCACCCTGGGCAACTCCCACCCTGGGCAACTCCAGAGTGGAAGAGTGTCCACCTCCAGGCCTGGCTCCAGAAGGAGGCCCCGGTGACCCGCGTCCGGGCGAGGGAAAACGTGGTCCGTTAATTTTACTCATCATAAGGGGTCATTTTGAGCCGTGCTTAGTCTGGTCCCTCACCTAGGACCTGTTTGCCATGGGTGACCCTACCAGGGGCATAAAGCCCCAGACAACGTAGCTCCTAGGATCATTGGGGCGCGCAAACCCCTCCACCACGATAAGGTGACGGCTCACGGGGGGGAGACTACACAATGTTCTTGTTAAAGAGTCTGACAGCAGCAGGCAAGAAGGAACGGCGGAATCTCTCTTTTGCACAGCGAGGGTGTAACAGTCTGTCACTGAAGGTGCTGTGGAGTGCTGTTAGGGTGCCCTGGAGGGGGTGGTCCGGGTTGTCCAGCATTGATGACAGCTTGGCCAACATCCTCCTGTCCCCCACTGAGTCCACAGAGTCCAGGGAGCAGCCCAGGACAGACCAGTTTGTCGAGCCGCTTCTTGTCCCGGGCCGAGACGCCGCCTGCCCAGGTGACCACTCCCTGGAAGATGACCGATGCAACCACCGAGTCATAAAAGTTCCTGAGGAGTGTCCCCTTAACCCCAAAAGACCTCAGTCTCCTGAGTAGGAAGAGTCTGCTCTGACTCTTCCTACAGAGGGCGTCTGTGTTGTCGCACCAGTCCAGTTTATTGTTCAGATGAACACCCAGGTACTTGTAAATTGAGACTCTCTCAACATCTGTTCCCCGGATATTCACTGGTGCAGGTGAAGACTGCTGGCGCCTACCGAAATCCACCACCATTTCTTTGGATTTCCCCGCATTGATCAGGAGGCGGTTCTGCTGGTACCAGTCCACAAAACCCTGAGTAAGTTCTCTGTACTCCCGATCATCTCCGCCTGTGATGAGGCCGACAATCGCAGTGTCGTCAGAGAACTTCTGCAGGTGACAGGTAGGGGTATTGTAGTTGAAGTCCGAGGTGTAGAGGGTGAACAGGAAGGGAGCCAAGACAGTTCCCTGTGGGGCCCCCGTGCTACAGAGGAGCACGTCAGACACACAGTCCTGTGTCCTCACATACTGTGGCCGGTTTGTGAGGTAGTCCTGGATCCATGTGGTGAGGTGGTGGGCCACCCCCGCCCGCTCCAGCTTGTCTCCCAGTAGGGTGGGCTGGATGGTGTTGAAAGCACTGGAGAAATCAAAGAACATGATCCTCACAGTGCTCCCCGCCTTCTCCAGGTGGGAGAGTGAAGTGTGGAGGAGGTAGATGATGGCATCATCCACACTGATGCCAGGCTGATATGCGAACTGGAGTGGGTCCATTGAGGAGCTCACCAGGCGGCGCAGGTGGACAAGGACCAGCCTTTCCAGGGTCTTCATCAGGTGAGACGTCAGCGCCACTGGTCTGAAGCTGTTGAGCTCCTTCGGGTGGGGGGTCTTTGGC
The DNA here is from genome assembly GCF_054856515.1 of Filicampus tigris. Taxonomy (NCBI): domain Eukaryota; kingdom Metazoa; phylum Chordata; class Actinopteri; order Syngnathiformes; family Syngnathidae; genus Filicampus; species Filicampus tigris. The sequence goes on along the minus strand of NC_141231.1, from coordinate 119,941 downwards.
ACCGGGACCAGGCAGGATGTTTTCCATAGCTGGGGGACCCTGCCCAGCTTCAGGCTCAGGTTGAAAATGTGCTGGACAATTCCACACAGCTGGTCTGCGCAGGATTTGAGGAGCTGGGGGCTGATGCCATCTGGACCCGCTGCCTTCCTCGCCTTCATCTTCTTCAGCTGGTTCCTCACCTGAGATGTTGTGAAGGCCAAGGCTGGGCAGGAGGGAGTGGTGGCTATCTGGTGTAGCTGGGAGCTGGAGACTGTGGAGAAAAGGGTGTAGGGGGTGACACGCCCAGCAGGAGGAGTAGGTGGAGGCTGCAGCAGGAGAGACTGACTGCATGCATCTGATCGAACCTATTGAAAAAGAGGTTCAGCTCATTTGCCCACTGCAGGTCCCCCCCCAGTCCGGGCCTTGGGTTGTCCGTGGCCTGAGATGGTCTTCAGGCCCCTCCAGACTCCCCTGGCGTTATTCTGCAGCAGCTGCTCCTCCATCCTCTTCTTGTAGGACCTTTTCCCCTCTCTGATCCTCCTCCTCAGCTGGCGCTGCACAGTCTTCCGCTCCCATATGTTCCCAAAAGCCCTCCTGTTCTCCTTCAGGAGAGCTTTTATGTCTGGTGTGATCCAGGGTTTGTTGATGGAGAAACACCTTACTGTCCTGGTGGGTATGGTGTTCTCCATGCAGAAATTTATATCGTCTGTAACAGTGTCTGTTAGACTACTAATGTCTTCCCCGTGAGCATCGCTGAATACTTCCCACACAGTTGTGCTGAAGCAGTCCTTTAAGGCCTCCTCGGCCTCTCCAGACCATCTCTGAACCGTGCGGGTCATAGCTGGCTGCCTGCGGACCAGAGTTTTGTACACAGACTGGAGAGCCACCAGGTTGTGATCAGCTTTGCCCAGCGGGGGGAGGGGCAGTGATGTGTATGCCTCCTTGGTGTTGGCATAGAAAAGGTCCAGTGTTTTATTGTCTCTGCAGGTGACATACTGTGTGAATGAAGGCAGAGAGGAGGAAGGGGAGGCATGATTGAAGTCACCAGAGATGAGTATCAGGGCATTTGGGTGCTGTGTTTGTAGCCTGCTCACTGCTGCAATCAAGACATTACAGGCTGTGGGACGTAAACGGTCACCGCGATCACATGACTAAACTCTCGCGGGATGTAGAATGGCCTCATGCCAACAGCTAGCAGCTCAATATCCCTGCTGTAAAGCTGCTCCTTAATCGTGATGTGCCCAGGATTACACCATCTATCGTTCACAAACACAGCCAGCCCTCCTCCTTTCCTCTTTCCACTCTCCAGCGTCCTGTCCGCGCGTATGATTTGGAAGCCTTCCAATTCTACGACAGCGTTCGGCGTTAGCGCTGTTAGCCACGACTCCGTGAATAGCATCAGGCTAGCCTCCCGGAAGTCCCTCTCATGCTGGGTAAGCGCCGCTAGCTCGTCCATCTTGTTGGGGAGCGATCTAACATTCCCCATGATAACAGACGGGAGGACGGGATGGTATCGTCTCCTCCTTTCCCGGCGTTTAACCCCCGCACGAGATCCCCGTCTCTTCCTCCTCAGCTCACGGGGGATATCGGGTCTCGCCCCGGGAGCCTGCGCAGGGTTAGCACGGAGTGCTAACAGCTGATTCCAACTGTAAACAATGGGGGCGCGGCTCCGAGCCAAGTCGCCGGACACGATCGCGCAAAAAATAGCCACCAGCAGCAGCAAGAATACCGCAGTTTGCGTGTCTTTTGCTATGGGAGCGGAAGACCGTGCAGCGCAAGCTGAGGAGGAGGATCAGAGAGGGGAAAAGGTCCTACAGGAAGAGGATGGAGGAGCAGCTGCTGCAGAATAATGCCAGGGGAGTGTGGAGGGGCCTGAAGACCATCTCAGGCCACGGACAACCCAAGACCCGGACTGGGGGGGACCTGCAGTGGACAAATGAGCTGAACCTCTTTTTCAATAGGTTCGATCAGATGCCTGCCCCCACTCAGTCTCTCCTGCTGCAGCCTCCACCTACTCCTCCTGCTGGGTGTGTCACCCACTCCCCCCTTTTCTCCACAGTCTCCAGCTCCCAGCTACACCAGACAGCCACCACTCCCTCCTGCCCAGCCTTGGCCTTCACAACATCTCAGGTGAAGAACCAGCTGAAGAAGATGAAGGCGAGGAAGGCAGCGGGTCCAGATGGCATCAGCCCCCAGCTCCTCAAATCCTGCGCAGACCAGCTGTGTGGAATTGTCCAGCACATTTTCAACCTGAGCCTGAAGCTGGGCAGAGTCCCCCAGCTATCAAAAACATCCTGCCTGGTCCCTGTGCAAAAGACCCCCCACCCGAAGGAGCTCAACAGCTTCAGACCAGTGGCGCTGACGTCCACCCCCGGGGGCTTTGCCACCGAGGAGCTTTTTGACTACCTCGGCTACTCCAACTCCAGAGATAGGAGAGCCCACCTCAGAGTCTCCAGGCTCTG
>NC_141231.1:65000-112500 GCF_054856515.1 Filicampus tigris | reverse complement strand
TTTGACTGACGCTGCATGGGCTCTGTTCCTGCTGGACTACTATAGCTTTCCTGCTCAAATCCAAATGATAATGCTGATGTTAGCTATCGTAAATTTGCGTGCTAGCAATAAATAGCCATCAGCTTGATAGTTCGTTATTCCACACTGACACGACCAGCCACACAACAAACTCAAGAAGACTGTATAAAGAAAAAAAACAATGTGATGACTGCAAACCGCAAATACACAATTTGAGTAAAATATACTGTTTAGGAAACTACTGAGGAAATATCAGCCACACTGCAATGCTTCCCCCAGAAAACTCGCTTACCTTGGTGGTAGAGAAGCCAACTGGCGTCATAATTAATATTTCATTTTCATTAGTGTCTCGCCGGAACAGTCCACACATCCGACCACACTGCGTATGAGTGTACAGCATTTACATTAGTGCTAATGGTCATGTTGGAAAATTTCAGCAGGTCACTTACTAGGGATGTAAGCTCAATTATTAGTTCACAAACAACAACCATTTTCCATGCATGTTCGTTTAAGCTTTCAAGAAAGCATCCAATTTAAATCAAGACTCACACAAGTTGATTGAATTTGCTTGGCCATTTCTTTCAATCTCTGAAATACAGGAATGAAACAAGGTCAGATCTGGGCTTCTTACCTCGCGAATACTCACACCCATGGGTCAAAGTGAGAAAAGGGCATTGTCTAAGATGCAACCCTCACACATATAGTGTTGTGCTGTCAGATAAGTCTAATCAAAAATGTTGGTTCTGATCTTCTCCATCTATGGTTAATCCCTTGAAGGACCAGGTCGTCTGGCCCGGGGACATCCTTGGTCACAAAGACTTCTAGCTCTGTCAGATATCCCTCAAAGCCACATTCCATTACATTAGACAAAGCTGTATGCGTGCAGTTATGTGTAGGCCTGTCGGTGTGTGTGTTAAACAAGACACAAATAGTTTTCTTTCTTCTTTCTATTGATTGTTATATGACTGCTTATGTGTAAGGACATTTAGCGGTTTTGTGTGTAATGACCAAAAATGTGTAATGCAATTACAGTCTGATCAACATATGGCTAATATATTGGCTAATATTCAGCCATCCATCTAGAGTCAGTAATTACCAGCCTGATGCTAATATTGGAAAATCCTTAAGTCAATTTCATGTGACAAAATAAAACAGATGATTAAAAATATCGCTTACCATAGCTGCACTTCAACAAGCTGTAGCCGTTTGTGTTCCAACAAGTATTAATTATGACAGTAACGACACAGTGCAGTGTCATAGCGTTTGCTATCCATCCATTTTCTCAACCACTTATCCTCACCAGGGTCGCAAGCATGCAATAAAGTTGTTGTTAGTTAAAGGGATGGTTGGGCCGGGATGGCCATGTTTTCACTAACAAGTTCATGTTATATGTTTTTTATCAGGAAAATGAAAAGAGTTGTCATTTTCTATTTTATCCATTCATTTTGGAGAAATTAGGAAATAAGTGACTCCATGAATAACGCCCCTTGTTAATGAGGAGAATGGCCGCGCCCCCTACCGTTCCATCCTTGTTCGGTTGGAGTCACTGGAGGAACCGATTCTAAACTCTCCATTGGAAATCATTGTACTTTCATTGCTTATAGCGTCCAAAAACGGTGATCAATTGGCACCAAAATTTATGTGGACATCCTTACTAATGACCACTTCAACATATCAAAAGGATTACCGTATTTTCCAGACTATAAATCACACTTTTTTTCATACTTTGGCCGGGGGTGCGATTTATACTCTGGAGCGACTTATGTGTGAAATTATTAACACATTACTGTCATGGATTGTTAGTGCTGACTTGTGATTTATGTTTTGCCACCTTCTGCAGGCGCTTTAGCGCTAAAGCGCCTGCAGAGGGAGACATCCATCCATCCATTATCTATACCGCTTCTCCTCACAAGAATCCCGGGCATGCTGGAGCCTATCCCAGCCTGTTTATATTGTGAAACTGCACAAGAAACAGAAAATACTATCAATCTATGCATTACATACACATGTATTTTCATAGACATGAACAAGATGAGCCTATGCTAACGATGAGCGATCGCGATTAGCATTAGCGATAGCAATTAGTATGTTCAGTCAACAACACAGTACAATCAGCCACAGTTCAACTCCTATATAAATGTTGCATGCTCATTACCGGTACACACAATTGTCTAAGTTACTTACAGACGATGGTTGAATAAGAACGAACCACAAACAGGCAGTTGCCTGCCTCTGGCTGGTGTATTGCATCATGCAGCCACACACGTAAGGAGGAGCACACTCAGCAGTCGCTAAATGTCCGAAAAATAACGGGCTTCGTGTGCGCATTCATGCTCCGGGATGTTGAGAGTGCAGTAAAAAGTTGCTCGAACTCGTTACTTAATACTGGAATCCAATGTCAATTAAATCTACACCATTATAGTATCCAGCAGCGAGGTTAAAGTCACAGTTAAAAAGGAAATGCACGGCTCTTCATCATCACACTCCGGCGTCATGAAATATGAAGCCGACACAGCTGCTTCCTCCGAGGCGGGGCCACGACCAACTACGCAAGGCTTATATATTACACTGGGTGAAACACATTTCGTGTACATGACAATAGTTTCTCATGATTATGTAATAGTTTGAGAGAAAAAAAGTATTCTTGTGTTTTTTGTTGGGTTGACTACATTGATTACAAAACAAGTCAGAGCGCGTTGCTTGCCGTAAATCAGTGACCCCCCCGTGCAATGTGCATAGAGATATGAGTAGATAAAGCAATACAATCTGAAAAAACGAATGAAAAGTCATATTTTCCCTGAGAGACTGAATTGTATATTCACGCAAATTGTGCATGTTTGCTATTTAAGCAATGCAGCAGCTTCCTGCCGGGAGCTTATGTGTCTACTCTGAAATTATCAGAGCTGGGCAGTTCGTCCCGTGGCCGGACCGGTCGGACCCTACGGCCCGGTCGGACGGCCATTTTGGGGCGGGAGGTGGGGGCTGACAAATTTTTAAAAAGGGCTCGACTAAGCAAGGCTGGAAGTGGATTTTAGTCCGGCCCACTAATTGGCCCTCCTGCGTGTGACGTGGTCGCTAGGCGGCAAAATTTCATCTCAGTCTACTCGGTGAAAGGCTTCCTTTTCGCCTTCTTTACACTCCCACGTCGGCGCGAGCGACAACTGCCGCATTGATTCACATGACCGACGCATTGTGATGTTGGCGACAGGTCTGCAACACATGCCACGCACACATCAGGAATTGTTGCTGCTCTGATTGGTCCATTATGTCACAGGTTGCGATGACGTACAGTTTCCCACACGGAGGAGAGGATGCCCCACACAGCTCATTGCTGCTGCAAAGCAGACTAATTTTGCAGCGGTGTGGGTGTTATGTCACGTATGTGCGTGTAAAGAGCTACTCACCCACGTTCCCCCTTCCAGATCGTTTTCGCAATAAAATTAAATGCATCGTCTAGTCATCTCGGTCCCTTTATGGTTGTAGCAGGCACGATATCCATTGTTGTCATTGTCTTTTTGAAGTGACACCCTCCGACTTGAAACAGAACTGTTTCAAAACAACTTGTGTCCGCAAGTATAGTCAAGCTGCGCGCAGCACTCAAGGATGACGCCAGCACATCAAGGTGGAGTTTATGCACTTCTTCTGGCTTCCCTACTTTAACAAGCAACACAGCAGGACTTTTTCATTGAAATTAACAAACCTCTCTCTAATTCACCTCTCTCTCTCTTTGCTCCGGAAATACGCCGTAGCAAACCTGCTGTGTAATGGTTTGCTGGTATGCTTTTATTTTGAAGGCCGGGAAGTGTGAAGGAGGGGACGTGTGGAAAATAAATAAGTAACTTGTTGAATGCGACTTCTGGCCGTCTGTTGGACCCAAATAATTATACAGTACGACAAAACCAACCCCAGGGCTCGCAATGGAATTAAGCATACACAGTTGGTTAAGTACTAGTGGCACGTTTGAAATACGGTTCAAGACCAAAGTTAAACCTTCATTTTCAACATCCATCCATCCATTATCTATACCGTTTATCCTCGCAAGGGTCGCGGGCGTGCTGGAGCCTATCCCAGCTGTCTTCGGGCAGGGGACACCCTAATTGGTTGCCAGCCAATCGCAGGGCACACAGAGACAAACAAACATCCACACTCACAATCACACTTAGGGGCAATTTAGAGTGTCCAATCAACCTACCATGCATGTTTTTGTAATGTGGGAAGAAACCGGAGTACCCGGAGGAAACCCACGCAGGCACGGGGAGAACATGCAAACTCCACACATTGAGGCCGGGGCCGGGATTGAACACATGACCTCTGAACTGTGAGGTGGACGTGCTAACCAGTCACCCTCATTTTCAACATTGTTATTATATTGTTTTGACACAATTAGATTCACTACAGCATCGCCATTCATCTTAAACACATTCACTGGAAACAGAAATGCAATTCAGTCCAACTGCAGGCGAGCGAGAGCTTAGTATTTCACGACCGTACTGTATGACACGACAGTACACTATATGCTGCACCACTGGCTCTCATGGGAAAAATTCACAGTGTTGCTTTCGTTCCATCAATTGCTTATGTAAATCAGTGGTCATTGTGATTTGTTGTTCGCAATCAAAATGCAAATTGTCTGCCTCGAAGCTATCCGGTGGCTGATGACGTCACACTACGGCAATTTCAATCGGACAAACTACAATACGCCCCATCAAATAGAGTCTGATGCAATGTTGTGATGACGATGACGAAAATATTTCAACACACTATAACAACACTATAACAATGCGCTTATTTATTATTTCCATTTTTTTTTGTTCAATTCACATCGAACCTTTGTTTCCTTGTAGTAAAGACAATTACAACTAACTGAACTTTGGCTTAATAAAATAATAATAATAATAATAATGACAAAGAAAAGAAACTGTAGCCAGGTCAGTTTTGACTTAGTCAATGCATATTTTTGTTTTTTACACATGCCGTATCTATCCATCTATCCATCCATGCATCCATACATACATCTCTACATACATCTCTACATACATCTCGACATACATCTCGACATACATCTCGACATACATTTCTACATACATCTATACATCTTTCTATACATCTTTCTATACATCTTTCTATACATCTATACCTCCACCTGTTTTGTTAGGGTTATCAATTCTACGTCATCCATCACTATTATTAGTGTGTAAATTAATTTGAGAATGTTGATAATTTCATTCATGGTTTAAAGTCTGGGATTATTTATTTACTGGACAAAATATCAATTCCAATATTTGTATTAAAAAAATCGTATTCATACAAATATTGATCAAAGGTAGTGATCTCCCATTATTGAGTCAAACATTTAATATTATAGACCACATTATATAGTTAAATATACTCATTAAGTTAACTTTACCAGCTACAGTATGGTAGCAAATTTTGCACTTTTAAAGTGTCGAAATCTATATTAATTAAATTCATCCCCGAATTAAAAAAAAAGTAATTTAAGCTTGAGTAACACATTACTCTACAAATACAGTAATATTGTAAAGAAACGTATTACTTTAACATGTAAATAATTAGTAAGATGTAATATTTAATTTTGGAAGTAACTTGCCCAACACTGGCTGGCACGCTATATTATACCATAATAACAAACACATATACTTCATATTCATGGGAAAACAATACAGGCAATTAAAATCAAATTCTGGAGCACAAACAGACTGTCATGACTCGAGACAAAGCATTTGACTCAGGATGAGGACGCCGCTGATGATCGCACAGCCCATATTCATACGCACTGAGGTATCATCTCAGCCTCCGTAGTAGTACGCGTCATATGAGCTTACTAACGGAACCTTGTAACTTTGAAACTTTCTCTTTTCTTATGTGCATGTATTTATTGGCATCGTAAAATCGAGAACCACACAGCCCGAGGCCCACCTGTACATTTGTGGATCTCAAAAACAAGTGAAAATCACTAATGTATTTGTGTAAATTATTTTGAGACAACTCTCTCCCCATATTAAACTGCTAACAAAAGCTACGCACACGCGTACACACACACAAACATGCATGCAGATGCACACATTTTTCTTGCTACCGCCAATAAACTACACACACATACACACACACCCCCCCACACACACACACACACCCACACACCCATGCGCACAGACACACACACAAAACTGCACGTGCTAAATACACTTTTTAAAAATAAAAAAACGTTTATACCGCCAGACATGATCATATTTAATAATGCAAATAACTCAACAGTTAGCTAACTATGTTCAAATTACTGTACTATGAATCCACTGCCAAAAGTGTTGCATCTTCGTCGACTAGATATGTAGGATTTTATGTGGTTTATGCAAGAATTTCAACACAATTAACTGTTCCCAAAAGAAAATAGATTACCTTTCACCACACCTGCTGGAAATAAAGCATTCAAGTTTGGACAACTAAGTCACTGTAAGACCATTGCCATCAAATGGTCAATTAGGGAAATTAAAAAAAAATCCTTAATGCAGATTTTTGTGTACAGTTATGTTATGGGTTCAGTTATTACCCCTTTAAAGATGTTTTTTTTTTTTTTAATAACATAATTAATTATTACGTTATTGGCCAAAAGCTATTACATTATAGGTTCAGGATTTTTCTTAAGTTTTTCTTAAGGTCATTTATTACATTATGGACCTATTACATTTTAAAAAGAGTAAATGTATTACGTTATGGGCCATTATTACGTTATGGGCTGTTATTACGTTATCGGCTTCTACAAGGTATTAAATGGTTATGTGTCAATCTTTATCTCATCAATTAGCATAACTATGCTGTCTTTCCTCATGAGAATGATTTTTGTCAGAAGTTATTTGCCGCCATGGAGGGAATGATTACTGACCTAATAGCAACTCTGCAGCGTGTTTAGCTGCACAAGCTAGACGTCCGAAGCATGTTGCTGGTTCAACGTAAATAGCAATTTTTCATTTGTCATAAAAACTTAATTTCTTTGATACTCAGTTTTGCTACTCAATGTGTTTTGATGAGGCGTAAAACGACAATTTTCACTCGCGAACTGTGATCCGAAACCATTTATTTTGAGCCTTGCACCAGTTAGTTTAATGTTATCAATGGTGGTCATTGTTAACACCGGCCACGATGGATCCAGTATCGAATTCTGTAGATGAAAGCTCATATTTGTTCGGCAATATTTTAATCTGGATGCCCTGCATGTATCCGGGCTTGGGCTGCATTTGAACTGTGCTTACATCTGGGACCCCAGGTAAACTTGCAAAGAAAAATATAACGTGATCAGATATGGTTTTGGGGAGGAGGATAGATTTTTTTCAGGAAGGTATTATGCGAAATGGAATGGGTTGTTGGAGGTAAGGGACAGACAGTGATGCATTGTTGTCCAGGGAGGTTGGCTACAGTCCTGTACATCTTAAATTTTTGAATATGTGCAACTCTAGTCTAGGCTTGTCAAAAATATCGATACTTCGGTACTTCCTCGATACTAAACATTTTGAACGAATACAATACTAGCTTGCTGTGGCATCGATATTACCGATACCAAACCACTGACTTCGATACCAACAGCGCTTTGCCAACGTGTGCTCCTAATGGTCTGCTGCTCCCGCACACACTGCCGAAGCCTGCCCCGTGCGCCCCTCCCTGCCTGCTCTGCCGAGTGCAGACTGCTCGTCGACTCCCTAGTTAGCCGCGCGGAAAAGCTACGAACGAAATACGACCAATTAAAAAAATATATATATTTGTGCGCGCACGGCACGCAGCCGCGTGCCCCTGCTGCCGAAGCTGCGCCGCAATAGCACGGAAGCTCGCCCCCACTCGAGCTGCCGTGGTCCTCTCGGTCAGAATACTGGTTAAAAATGTCCCTTTGAGTAATCCATGGTAAAGTTCACAAATAGTAAAAAGTTCATGAAATTGAAGAACAGAGAAGTTCATGTGAATTGTCCAAAAATAACCCCTTCTTTTTTTTTTTTGTTAAGAATCGGAATTGCGAATCGTTAGGAACCAGAATCGAATCAAAACGTCGGAACTGGAATCGTCCAAATTCAAACGATGCCCAACCCTACCTGCTACTGTTCTGGATAGCCCATAAATTATTTTCTTTCTTTTTTTTTATTATTACTATTGTTATTATTATCTGTGACTTGTTGGTTTTCCTTAATAGATAAACATGTGGGTCTAGATACTCAGACAACTTACAGATTTTGTTGGCAATTTATGTTACTGTAAGTGGTGGGTGTTATTCTTTTTCACGACTTCAAACAACTTGAAATTGATGTGCCATTGGTGTTGCACATTATGGTAATTTCTTTGCACTAGTTCAGACAATTTACAGATGAATAATTTTTTTTTTTTTTATTTGTTTTGTTCTTTGCACTGCTTCTTCCTTTGTTTTGCACTACCCCAGGCTCAGATAACTTAAAATGTGTTCCAGGCATTGACTGTACAAAGGGTTGTCGAAATTAAATACTGAAGTTGTACTATTTCTTTGCACTACCTCTTCAAAAAAACTATTGTATTAATGATCATTTAAGTTTTGGGTGATTAAAAAAAGTGGTATAATAAAAACATTTAAAAAGCCTGTGCTTTAATTTGTTCCATGTTCCATTGTTCCATCGAAATTGTATCGAGTATCGATGCTGAACTGGGTATCGGTATCGAAGTTGAAATTCTAGTGACAAGCCACAGGAACATCAAGCTGCTTGGAGATAGGCTTGTAGCACTTCTGTTAAACATACCATATTTGCCGGGCTATAAGCCGCACCATTATATAAGCCGCACCCACTGTATTTTAGAACATATTGGGAAAAATTGAAATAAGCCGCACCTTTATATAAGCCGCACATATCTATGTTGAAGACTTTTATATTTACTGCATCGTTACTACAGAACGATTATGAACTGTAAATGTACATTTATGAGCAGATTATTTCCTAACAGTGCCTTTTAACACTGCCGCAACATTGCTGATTAAAACAGAAGAGAACCAAGAGAAAATAAACAGTACTCTTCATTTCACTGCCGACTGCCGCTCCAGTTTGTCAGCTAATGTCCACCAGACTCCACCGTCTATTGTTCTACTACATTCTACATATGCACCTGTCTTGTTTTATGTTAATAAAGTCAGCCAATCTAACACATGACGTGCTAAATTAACAATAGCATTTCACATTGAAACAACAGAACAGACGTAACATCAGCCAATCGCATTCATGTGCACTTCAGGGACCTCTAGGAAAATATAAAATCAAAGCATGACAGCACCTAATGCAATATCCTAGTCTATGGCACCCTCGCCTGTTGAACTCCTCCACCTGCTCTCACACCCAATTACTGAGAAATTGAATTGTACTGTCATTCTGGTTAGAGCGCCCCGAGCGGTGGATGAAACATCCACAAAATAGCCGCACCGGACTATTAGCCCCATGGCTCAAAATCTAGGAAAATACGGTACTTTTCTATAATTTTCTTTCTAATGTCCTGAGACAGCTTTCTTCTTCACTTCCTCTTGTCCATGTTTTGGGGTACACACCTTGTCATAAATAGCACAGTGACTACTTGTCACCCTTTAAATAAGATGACTGACTGATTATAAGTTTGAAGGCACCACTCCATATGTTCAAATTTTTGCAATTATTTTTTAGGGATGCCATCATTTTTGTCTCAACCTGTTTCACGCATTACTGCGCTTCTGCCACTAGAGCTGGGAGCACTGTTGCGTCTTTCTTCCCTTAAAGCCGGGAGAGCGTATACGTAATTTTGTATTTAACATTTAATTCTCGGTCTCTTAACCAATTAAATGCATCAGAATAGACATGTGACGGTGTCGTGAGTCGTCAGAGGATATCCAGAATTGTTTTGAGCAGTAATGGTGGACGCCATCGATTGCGGGAGCTCTGAAATGAATAGCGGCAGTGCTATAGACAACGCGATTGTAAACTTTGAAGCAGTAGAACCAGTCGAACGTGACTATATCGATGTCTTATCGATGAACAGAAAAGAGGATAGTGATTACCACTCGATTTTCTTTTTTAAATTAAAAGTAGTGCTTCTCTTGCACTGACACTTTATTTTTACCTCTTCAATTGAAACAGTAAAGATGAATAAACTCGGGTCTGTGTGAAAGCCACATGTCTAAACTCTCAAATTCTTTTGGAATTATGTTTCTGTCTACTACAGGGGCTGAGATATTCATTATTTTGTAGGTGTCGAATTTCCGGGAAAACTCCCAAGTTTTCAAGGGTAATTCCAAAGACGACCTTAAGTTTTGGGGAGCTGTTGAGCCAGGCGCTTTATGCCTTAATGGGTTAAAATAATTCTGTGAAACCACAATTTAAAACTAATGCCTGATTTTGTTTAATTGGATACTTTAATTTTTGTTTCTCTGACCAGAAAGGGTGGTGTCTTTGATGAGGAGTGCCAACAATTTTGTCCATGTGTGCAGAGATGAGAAAAGTACTGTCATTCTATACTTGAGGAACGTATAATTACTTGTATAAAAATGACTTTGGTAAAAGTAAAAGTACTCATTCAATTAATTACTCAAGTAAAATAAAAAAAGTACAGGCTCTGAAATGTTCTTCTGGAGTAAAAGTAAAAAGTACTTTTACCAGCTGTTTCCTCCTCATGTCATTCAATTTGAAAAGTCGACACTTAACACCCTTTAAACTGTGTGGATTGTTTTTGTAGTTCTCAAACTTTTTGGGAGAATTTCACTGTCTTCCTGAGAGCAAGCAAATGGAACCAAATTGTTATAGGTGGTATTGCAGTACCATCGTGTGGAGTTGGAGTGTCATTGCACTTTGTCATATGGATCCCCCAGTTGTGAGCTGAGTGAGACGACGCACACACACACACGAGTTGCTGCATTAAACCCACAACACGGAAGTTATTCTCATATCCATGTGTTGTTAATAGCACCATAACTTCCAACATGGTGTCAGAAGTGGACGTAATCCAGTGTATAGCAGCATACAGTTGACAAGTGAGATTTTTTCTGTGGTTCACACGTTTCTGACTGTTAATAAATCGATGTTTCGGTGAGCTAGCGCCAGTAAGTAGCCATGGCTGCGACCATACCACCGCCTTCTCCGATGAAGCTCAGTGGCAATCTGAGTGCAAACTGGGACATTTTATGTGTGGAATACAAGGATTATGCCCTGGCCACAGAACTGGTGATCAAGCCTAAAGAGTTCCAAGCGGCTACACTGAGGAGTGTTATGGGAGCAGAGTGCAGACATGTATACAAGCACAACCTGACGCTAAGTGCTGCGGAGAAGGCAGACGTGACTCCGAATGACTTTTTGATGCTGGTTGACCACTACTCTTGACTTTTGAGAAATTGATGTTTTGCCAGACCTCAGTGCGGCAGTAAAACTTTGCAAGGTGAAGTTTGCTAGGTATGGGCAACCTGATGGGGTCATCACTGACAATGGGCCTCAGTTTGCATACACTCAATTCCGTCGGTTTTCCGTCGAGTGGGAGTTTGACCATGTAACATCCTCACCAAGGCATCCTCAGGCAAACGGGAAGGCAAGTTAAAATTGCGAAGAATCTATGCAAAAAGTCACTTCGGAAAGGTAGGGATGCCTGGAAAGCAATTTTGCAATGGCGAAACACGTCTACATTGGGTATGGACAGCAGTCCAGCACAGCGGTTGATGGCATGACGTTCAAAGTCAGCTTTGCCAGTGGCTCCGGCCCTTCTGATGCCACGAGTTATCACAGATGTGGTGGACAAACTGCGCCACAGGAGACAAGTCTCTAAAATGATCCATGATAGGACGGCCAAGGACTTGCCTGAACTGGCAGTGGGAGAGGCGATTTAAATGAAACCACTGCCTGGTGACCGGACTAGCATTTGGCGGAGGGGAGTGTGACTGCGGAAGGTGGCTCCTAGGTCCTAGCCGGTAGAGGTTGAGAACGCTCTCTATCGTCACAACATCCCATGTGGCTGGTGCTGAGGGCTTTGCATCTGACAGCGATGGGGTTCAGACACGAGAGAACTTGTCCGAGGCTGAAGTCACACGCTCACCTTCTCCCAGCCTATTTTGGGTTTGTCAGGGAACCCACACACAAAAACTGTCCCAGCATTGTCATCAGCAACAATTGTTCATCGACACACTGCGGACCGTCAATCATTTTACTTCCCACCTCCCAATTAAATGGTCTTCTGCTCTGCTTGTAGGGTGATGTCATAGCTTCAGATAGAGCCAATCACAAGCTGGGATATCCAGGACCCGGTATAACCCTTCATATGATTGGCGAGCTGAGCACTTGACCCTTTTTTGCCGGTCCGTCTGTCGTCCACGATCTGGGTACCCTTCCTTCCTTGTCCCTCCGTCCTTAATCATATAAATCATCATCCTCTGACCCTATCCTCATCCTTTTAAAGCAGATCCTTCCTTACATCCGCCCCCACTCCCAAAAAAAAAGAAAAAAAAACATCCATGAATGACGTTGCGGGAGGGATGCTAACGGCAAAGGTTTATTTAAAGCTCATGAGCTGACTAATTTAGTATTCAAATACGCTTACCTTATGGTCACCCACATCTGGGTTAACGGTTTGACGAACCGCTTGCCACCACACTTTGATTCCATTCTCTCTGAGCTTCCCCTCTGTTCTCTCTGTATTTGTGCCCTTCTCCTCCTTTTTCATCTTCGTCTCCTTCTTCTCCTTTTTCTTCTTCTCCTTATTCTTTTCTTCTTCTCCTCTTAGTGCAGACCGATCGTTTTTTGGGGTTTTTGTTTTGTGCAGATCGAACGTTTGCAGTGCACATCGTTCCCGCCGGGGCATTCCCAAAGCAAGTAAGTACGCGCAGTTGGGTAACTAGTGGCGTGTTTGAAGCGTTCTGAGGCAATTTCGGTAGTTTGCTCATTTCGCAGAGTAAATTGTGATGAAATTTTGGCAGCCTTGCGACCACGCCACACGCATAAGAGACGATTAGTGGGACGGACTAAAATCCACCTCCGCCCTTGCTTAGTCCGTCCTTTTTTAAAAAAATGTGTTGTCTCCCGTCCCCCGTCCCAAAAATGGGTGTCCATCCGGGACAGAGGAAAAAAACATTCCGCCCCCGAGACGGAATGCCCAGCATTGATGATTGGCGGAACCACGAACATTGGTCTATTTTATCTTTTTAAATTAATCGTCATGCATAATTTTAAACAAAAATAACGACATCCATCCATCCATTATCAATACCGCTTATCCTCACAAGGGCCGCGGGGCGTGCTGGAGCCCATCCCAGCTGTCTTCGGGCAGTAGGCAGGGGACACCCTGAATTGGTTGCCAGCCAATCGCAGGGCACACAGAGACTATCACATTTAGGGGCAATATAGAGAGTCCAATCAACTTACCATGCATGTTTTTGGAATGTGGGAGAAAACCGGAGTCCCCGGAGAAAACCCACGCAGGCACGGGGAGAACATGCAAACTCCACACAGGGAGGCCGGGGCCGGGATCGACCCACGACCTCTGAACTCTGAGGCGGACGTGCTAAAAAAGTAACGATAATGTTTTGAAATTAAATCAAGTAAAAAGTACAGGTACTGATGTTAAAATGTAATGGATAAAAGTAAAAAGTATTCTAAAAAATATCTACTCCGTGAATAACAAAGTACTGGAAAAATCTACTCAAATACAATAACGAAGTATTTGTACTTTGTTACTTCCCATCTCTGCATGTGTTCATACAGCATTGTTTTCTGACGAGATGAATTTGGTACCTTGAGGCATCCTAAAATTGTACCCAGATGATGAGTAACACTGTCGCTGTACTTGTGCAATGATAATAGTCATTCTGTTCTGTTCTGTGTGCGCCTAACTCTATTAACTATTCCAATGTCAAAACATCACTGTGGAAATCCCTAAGATATGTCAAGGCACAGCAAATTTATTTGTTAAACTTTTAACTGAAGAAAAAGTGAAATGTTATTCAGGCATTATTCTATTATTTGCAAAATTTGATTTTCAACCTTAACTATGATAAAGTTTCCATACTTTTACATAACTTGGGAGGGTAAAATGCCCCTGTACACGATGTAATTGCTGAAAGATTTTGCTTTTTTTCTCTGTTTATAGGAGTACAACCAATGGTGTGTTCTTGAGACTTCAAGTCAGGAATGCAAAACCCTTCTACCTGGGAAAATGAAGTGCTACAACTTCAGCTTTGTGGCAAAAACCAAAGATGTAGGCAAAAAAATTGAGGTGAGAAAAATGTATGTTTTTAGGCATGGTGGTAGCAGAGGCTTTACACTTTTCAGCATATCCTCCACTAACTTCAGTAAGTGCTATGTGTTGGCTGAATTAGTAAACTTAATTGTCAGCTTTATTGCAGACAAACACAGACCTGAGATTTTCAAACTAATGGAAAATTGTTGTGGAGCTCACCTGAGTGGCAGCATATCTACGAATCTTCCGTAGCCTTTTGTTTGTTAGTGTGTTTTTCGTGCATGCATTGTTAACCAATTATGATTACAACTTCAGGGAAAGTTGCACACACAAAGCAAGCTCTTCTCTGACACCATAACACAACAGTGTTGAAGGTATACTTTTGTCCCTAGCTACAGTCTAAACCAGGCATGGGCAAACTACGGCTGCGGGGCTATTAATCCGGCCCGCCCAACTTGTCCAACTAAAAAAAATAAATCTGAATCATTCAATGATTTCCTGTTGTCCCTGCAGTGCCCTCCTTTCTCCACTAGATGGCACACCAACCATTAATGGACCTCTGTGGGAGTGCATGTGTCTGGCAAGCCACACCCACTGTCTTTCTGCACTGGGCTTGTTTAGCGATGACGTCATTGAGTCACGCAGAGTGCAGGCTGTCACTTGCTAAATATACATTTCTGGGTCTGGAAGCGAACGAGATTTGCCTGCCGCCATGTCAAATGACTCCACTTTATTAAGTGGATTGTAGCGATGGTGAAGCCTCGCACTTCCTGGCATGCTTTGGTTGAGCGTGAAGTAGGGCTGTATGATTATGGAAAGATTGTGATTCCGATATGAGTTGCAATTTTTTTCCAAGGTCCTTTTCTAATGTAGTTTTCAACAATTAATCTTTCTTTTAACAAACTATCAGATCTGTTATGTATTATAGAATACTGATGTAAAGGCAAAATGAAGCATTAATTCATACGAAAGACAGGTTATCTACTACAACTACAGGTATAAACATGCTAAACGTTTTGATGTGCAGTTTGGTAACATAACAACATAAGTCTACCACACAGGTGTGGTGTAAACATACGTATACTACACTGATACCATACTGCAGCGGCAAAGCCATGGGCCAGGCCCACCCAGATTGACAGACTGCCCACCCAGTGAGATTCATGAAAAAAAAAAAAACTTTTAAAGGCACAAACTCAAGTGCAGATTACAACAATAATGTAAACAAATCAGTAGTTTTGCCACTGTATCACTTTGTTTCATGAAACATCATTTAAACGTGGACTGCACTTCTTAATCACTCAATACGTTGCTAAAAGTACACTGTCCTTTTCCTAAATTTGAAAGGAAGTGCCTTTCCATCCCTCCGTGGCTTGTACCACAAAGGTTAATGAAAAGCCGCTTAGGAGATAACACTTTTTTCCGGGGAGCTTGTGTCACATGCTCAAAACAAAGATGCCGATTGGCCGAAGAGGAGATTTCTGATCTCCTATCGACTGCTCATCCTAAAGTTACCCGTATGTCTGTCACTGAGGTTTTAATGTTTACTCGTCAAACTGAATATGAGCAAATGCAGCATTGAATTTTTAGTGAGGTGCACTTTTTTTGGAGGAATTAAAAACGCATTTTACAGTCTTAAAGTCTTACAGTTTCAAGTTTATTGGGATACAGTTCCTAACAAAAAAAATTCAAATTCAGATCGAACAATTCAGATTCAAATTAAACAATAAATGTACAATTTATGTCATTCAATAATTCAGTTTTTCAATTCAATAAGTCAGTTTTCAATTCATCCATCCATCCATCCATCCATTATCTCCCGCTTATCCGAAGTCGGGTCGCGGAGGCAGCAGCTTCAGCAGGGAAGCCCAGACTTCCCTCTCCCCAGCAACATCCTCCAGCTCTTCCGGAAGGATCCCAAGGCGTTCCCAGGCAAGCCGGGAGACATAGTCTCTCCAGCGTGTTCTGGGTCGTCCTCGGGGCCTCCTGCCGGTGGGACATGCCCGGAACACCTCACCAGGGAGGCGTCCAGGAGGCATCCTAATCAGATGCCCGAGCCACCTCAACTGGCTCCTCTCGACGCGGAGGAGCAGCGGCTCGACTCTGAGTCCCTCCCGGATGGCCGAACTTCTCACCCTATCTCTAAGGGAGAGCCCAGACACCCTGCGAAGGAAACCCATTTCGGCCGCTTGTATCCGAGATCTTGTTCTTTCGGTCATGACCCACAGCTCATGACCATAGGTGAGAGTAGGAACGTAGATCGACCGGTAAATTGAGAGCTTCGCCTTTCGGCTAAGCTCCTTCTTCACCACGACAGACCGATACAGGGTCCGCATCACAGCAGACGCTGCACCGATCCGCCTGTCGATCTCCCGTTCCATCTTACCCTCACTCGTGAACAAGACCCCAAGATACTTGAACTCCTCCACTTGGGGCAGAATCTCATCCCCGACCTGGAGAGGGCACGCCACCCTTTTCCGACTGAGGACCATGGTCTCAGATTTGGAGGTGCTGATCTTCATTCCGACCGTTTCACACTCGGCTGCGAACCGCTCCAGCGAGAGTTGGAGATCGCGGCTTGAAGAAGCCAACAGTACTACATCATCTGCAAAAAGCAGAGATGCAATACTGAGGCCACCAAACCGGACCCCCTCGACACCTCGGCTGCGCCTAGAAATTCTGTCCATAAAGGTTATGAACAGAATCGGTGACAAAGGGCAGCCTTGGCGGAGTCCAACGCCCACAGGAAACGAATCCGACTTACTGCCGGCAATTCGGACCAAACTCTGGCATCGGTGGTACAGGGACCGGACAGCCCTTATCAGGGGGCTCGGTACCCCGTACTCCCGAAGCACCCCCCACAGAACTCCCCGAGGGACACGGTCGAACGCCTTCTCCAAGTCCACAAAACACATGTAGACCGGTTGGGCAAACTCCCATGCACCCTCGAGGACCCTGCTGAGGGTGTAGAGCTGGTCCACTGTTCCACGGCCAGGACGAAAACCACATTGCTCCTCCTGAATCCGGGATTCGACCTTCCGACGGACCCTCCTCTCCAGCACCCCTGAATAGACCTTGCCGGGGAGGCTGAGGAGTGTGATCCCTCTGTAATTGGATCCCTCTGTAATTGGAGCACACCCTCCGGCCCCCCTTCTTAAAAAGGGGGACCACCACCCCGGTCTGCCAATCCAGAGGCACTGTCCCCGATGTCCACGCGATGTTGAAGAGACGTGTCAACCATGACAGCCCCTCAACATCCAGAGCCTTTATGAACTCCGGGCGGATCTCATCCACCCCCGGGGCTCTGCCACCGAGGAGCTTTTTGACTACCTCGGTGACTTCAACCCCAGAGATAGGAGAGCCCACCTCAGAGTCTCCAGGCTCTGCTTCCTCAGTGGAAGGCGTGTCGGTGGAATTGAGGAGGTCTTCGAAGTACTCTCCCCACCGACCCACAACGTCCCGAGTTGAGGTCAGCAGCACCCCATCTCCACTATAAACAGTGTTAATGGTGCACTGCTTCCCCCTCCTGAGACGCCGGATGGTGGACCAGAATTTCCTCGAAGCCGTCCGGAAGTCATTTTCCATGGCCTCCCCGAACTCCTCCCACACCCGGGTTTTTGCCTCAGCAACCGCCAGAGCCGCATTCCGCTTGGCCTGCCGGTACCCGTCAGCTGCCTCCGGGGTCCCGCAGGCCAAAAAGGCCCGATAGGACTCCTTCTTCAGCTGGACAGCATCCCTTACCGCTGGTGTCCACCAGCGGGTTCGGGGATTGCCGCCACGACAGGCACCGACCACCTTGCGGCCGCAGCTCCGATCGGCCGCCTCAACAATGGAGGCACGAAACATGGTCCACTCGGACTCGATGTCCCCCGCCTCCCCCGGGACGTGGGAAAAGTTCTGCCGGAGGTGGGAGTTGAAACTCCTTCTGACAGGGGATTCTGCCAGACGTTCCCAGCAAACCCTCACAATACGTTTGGGTCTGCCAGGTCGGACCGGCATCTTCCCCCACCATCGGAGCCAACTCACCACCAGATGGTGATCAGTTGACAGCTCCGCCCCTCTCTTCACCCGAGTGTCCAAAACATGCGGCCGCAAGTCCGATGATACGACTACAAAGTCGATCATCGAACTGCGGCCTAGGGTATCCTGGTGCCAAGTGCACATATGGACACCCTTATGCTTGAACATGGTGTTCGTTATGGACAATCCGTGATGAGCACAGAAGTCCAGTAACCGAACACCGCTCGGGTTCAGATCGGGGGGGCCGTTCCTCCCAATCACACCTCTCCAGGTCTCACTGTCATTGCCCACGTGAGCATTGAAGTCCCCCAGCAGAACGATGGAGTCCCCAGGTGGAGCGCCCTCCAGCACACCCTCCAAGGACTCCAAAAAGGGTGGGTACTCTGCGCTGCCGTTTGGTGCATAAGCACAAACAACAGTCAGGACCCGTCCCCCCACCCTCAGGCGGAGGGAGGCTACCCTCTCGTCCACCGGGGTAAACCCCAATGTACAGGCGCCAAGCCGGGGGGCAATAAGTATGCCCACACCTGCTCGGCGCCTCTCACCCTGGGCAACTCCAGAGTGGAAGAGCGTCCAACCCCTCTCGAGAGGACTGGGACCAGAACCCAAGCTGTGCGTGGAGGTGAGCCCGACTATATCTAATCGGAACCTCTCAGCCTCACACACCAGCTCAGGCTCCTTCCCTGCCAGAGAGGTGACATTCCATGTCCCAAGAGCTAGTTTTTTCTGCCGGGGATCGGACCGCCAAGGTCCCCGTCTTCCGCCGCCGCCCAGCTCACACGGCACCCGACCCCTTTGGCCCCTCCCACCAGTGGTGAGCCCATGGGAAGGGGGACCCACGTATCCTTTTCGGGCTGAGCCCGGCCGGGCCCCATGGGTGCAGGCCCGGCCACCAGGCGCTCGCCGTCGAGCCCCACCTCCAGGCCTGGCTCCAGAAGGGGGCCCCGGTGACCCGCGTCCGGGCGAGGGAAAACGTGGTCCATTAATTTTTCTCATCATAAGGGGTCATTTTGAGCCGTGCTTAGTCTGGTCCCTCACCTAGGACCTGTTTGCCATGGGTGACCCTACCAGGGGCATAAAGCCCCAGACAACGTAGCTCCTAGGATCATTGGGGCGCGCAAACCCCTCCACCACGATAAGGTGACGGCTCACGGGGGGGTTTTCAATTCAATAATTCAGTTTTCAATTCAAATATTCAGTTTTCAATTCAAATATTCGAGTTAAGCAATTCAGATTCAGTTTCTAGTGGCACAAATATCAGCCCATATGGTCCATCTGTCAAATTTTACATACCAATGTGGCCCGCAAATCCAAAAGTTTGCCCACCCCTGGTCTAAGTTGTCAGCCAGGAAGACGAGATACAAGCCTACCCAAACTTTGACTGTGTAATGCGAAATGTCAACTTTATAACAAGTGTGATCAATTGGTGGAACTCATGAGGAACCAGCTGACATACCGGGAGTGCAGCCTGATGCGCTTCACAGAGAGCTTTTTGGCAGCATTGCAGACTGTTTTGTTGACGCACCAGGTTTCACTCCAGTCCTTGCGGACAGAGATACTATGACAAGCAGCAAGACCATAGAACAACAAATAAAGAACATTTGAAGTTGTAATCCAGAGCACATCGCAGTGAAGGAAAAGATCTGCTGTCAGGATGTTAGCAATGTCAGTCTCACTTCACATTCACAAAGTGTACACTTTTTATATTCACTGTAACTGAGCCTGGAAAAACATCATAAAAGAAGAATGCACAAATTTGGGCTACAATTTGGCTTTGTCAGAAAAAAAAAAAAGCAACTTGACTTGCATTCCTTTATGGGGTGATGCTGGTTGAAGCAGTACAAAAGCAGGGGTGACCAAGTCTGGTTCTCAAGAGACTCCTATCCAGCTTATTTTAGATGTCTCACATCTGATCTGAACACATCTGATTCAAAAGATCACGATCGTTATCAGAAGCCTCAGAGCTTGGTGATGAGCTGATTTAATTCAGGTGTGTTGGATGACGGACACATTTAAAACCGTCTAGATTGGGGCATTTGATGACCGGACTTTGGCATCCCTGATGTATAGTATATTTATCTTTTCAGCATGCTGAGGTGTTTTATATATTGAACATAAACTAAAAATGTAAGATATTTGTAAGTGTACTAGTTAGATGCAATATTTTAATTTATTTATATCTGTCAGATGACAGGTGTAGAGGTCATGCTTGGCAGTGGCAGTGGTCGCCGTGTGTTTCTGAGATGGAGAGGGGCAGGTGGAGACGCAGCCACAACCCATGAGTTTCTGCAGTCTAACAAGTCATCAATTTGGCCTGATGCTGAGGAAGACTTAGATTGGGATTGCACGACCATCCTACAAAATACGATGTGAGACTGAGATAAATCGAGTTTCCTCCCTTAAAGAAGAAGTACACCCAAACATATTGTTTTCAAAGAATATATTCTATGCAGGCCCAATAGTTGAGACAAGGCATTCTGATTAATATTGCGTTTGTGGAATATGAGTTAAACCCGTTGCAATTCCACCTGGCATTTTTACCTGAACGCCTAAAAAAGTGCATCCAAAGTAAATTTGAAGGTGTATCAGCATAGGTTTGGTCTCTTTTTGAAGATGACACTTTGAATGTTTTCCCTCATCTATCAGAACCTTTTTAAATGCTACTGGCAGTGAATTATGGAAGTTTGAATACATAAAAGAAGGCGGATTTTATGCCCGCCTGTTTTTTTTTTCAAAAAATCTCTCTGGAAAATGGTGTAGTAGCGTGGTGGACTAAAATAACACAACAGGATTACAGCTCAAAGGCTCCTCCAATTCCATTTTAAATTTGACAATAATACGACAGAAAATGATCATTTTACACAAGTTTTATTAAGAACATGTCCAGGCGAACCAAAAGTGTGCCATTTGGGTGATCCAATTGCAACCATGTTCACATACGTAAGGGTTTTCCCCTGCTATTGTGGAATGCTTCAACAATCATGAGTTCTAATGAAAAGTAAGACTTGGCGCTATCATATCCTACATCCAGATTTTAAAAAAAATGCAAAAAAAAATCAAAGGTGACGCGATATGACATGCACTCTGGCGCACGGCCCTGATGTCGCTGCCGGCGGCTTTGAAAGTGTGTGTTACACAAGTTACGCACGGTGTTTGTTTTTGTTCAAAAGAGTTTCCATGTTTTTCTGTTTTGGAAGAATTTCATTGGCTGTTGAATGCGTCAATCACCATCTTAGCAAATTTGGTTGTGACTTCAAACACAACTGACCAATCGTCCATATGCAGGGGTTGTACTATTTGCGCACATAATTTGTTCATTGGCTGTTGTTGAACTCCTGACACGGGAAACATTAGTTTATTGGATCAAGTAAGCAATCAATTAAACATAAGGTCCAGCCTATGTTTTGAAATCTCGTGTGGCTAAATCGTCAAAGCTAACTCAATCTATGATGGAAAATACGTACAAAATATGCCTATCTGATGGCCACATGTAACGGTTGGAGCACCTAATAACGTGACTTTATGGATGTCAGGCTTGTTGTGGACTAACTATATTACCTGAATACTTTTACTGGACCCTTGTCGATGTAATTTGATCATTTCTGATGGATTATGAAATTGTGTCGGACATTTGAGGCTCAAATAGTGAGTTCCATATTTTTTGTGTGTTAGCGATTGTTTTGACTAAAATGCTTGCCGAGCCTGCAGATATGATTGTATCTTATAATGTTTGGTATCATTCGAATCTGCGGAAACTCAGTTTTCTAACCATATATAACATTCCCAAGAATGCTTCGAAGTTGTTTTGTGTATAGCAAGTCCCACGGGCACGACGCGAAAACCCACCTGTGGGTCAATGGAACGGAATTTAAGCAGCAAAAACAACACGCTTTTAACCATCTCAGCGGGCGGCCATTTTGTCACTTTTGTCAACTGTAACTGACATCACAGTATCTCAGGGCTCAGAAAACGACCGATCATGGCTCAGCTTCAGAAAACGGGTGAGCTGAGATTGGTCGGTACCTGAGCCCTGAGACACTGTGATGTCATTTTCAGTTGACAAAAGTGACAAAATGGTTGCCCCCAGAGATGGCTAAAACGGGTGGATTAACTCTTATTCCGCAAACGCAATATTTATCAAAATGCCTTGTTTCAACTAGTGGACCTGCACAGAACATATTCTTGAAAAAAATATGTTTGGGTTGATTTCACCTTTAATGAAGTCATCTCTTCACACTATGTACTTATTTTAAATATCTGTTGTGATCTGTATTTCAATTGGTGTAATGTGTTGTCCAGCATCATTTCTAGAGTTCCGAAAATCTGTCTAGCGCTGAGCCATCAGCCCCCTGCTCTCAGCAATGAAATGTACTGCATTCACTGTACTGTACAATCACTGGAGGAGGGTGTTGCTAAGGATGTGAAACTGACTGCAGGACTCAAACCCGGTAAACTTACCCAAATAACATCACATTGTGAACTCATCTTACTCTCTGACCAACTGAGCAACTTACTTTTACAACTTTTAAGTTTAGGAAAGTTTGTCAATTTCATGTACATTATGTTTTTTAGTCCACTTTCCAGCACTATTTGTACCTCTTCACTCTGACTCTTTCTTTTGCACGCATTATACCACTAAGAACAAATTCACAATATTCACAATTCACAATATAACTGAAAACGATTATATATTTTATTTTTGTATTTTTCTTAAACTTCAAAAAATTCTAAATCAAGCCAGCAGAACCAGTGTGTGATTAGAATAAATCAAGGTTGCGTCGTGACTAGTTGTAAAAAGAAGATAGTAACCACTTCTAAAGGGACAAACAGGGAACCAAACCTCCATTAGGTAGGTGCAACGCATTTACTTACAACTGTAAAACATTTGGTTGGCCTTTTGGTATGGACTAATGTAGCATCAGAAAAGCTAAGAGGCAGGACTCTAGGAGGATTACCGACCGCTTCAGCGACAGCAGAGACACCAGGAACCTGTGGTGTGGTATCCAGACTGTCACCGACAACAAGCCGGCCCCCAACCTACAACAGCTTCTCTTCTCTGCTGGATCACCCCCAGCACAGACAATCCCTCCGCCTCCCAGCTACTGTTGCTGCTGTCTCCGGACAGTGTTCAGCGACCACTCAGAAGGAGCAATGCAAGGAAAGCCTCTGGACCGGACGACATTCCTGGATTCGTCCTGAGAGACTATGCCATGATACCACAGATTTCCTGGGTAGATCTGCTTTGCCACTATTCTGTCTCTGATCTCCTTGGGCAGTTCCTTTGACCTCATGATTCTTATTTACTCTGACATGCACTTTGAGCTGTAGCGTCTTATATAAGCAGGTGTCTGCCTTTCCTAATTAAGTCCAATCAGTTTAATTAAACAGAGCTGCACTCCAATAAAAGGAGCAGAACCATCTCAAGGAGGATCAGAGGAAATGGACAGCATGTGAGTTAAATATGGAGGGTTTTTTGCAAAGGGTCTGAATACTTATGACCATATGATATTTCAGTTTTTCTTTTTTCGTAAATTTCCAAAATTGTCTACATTTGTTTTTTTCTGTCAAGATGGGGTGCTGAGTTTATATTGAGAAATAAAGTGAACTTTTTTTTATTTTGGCAAATGGCTGCAATAACACAAAAAGTGAAACATTTCAAAGTGTCTGAATACTTTACTGTATGTAAACAGTGCTTACGACACCACTTATCTCTCACGTACAATATATGGGATTCAATACCTTTCAGCTCTTTTCAAGAGACTCAATTTAGCCTCTAACAAATAACAAACCAACAACACGGCCTCATTTGGCATTGAAGTGGTTCCACAACCATATTTACAACTAAATGGAATATAAAAAATTGAGGTTCCACCCAGCGACTGCTGTTGGCAGGCAGAGACTTCTCTAGAAAGGCATCGTTTTGCATCCCAAAAGAGGGATAACATTCATGGTTAAGGACGTGCCTCTATTTTAGGGACTAAAATGTTGGTTGCACACAGACACCTAACGTAGTGCTGTCCAATCCAACAAGGACATGTACATGAACTGATGGCACCTGCTTGGATGGAAGGTGAAACATCTCCTAAGACAACCAGAACAGTCATGTTGCCATCGATTCAATGACAGTGACATTTGGTTGAATTATATTAAAAGGCACAACAGACCCAACATTCATGATGTGCATGAGTCTGTGTAGTTGAATAATTAATTTCAAGAGCCTTGTTCCAGTAATAGCAATATGGAGTTCATTTACAGGGTCATTCATTCTGCGAAAAAAAATCATTCATTCTGTGAAAAAACAAGATGTCAGTCAAGATACAGCCAGCACATTGTGCATGTTCTCTGTGAGAAAGCCTGAAAAAATGGGTCATTCTGTCGACAATGTTCAAAAGAGCACCATGCTTCTAATAAAACATCGGTTCGAGGGGATAAAACAAAGTAATGCAGAAATTAACCACTGCTTTAAAATTGAAAGCAATACCAGAGATGTGGAAGAAAACGGAAGCCTAGAATTCCAAGTGATTGCAAAATAGCCATCTCCATGGTGATCAAAGATTGTCTGAAATTACCTGTAAGTACTTGGACAATTTGAAAGTTCCAGACGGACACTACCACTCTCTGCGGATTTTGTCCGTTAAAACCAGAGACCGTTAGTCCTTTAAATTGAAGTTTCAGTTTGAACAGTAAATATGTGAGTTCAGGAAAATACAGACACTGCTGTTTAACAGTCCAATATTCATTTTCTTTTCTGTAAAATAATTTCAAAAATTTATATTTTTTTTTGTTTTGATTTAAAATGTAATGTTCAGTTTTCCCAATGCAATTAGATAAAAACTATTAAAAGGATTATGAGCTTTACTCTCATATTTAAACACTTTTTTCCACACAACTGTCCATCAAAATGTTTTGTTATATAATTCTAGTTTTTCTATGTTGTGGCTCATTTTACTGATGCATTATTATTATTATTATTATTATTATTATTGTTATTAATTATCATTATTATTGTATGGTATTGTTTATAGGCCAAGATGCCAATTTAAGTCATACTACACACGTGACGCTTGAGAACTCCAAGGCTTGTGATGATACTACACCTTCTCTGCTCCCTGACGTACTTCTTGGGAATCTGAAACCAGGCGAAAAGGTTTACATACTTTAACTTGTGTTTTGTAAGTTAACTCACCCTTGCTTCCATGTTGCTTTCTGAGATACACTATTGTATATCTCATAATGCAAATGGTTGATACGTGAACATGTAGTTAAACTATGATAAAAATCTATCAAATTTTAAGTTTCCTTATGGCTTAAATAAAGGTTACTTTTCTCTAGCTCGACAGATGTGTATATGTGTCATCTTTGACAACTGGACCAAGGCTGTTGCTATTCCATATAGCTTACAGCATTGATATAGTTGTGGATGGACAACAGATAGTGTGCAAATGTCAGAAGGTAACAGATTCTTTTTTCCTTTTACGCACCACTGTTTTTTTTGTTCTTACCCTTTATTTTTACATTTCCCAGGATGAAACAATTACCATAGAGACATTGGTCCCATTTGAAGTGTCTGCGAACTTTCTGTCCACCAAGGTATGTCACTTTACCATCAAGTAAAGTAAAATAGTTGAACCTCCATTCACGCAAGCACCGGTTCACGAACAATTTGGTTTATAAATCCATCCATCCATCCATCATCTATTTAACATTATGGTTTATTATCATGAAAATTATTTACGTGTCACGCAATGCAGGTGTCTGTTTTTTTCTTTTCTTTTCTTTTGTTTTTGCTCTAAATTTGTCCTCAGTGTGGCTCAGAAGAAACTGAAAACTGCTAGTGACAGTTGTATTACGAAACCTAATTATAATACCCTTCAAACAAAGAAAGAAGTAATACTGTAGCTAAAAATTAGAATGATGTTAGTATTTATGATCTTCCTGTGCAATTTGCTTTGGCTTCTTTAAGAAAGAGTACAAATAAATATAATATTATTATAATGGTAGAGGTGCCCGGCCGTTCAACCATCAATTTCATGGACTGAACCATTTGGGTACATCAGCAACGAAATATTTCCCCCCCACTCCGTGTTGGAATACACATCCTCGGTTGTTTAAAATGCAGCTACACTACACCACGGAGGTGCATTTTCAAATGCATTTACAAGCATGCCAATCCTCTAGGCGGCATTATTAGGCAAATACTGTCCATTCAGAAGGAACTTCTGTCCTTTGGTGTCTTCTATGAAACCAAAGACAAGGCGCCAGGCTCGTTCATAATTTCAAAGAGAAGCAGTAGTTGGTTGCGGACAAATAATTAAGCAAAAAGCGCCTCGAGAATGGCTATAATCAACACATCTTTGTGGGCATCCATGTTGACTCTTGAAAACACAAGTCACACTAAACGTGGGTCCGGGGATATCCGCAAACCTCCACTGTGGCCGGAGTAAACGTCTGGGGACGTGTGGATGATAGGGCTAACCGCAGTCTAATAGCTGCCTTTTGCAAAACCCCCGGGTACGTGAAGACAAGGCATGAATCAGTAGAGCTGGGCATTCCGCCTTTGTGATGGACCAGTCCGTTTATCCGCCTATGACGGACTCCCAATTTGTAGGCGATAAACGATAGCCGGGAATCTTTAAAAAAAAAAAAAAAAATGGATTAAGCATAGTCAGAAACCCATTTTTACCATTTATGTCATTGTCTATCATCTGTTTTCACTGTGAGGCTTCAATGGCCGCGGCGAGGTTTCCATGTCACTGTGAGTCCTTCGTTTCAAATATCGTTCCGCGGGGTTGGGGCGGAGTTGTGAGAGTGGAAGTTGGTTGAAGTTTGTAGACGGAAACACAAACGGAAGCCCGTTTAAAATAATAGGCGGACCGGCCTATAGGCGATTACTATTTATTACAGCTGGACAAAAAGGCGGGTAGACAGACAGCGGAAGGGTACCTTTGCTGCAGGCGGAAGGCGGTAAACGGACCGGGAAATTTTAGTAAAATGCCAGCTCTGTAAATCAGTATGCATTTTTCATGGACTAATAAAGACGAGATGAAAATGTAGTTCATTATATGAAAACTGGGCTAAAATAAAAACTAGAAGTCTAAAATTGTTTTCTTCGACAAAAGTCTTGTCGCTTATCGATTTTGTAGAAACATCTTATAATCTCACTTTTAATTAATATGTTGGTTTTAGAAATGTCTCATGAAAGATAAAACCCTCCCAAATTGTCTAATATGCTAAAATAAATTTGCTTTAGATTGATAATTTAATGAACACAGAAAGGTCAGATTTTGGCAAGACAAAAGTTTCGTCAGTAGCAAAGTAGTCGTTAACAATATTCTGAGATGTCGTAAGTTGTTTTTTATTCGCCAGTACTAGAAACCACATGAACTTAGTTACAGACCAGCCATGATGCTTCGAACATCCATGGAAGCCCTGAGAATCTGCTTTAAAGGTGACACACGTGTACACTTGTTTTGGGAAGCAAATGGCTGTTGTAGGGTGCCTTGCAGAGAGGCCTCTACCGGTAATAAGTTCTGCAGCTGGCACACTTGTACACTGGTTTTGGGATGCAAACAACTGGTATGTTGTGCATTGCAAGAGAGGCCTCTGCTCTTCAACGGCAGCAGCAAGTTTGGCCTCTTCCTGTCAGAAATTAATTTCCTTATTGTTGAAATCCATGTTCGACGCGACAGTGGACAACAGAACACTGAATGCTGAAGAATGTTTGCACATTGGGCCTGTTATTGGGCCGGTCAGGTCCAATCATTCACCTGCTGCTGGAGTACTTGGCTTAAAGTCCCAAACTTTTTTTTTTTCCTCCCATCAGACGTATTTGTCGTATGAGTGTGTGCACCGAACCGTGAAGCCCGTTCCAAGACGGTACGGTACGAATACAAAAAATGTTACACCCCTAGTATAAAGACAAAATGTTTTCGATATTTGTAGCTATTAATATTTACTGCATTGAGGGACATTTTTCTGTTTCAATTTGAAACGCCCAACTGTATTTCTATGTACCTTATGTTTCGCCATACGGCAGATTACTATTTTTAATATAATGATCCCATTAAGATACAATCTATTTGAACCACAAAGGTTGAGTGTATTACAAACGATAACACACATGTTCAATAACAAGCATCTGTCATGGCACGAGTGATCCAAGTGATCAGCCCCGATTGCTTAATAGTTGGAGACCCAACCGGCCACAAACACATTGTGTTTTACAACAGTAGCACTAACATCATTCATAATTCCACATGTACCACAAGGTGAAATAGATTTATACAGGAAGGATTTATTCTGACACAGGTCACAGACGGGCTTCTGCCTTCAGATGGACACAGAGTTGGAGTGCCTTTGCTGTTTTTTTTTTGTTTTTTTTCACTTAAATAGGAGTATTAAAGCATGCACTCGTGCAGGTACGACAGGATTAATTTTTTACCAGCACGCACTGCTGTATAAATAACGTTTAATTGAATTGTTCATTTATTGGATCATTTTGTGTAATTTAAAAAACATTTTGTTCTCTGCAGTTTGAGCCCCTGGAGCAGGTAGGCGTGGACCTTCCCTTTCTGTTGTTAACAGAGATCCGGTCAACATCCCCCTGGCCCCTGCTCTTGGCTTCTTCATCTCTGCTGGATATCGGAATAACAAACACACGACACCATAAGTCCCAGTTACAGGATGGTACATTATTTTAATTATTATATATTTATTCTATTCCACCATTTTCATACATTGGGTGTTGTTTGTGTCGGCTGTAGGAAGTAAACATTTTTACTTTGGTGAAGAAATTACAAAAAAAAGTATGCAAAGTAAGTGTGCTTATTGATTTATATTTATTTTTCCCACCTCTCATAAAAAACTTGGAGACCATCCAGCAATATTCTGTCGTCACAGCATGTGGCTGTATGAATTGAGCATTTTTTAATTTCAAGTGTGTTTTACCTTTGCAGATGCATAATAAATGGGTTGGTCGACGGCATGTTACGCTCTGCTCAGTGCAGTGTGAAAAGGCATACATACAGCATATTTCTGGCCATGTTGAAATTTGCTAATTTTAGCCCAGGTCCCTAATGAGAACTAAGTGGTTTAGAAAAGTCACCACAACGCAATTAAGTCATTTGGAAAAAATTAAGAGAAAAAAAACAGGTGTGCGCACTTTAACAGACGAAAATGTCATTTGCAAAGGATTGATTTAACTTAAATAACATTTACAAAGAAAAGGTGAACTGTCGCAGGGACTGCTACATCTGGCAAAGCTATAGCTGGTAGCCACTGAATCCATGTATTATTGTTCATTCGTTTTTGAAAACAAAACGATCAGTAAAAAAAATCACTTTTGTCAATATTGGCTCCAAAAACCAAACTGAGAAAACGGATAATTTGTTTTCTGATTTCCAATTTTTGTGCACAAACAAAAATGTGATAAAACAGATAACGGGTGATTTGGACGTTTCATGTACTTCCGGTATTGTCATGTGCCGCAAGTTGTGAAACCCGTAAATAAAGTTGAACTGGAAGAGGGCTTTCACCTGACTAATTTTCACTAATTTCTACCATCTGGTCTTTTGTCCACTGACTGTGTTCTCAAACCTTCACCAACACACTGTGAAACAGCCGTGACATCTGAATTCACATTTAACTCGATGCAAACATTACAGTGCGTGTCCCCAAGATCTAGCAAAAGTTGGAGGCACAGATAACAGTCTACTAAGACCTACAAAAAGTCTCTGAAGCACTACTCTAAACTCAAAAGGAATCAGGCATTTTTTGTTGCCATGACTGCAAGGGCCATTTAGGATGGCGCATTCTCGGCTGCGACAGCACTGACTGTACCCTGTTTCTAGTATCCTATGTGAGTTATGTGCGTGTGTCTTATGTTTAACTGTCTCACTATATGTGGGCCGAAGTCAGACTGATAAAGCTATGATAAGTTACAAGGTGATCGCCGCCTTCCTCGCAATCTTATTGCTGATCTGCGAGAGCATCGTAATACAACACAACACCGGCAACAGGCTACTCACCTACAGCAGAGATGAACTCCTATGACATCGGTCCTCGCTGTGGAGTAACACCAAGCCTGCCGTGCCCCTTCCATCGGCGCTTCAGCCGAGGAAAAGAGTAAGGCAAGGGGGCGTCCGCAGCCGGAGCTGGAGCCAGAGCCGTCCCTTCAAACCTCCTCTCCCCACCATCATCATGTCCAATGTACGTTCACTCCGCAACAAGATGGATCAACTACATGCAAGATGCCGATTTGAAAGGACCTACAGGGACATATGCATCATCGCCCTGTGTGAGACCTGGCTGGACGAGTTGGTCTCTGACTCCAAGGTGAGCCTCGACAACTTCACCATCATCAGGTGCGACAGGACGACGCACTCAGGGAAGACGTGAGGCGGTGGGGTCTGCCTTTACATTAACAACAGGTGGTGTAACAACATCAAAATGCACCGTAAAGTGTGCACACCAAACCTGGAGTTGCTGACCCTATCCCTCCGTCCCTTCTATCTCCCCCGGGAATTCCCCACTGTTGTGGTCAGCTGTATCTATGTAGCCCCAGTGCTAACATCAACACAGCAGCGGAGCCGGTAGCCGAGGATGCTAATGCTATGTTAGCTATGTATCCCGGTGCTCCGCTGCTTTATTTGGGGGACTTCAACGGATACAGACTGGACAGTGTACTACCACCATTCCAACAGTATGTGGACATTCCCACAAGAATTGGTAACATCTTGGACTTATGTTACGGCAACATCACCAATGCCTTCCGTGCCCGTTCATACCCACCGCTCTGAGACGCTGACCGTAACATCATCTGTTTACTTCCGCTATACAGACAGGAACTAAAGCGCCACAAACGGCAACGCAGCATCGCCCCACAATTGACGGAGGGCGCTATCTCGCAACTCCAAGGTTCTCTTGCCTGCACCGACTGGGCCATCTTTGATGGCAATCTGAATGACAGAGTCTCCGTCATTACAGACTACATCAAATTCTGTGTCAGTTCCACAATCCCAACCAGAGCAATAAAGACCTATCCCGACTCCAAATCATGGCTCACCCCACAATTAAAACGATGCCTAAGGGAAAAACAACTCCTTCAAGCACCAGAACTGGGCCAGCATCTAGGCAACAAATAGGGAATTAAAAAAATCAAATAATTAAAGCAAAACTGAAGTACAAAAGCAAACTGGAAACTGAATTCAGTACCATGAACACTAAACAAGCCTTCCAGAGGGTGAAGATCCTAACAGGATGTGAACCAAAATCATCATACACAGTCAGCGACCCGGAAACTCTCTCTAAAGACCTAAATTCTTTCTTCACCTGCTTTGACAAACTGGACTTTTCATCAGAGTGTCAAGAATTTCTAAGAGCCCTCCCACGACCAAACCCCGAAGAAACGGCCCCCTTCACTGTGGAGGAGGTACGGTGCCAGCTAAGCCGCTGCAAGCCGGGCAGGCACCTGGGCCTGATGGCATCCCGGCCAGGGTGGTTAAGAACTATGCCATGGAACTCTCGCCTATCCTGCACTCTCTCTTCTGTCAATGTTACCGAACTGCCACAATACCCACACTATGGAAAACCGCAACCATCATCCCAGTACCAAAAAAATCCAAACCCACAGAACTCAACCACTACCGTCCCATAGCCCTCACATCCATAATAATGAAGTGTCTGGAGAAACTGTGCTGCTCAACACCATCCTTCCAGCTGTCTCCCCACACCTGGACCCCCTCCAATTTGCCTACAAGGCCAGCAGGGGCACGGAGGATGCTGTGGCCTGCCTGCTGCATCTACTCCTCCAGCACCTGGACTCGCCAGGATCCTTTTCGTGGACTTCAGCTCCGCCTTCAACTCATTACAGACGCATGTATTGATCCGGAAACGTCACCATCTCAACATCCCCTCTCAGCTGATCCATCTCACCCACAACTTCCTCACTGACAGGCGACAAGCAGTAAGGGTGGGCTCAACCACATCCCCGGTATTTACCATCAATACCGGGGTCCCACATGGTTGTGTGCTGAGCCCATTCCTGTACATACTCTACACCAATGACTGTCGCAGCATCTCACCCACCACAACATACCTGAAATATTCCGACGACACAACCATTCTTGCACTCCTCTCCGACAGCCAATCCATCCTGGACTACCAAAACACGGTCAAACATTTCATGAATTCATGCACAGCCTTGAAATCAATGTCAAGAAAACAAAGGAAATATGGTTCAACTCCCCCTCGCCCCAGCACCCCATCATCATAAACACACAAACAGTTGACACAGTGGACACTTTCAAAAACCTGGGAATAACTCTGGACAATAATCTCACTTTTGATCAGCACACCACGGACATTCAAAAAAGAAGTCAACAAAGAATTGTCAGTCATTCGTAAACTCAAAGGACTATACGTTGTATCCCACCTTCTGTTACTACTGTATCAAAGTATTGTTCAACCCACCCTCCTGTACTGCTCCACATGTTTACCATGCTCTCTGTCACCAATCGCACTAAACTCACATGCAGCACAAACACCGCAGCTAAAATCATCGGTTTACCCACACCGAATCTCACAGATTTAAACAACATTTCCATCATTCGAATGGCAAACTTGAGAGTCCAAGACACCACTCACCCACTACACCAATATATCATTCCCCTACCTTCAGGGCATAGATATAGGTCTATAAAATTCAGGAGGGCTCGCCTGGGGAAAAGCCTGATCCCTACAGCCGTTTCCGCTCTAAATAACAGACCCCGCTGACTCACCTGACCAGGCTACAATGTAGTGACACTGTCATGTTAATAACTGTCGTGTATGTATGTTTGTGTGGGTATGTGTACTCTTCTGCGATGTATAATTTTTGTGTTTTTTTGTGTACAGTCTGTGGAAACGAATTTCCCTACGGGGACCAATAAATCTAAATTTTGATCGCTGCTCGCAGCTCTAGTTTAGTATATTTTTTTTAATGAACTGGTGCACACGATATATCCTCCTATAATCATCCTTGTGGACAAAACCCTTGCTTTCAAGTTACGTTAAGGATTTAAAACAAAAGTCATCATGTGGAAGAGTTCAGTGGAAATGTTGCTTACATTTAGCAGCCAAACCAAAACAACCCAATAAATCATGTTTTAAGGCATTCATTTAACTTTGTGCTGTTGTGTTCAGTGATTCTGCGGAAAGATGAGTTTGCAAGTGAATGTTTGTCTCTTCGGTGTCTACCACTGGCCGACAATAATAACGACGTGGCTACAGGGCAGTACGTCATATCATGGAGAAGGTATATGTACCTACACTCACACATCAACATGATGACTGGATACAACTAGAAAAACTTTGAAGTTCTTAATTCTTGATTGCAATCCTCCTCAGACATTCCTCCAGCCCAGGTAGCCTTCTCATCAGCACCACAGTCACTCTGCCACATGCCCTTCTGGAGCCTGTTCCACTTTATATCCATGCTGGTTAGTATACTCAACTCACCCAGTGTGAGTACACCCTTACTCTAGTAGTTTTTGTTCTATTTATTGTATTGTTTGTAAAGTGCTTTGTTACAGCTCTAGCTGTTATGAAATGCGCTATATAAATAGAATTGTATTGTATTGTATATTTGCTTGTGGGCCAACAATAATGGAGTGGAAATGCTTCTGTGTAATGGACTCTTTTCTCCCATGTCTTGTCTTCATATTGATGTAGATATCCCTCCCTTTGGAAGAGTCCGAGAGTCCCTTCCAGTTTGTTTCCACATAGAGAACAGAACAGCTCTGGTACAGGAGGTGCAGATAGCTGTCGAACCATCTGAATCCTTCATGTTTTCTGGACTAAAACAGGTAAAATATATTCTTCAGATTCTGTCACCTAAAGGAGCTAATCAGGAAAGACTTAGAGGAGGTCCTCTGGTTACGCGGTACTCAACCTACGCTGTTTCGACTTTACGTCGGTTATTTGTGGTTGTTGTCTCCATTGTCTTCCTTCTCCTCCTACCCCAATAAGACATCCAGATCTCCCTCCACCTACTCCTTCAGCACCACCTCTTCACCGCCACAGCCATGACTGGGTTCACCCAGTCCATCAAATAACTACACGTTACATTTAAAGCTAATGTTGCTAATAATGACAATAATCATAATTATTGTTCTTAATTCACAAAGTCAATCCATGTAAGTAATGCCAGACATAACACAAACGCACACCTACCTCTTGGAGGCTTTACGTATATGCTTACTTTGAGTAATCCAGCTGTCCACATAAGTATGTGAATATCCCATAACTTCTTAATGTGCAATGTTATTTAATCACAAAGTCAGGTCACAGAAAAAAGTATAACATGTCATGTCATGTCATCTTCCAAACCGCTTATCCTATACAGGGTCACGGGGAGTTGCTGGAGCCTATCCCAGCCGTCAATGGGCGAAGGCAGACTACACCCCGAACTGGTCGCCAGCCAGTCACAGGGCACACATAGATACTGTCACTGAGTGGGAATCGATCCCAAGCTGCCCGCACACAACTCAGGCGTGTGTACCACTACACTATCAGTGGACAAAAGTATAACATATTACTATTAGTCCGCTGATAGTGTAGTGGTACACACGCCTGAGTTGTGTGCGGGCAGCGTGGGATCGATTCCCGCTCAGTGACAGTGTCTATGTGTGCCCTGCGACTGGCTGGCGACCAGTTCGGGGTGTAGTCTGCCTTGGCCCATTGACGGCTGGGATAGGCTCCAGCAACTCCCCGCGACCCTGTATAGGATAAGCGGTTTGGAAGATGACATGACATGACATATTACTATTAATAAAGAATAAATTATTATTATTATCAAATGTGAGAAATCTTTAGAAGAAATTATCGTGTGGGTCAAGTTCCAGCAGGTTTTGTAATCAAAGGGAATTCATACTTTAAAGTAAATTCAAAATGGTGGACTTCCTGTTCGGTTTAGCATATGGCTCCAAGTGACTTTTTTTGTAGGCATTGACCTGTAACAAATGCCACCAAATTTCAATAGATCTAGGTGAAATGTACAACCGGGGCTGATTCTTTGAAAATTTGTAGGGGGGGACTAGTGAGCCATTTAAAAAACATGCATGATAAAAAATAAATAAAATCTGATGTTTTCTCCACGTCTGATGTGTGCAAAATTTTGTGAGATTTCGTGCATGTTTACACCATCAAAATAAGCCTTGTTTTATTGGCAAACCACCTGTAGCCATAGCAACAGCTTTTCACAAAAAGAGCACACATTTCATATTTTAACATCTGGAAGGTCTAAACAAGGGGTTGGCAACCCGCGGCTCCGGAGCCACAACTTTCATCCTTTCGTTGCGGCTCTGCGTGGCTTGGGAAAATAAATTATAGGTGTCCGATTGAAGTGCATGTTATTTGTTTCAAAAGCGTGCATCATTCTTAGTAAGTTAAAGTTTTTGGCAACTTTCATATGTGGTCCTATATTGGATACCTATCTGATTTTTCTGTTTTTATTTTTTGCAATGCGACCGCAATCTGAACCTCCAGGTCGCATACATCCGACATTGACGTCAGTAGGCCAAAATGTGCTCCGCGCGGTCGGGGGGATCAGTGCTGACAACGACTCTGCAGTTGTTTGGAGTAACAGTATTGACTTTATATTTGACTTTAATTTAATCCCACTTGAAACATAAAGCATAAAGTGGATCTATATGGTGATAGTAGTAATTCAGCCACGGCTCGATTGACTAATTTTTTACGCGCGGCTATGACGTGCCGTCACCTTTAGTGACATCTCCATGAAATGAGATTGAAAAAGCCTTGCCTCATCATTTCGCCCAAATATTGTATTTCTACTGCTGACCGAATCGCTCCACTTTTGAAATGCCCCAACGCACATTTACTTCCGTAAACACGTCATGAGTGACATCAACCGACCGCTTCTTCTGCTTATGCCTGTCACTTTAGGGGCGCAATTATGTTCTCACAAGAAAAGAGACAGAGGTCGCATTTATAATGTAATATGAACGCTTACATACACACAAAAAAAGGATTTTCTTAAACAGACGGCATCTTACAGTCCTGCATCAAGATGAAACTGATTTCCCAGCCCTACATGTGCCCAAAGGTTCAGGAGCAGAAGTCCCATTAACTAGGTAAAATAAAGATTCAGGCAGTTATTTTGCAAATATTTATTTTCATTGTTCAGTGAAATAGTGCCCTTTTTTCCAGAGTATATTTAAATTCAGGCATTTTTGTTTGCTAGATGGATAATTTAACTTCATCTTTTTAATTAATTTTAAAACTGCTTTTTTTTGTTGTAAAATTTTCAAAATGTGTTAATTTAAAGTGGAAGTCAACCCAAACATATTTTTTTCAAGAATTTGCAAAACCTATGCAAACCCACTAGTTGAAACTAGTCATTCTGATAAACATTGTGTTTGTGGAATAAGAGTTACTCCACCCGTTTTTAGCCATCTCTGGGGGTGGCCATTTTGGCACTTGACATTTTGGCACAAATGACATCACAACTGCTCAGGTAACGCCCAATCACGGCTGGCCTGTTTTCTGAACCTAAGCCGTGATTGGTCATTACCTGAGCCCTGAGCAATTGTGATGTCATTTTCAGTCAACAGGAGTGACAAAATGGCCGCTTTTTAGATGACTAAAAAGGGCTGGATTTTGCTGCTTTAACTCATATTCCACAAATGCAATATTAGTCAGAATGCCGTGTTTCAACGAGTGGGCCTGCTGGGAACATATTCTCGAAAAAAATATGTCTGGGTTAATTTCCACTTTGATAAATAAAATTTAATTTTCTGAAACATGGATGGACTGCATGGATTTCATAAGCAACACACTATTGTACAAGTATATGTATATATATATATATATATATATATATATATATATATATATATATATATATATATATATATATATATATATATATATATATATATATATCAAACGTAAAAAAGTGTTTGCGGCTCTTAGTGATTTCTTTTTCATGGAAATCGGATCAAAATGGCTCTTTGAGTGTAAAAGGTCGTCGACCCCTGGTCTAAACACTCTTCCAAGTAAATATGAAGTTGACCTGGTTCACCTGCTAGGAGAAAAAAATACATCAAAGAAAAAAAAATATATATTTTCCAGTCGGAGGCGCTACCACTGTGATGAAAAATAAGTGGGGATTAGCTATTGTTATGTTTAAGTATATTAGCTCCAGAAGATGCCCCTTGCTTTGCAATACAACCACCCACCCCCCATCCTCCTCAAATTCCACAATTCAATGTTTGTTTGGGTAGCAGCCTACTCATCATTAGACTTTGTTGCTCACAAACACATGGACAAGACATGGTGAAAATAACAAAAATGAGGTGAAGAAAAGAAAAGCCCAAGATGACTTCAGCCGTGTCCATACATCTTGATTTTTTTTCTTTCACCTGGTGCATAAATAGTCAACTACAATATTTTTTTGACCATTTTTGTCAGGGGTAGCCATGACTGAGGAGCCTAAAGGCCATAACTCATTGAGCAGCAAGTGCTTGCAGGGTATCAAAGGTTTGGTTTTGTCAGGGCTCATAAAACATGTTCGCAAATAGTTTTACTCCTCGCAAACAGTATCAAAGCAGTCGTTAGCAATTTTCTAAACTGTCGTAAGTTCTTTTTAATTTACCAGTACTGGAAACCACATGAACATAGTTCCGGGCCAGCCATGATTCCTCAAACATCCATGGAAGCCCGGAGAATCTGGTTTCACAGGTGACACACTTGTACACTTGTTTTGGGAAGCAAATGACTGTCGTAGGGTGTGGTTTATTATTATTATTATTATTATTGTGGTTATCATTGCTGTCTCTTTGAACATTTCCCAGTTTGTTGGATCAAAACCGTGTTTAAGAGCATAGTACTCTGGCCACACTCTTACCTGCTTCAAAACAGGTTTGGCAACTTTCACACTGTGTCTTAATGCTGGCATTAGCATAACAGTTATGTGATCAGAGATTCTGATTTGGGGGATGTTTTTTTTTTGTCACTGTGTGACATAACATTTGTATCCTGCCTGAGGGTATGCGGTCGAGTAAGTGATATAAAACAAGCAAAATAGTCATGTCCATTTTGTGATTATAAAAAACAAAAGGTGGCCTGTGCTCTTTATAGTTGCTAAAGATTTTATTTTGTGGCACCGCAGTGATTCCAAACTGGGGTTGGAGTGGGAATGCTCAGCGCTAAACTAGCTTGCGCTGTAGCAGCACAGACTTTATTTATACTGTTGGAGTTGTTTGGGTCACCAGAG
This sequence comes from Filicampus tigris, assembly GCF_054856515.1. Taxonomy (NCBI): domain Eukaryota; kingdom Metazoa; phylum Chordata; class Actinopteri; order Syngnathiformes; family Syngnathidae; genus Filicampus; species Filicampus tigris. The sequence goes on along the minus strand of NC_141231.1, from coordinate 73,991 downwards.
CGCAAGCCCAATTATCAATTCACAAAAACAACTCACTGCGTGTTTGTTTTATCTTTCAAGAAGGCCTCCAAATATAAATAAGACTCACACAAGTTGGTTGGATTTTCCGTCTGTTTCTTTCAGTCTCTGAAGTTCAGGAATCTGACAAAGGTCAAGCTGGGCTGCTTTTCTTAACCTCGCGGGGGACTCGTGCCCGGGACGGGCACATTCAGAAAAAAATGCTATCTAAAATGCAGCCCTCACACATATACCATATTGCCCTAACAGAGGAATCTAATAAAAAAAATGTTGGTAGACTCGAATCTTCTCCCTCTGTGGTTTATCACTCCAAGTCTCCGGTCATCTTGGCGCCTTGAGTCCTGCCCTTGGCTAGCGGCTCCAGAGTCCCACAGACTCAGCTATCATTCCACTCCACAAGGTTGTATGTATATGCATGTACAGATATGTGTGCATAACAATTGTTTATGAATGCCTGTTGGTGTGTGCGTGTGTGTGTCTGTGAGCTACACAAGACACAAAGAGTTTTCTGTCTTAACTATTGATTGACTGCTTATGTGTAAAGATATTTAGCTAATGGTGTATGATGACCATAAATGTGTAATGCCATTACAAAAAATGTGTAACACAATTACTATCTGATCCATGTATCACTAATATACTGATTCACATAAAACCATGATTATTCATATGCAATACAATAGTCACTTGACTAATATCTAGCTAACATATTGGCTAATATAAAGTCATAAATGAGGCCGACAACACGATGAACTCTGTTGCAGTCCCTCTCAGGATCTCATTCACTGAGACTAACATAATTTTGGAAGTCGATATCTTGTATTTTGAAAAAGAGCTCCTCCCGCTCACGACACCACCTTGGTTATAATATTGGCCCTTGATCAATAAGATTTTTTTTTTTTTTTTTACACATTGGAACTGATATTTTATCCATTAAATAATCTCAGACTGTAAATCATAAATGAGATTATCAACTTTCTCAAATTAATTTACACACAAACAATCGTGATAGATGACGCATTTGATTGATATTTGATCTAACAACACAGAAAGATAGATAGACAAAGTGTAATAAAAGCCGAAATAAGCATTGATAAAGTCCAAAGATCATAGTAATAATGATAATACTTTAGAGTCGTTCAAAGTTCGGTTAGTTGTAATGGACCACTGTTTTACGTCCTGCGATTAACGGGACTAAATTCATTAAAACCATATCTAAAAGCACAATAACTCTTATTTGTTAGCAATCTTTTCGTTATTCTGTACTTTGATTTGCTTCTATTTTGAGTAATTGCTTTTCATTTTACTTTATGAAACCACGACCATAATTGGTGTCAGAAACAATAACTTCTCAGCCATTAATGCTATTGTCTATGGTGTGAACAAATTCGAAATTATTGATAGGGAGCCCAACTTCACTTTGTGACGTTCACCGACCTATATAAGCACCAGTGACTGCAGTGATTGCTCAATCCAATAGCCCCTTGCGCAAGTGATTCAATAAACTACCCCTCTGGACAAAACACATTAAAAGATTTAAACTATTGTCCCAAAGTTTGCCATACGCCACGAAATTCAGCAATTATAATAAACATTTTTAGTGTAACTTGTTTTATTACTTAATTACTGCTATATGTAGTATATTACTGTACCATGTTACTTTTGTCGCGCGCTACCCCCAAGACTGGTAGTTTATTTTCCGAATCCGTATCATCTGAATCAGTACACAGTAACATAGTTGAAGGTCCCATTTTAGCTACTGACATTTGATACGCGGGGACCATTCAAAGTTTACCTTCCACTACAGTAACAATGACACGATTACAAAGAGAGCGGATGCACGAAATACAGCAACATCCGCAAAGTACAAAGATGCCGATAGTTGCGATCAGTGATCCCAAAGCCGATGCTACCAATCCCTTATATTTACCAAACCAGAAAGAAATACACCTTTCCCACCACTTTTCGTCCAGCCCCGAGTGTGACGCCATTTCTGCGGAGATGGTCCTTAGCCCCAGGAGTGCAATATTAGTTATTTGTAATATCTGTGCAGCACTCATCCTTAAACATGTAACACACTCCACCCCTCTCAACCAGAAGCATGTCCAGTGCCATACGATTCTGGTGGGACACCAGGGAAGTCGAATCGTGGCCACTGCGTCTGCCGTGTAGTTGGTCAGCCTCTGCTGATTATAATGGAGATAGTTAATTTGATCCACATTGTTATTAGGGGTAACCCAAACAAAGATAGATCCAAACCCGGCCGCAACCTTATCAACTAATTTATACTCATCTGGCACCCCACATGGAACCCCAATCACATCGATATGGACCGGCGAAGCAACCCGGGTCGCATCGGAAAGATAATCCCGGCGAACCCTTCGGCAGTTGTTCCTTCAGAGGCCAAACTTGCAGACCCTCTTGTCCTAGGGAAAAGATAGTGACAGGCGAAATTAGGAAAATCCACGCACATACACCTGTCCATGTCTTAACCAACCACCCATACAACCTAGTCCCCCCACACCACCTCCAGATATCCGCCCTAATTATACTGAATCTCTCCGCACTAACATTGCCCGTCAGATTGTACACGTGAGAACAAAGTTTGAGGGGAATCCGACCTACCCGAACAGCTTTCCCCACCTGCGTCATCCCCAAACAGTCCCGCACTATACAAATATGATTACCCACCTCTGAAACTTGGAAGATCGGAGGATCAACATCGGGGACACGAGGAAAAATTACATCGTACAAGGGCTGTCCCAAACGATTATTTTTCTCGGCTATCGACTATTTTTACGATTAGTCGATTAGTCTAACAATTAATTTTTCGACTAATCTAGCGATTATTTTTGACTTGACGGTTATTAATTCCAAAAACGCTTCTGAAAGCTTATTTAAATTATTTGTTTATTAAAGTAAAAAAAAACTTTTGAAATTGAATGAACAGTCAACTATCTTTTAGGAAGGCATCATTACGTGTGAACATGAATGAGGTATTTTTATCTATACATAACGGTGAAACAATGTGTGCGTGCATGTGCAGCAGCCCAAGTAAAAGAATCAACAAAAATAAATAACTGAAACAGATAAAGCAGTGCATACTTAATTATAAGAATGAAAAAGCATACATTATATATTAGTACAGTCATGGACTATGGTTAGCGGGCCAGTGTTTTTCTTTAGTTTTTTTTTTTTTTTTTTAAAGCAGCGGGAGCAGGACATCATCCTAAATATGATCTGCATGCTGTGCTGCTTTCTGGAGCAGATACGTAAACTGATGTTGCGTGTTACTGTTCATAGGTACATAACGCAGCGTAACCAATGTAACATTACCTACAAGCACCAACACAATTGGACTGGAGTGAAATAGCTCCGCGAACGTTAGCTACATAATGCACAAAGTTGAAACACAACATGGCGTAACTTTGACTGCAACCCGCTGATGCACGTTAATACGTCGGACATAATAGCAATTTCAGTAAAACCGGGGCATATTACTTAATTAGTTAAATGGACTTAGGATACTCCAGCTTTCTCTCGGCTTCCAGTAGTACTCCTGAGTGAAGTCGCTTACGGTGTTTGTTCATGGCTGATGTGCTGCTGTGGTACGCCAACTAAGCTGTACATGTATTTTTCACAGAGCACACATTGCTTGGTGGCCTAATTTCTGTTGCAGTTGTGTTCGACCTGGCACCTAATTTTTTTCCCAGGGCTCGGTGTAGCTGGCTGTCGGCGAAGCATTTCTGCCTGCTTTGCACTTATATAACGGTGAGCCAACTCATGTGCGAGTTTTGCTAAGAAAGTTGCCCGTCTCCCCTTCAGCCCGGTGCATGCCTGGTACAAAACATGTGCATTCAGTGCTGTGATGTCGATCATGTTGTAGAACATGGCGAATGGCCAGCGCCGTGTTCCTCTTCGGACAGTGTATTCCCACACCATCTGGTCCATCGCATCCACGCCGCACTTTGTGGTGTTGTAGAGAGTGATGGTATTTGGCTTCCTCTTGGTGGTGTTCTCCGTGTGAACCTCAGTGTGCATGGTACTGAGAACATAGACAATCTTCTTCCGTTTGGGAGCATACACTGTCAGCGTGGCACCAGTTGTTGAAAACACCTAATAAATGAAAAATGGTTTATTTCACAGTAATTTTACACACGCACGCAAACAAAATACAACGCAAACATATATACCAGTGTTGTTCTGATACCACTTTTTGGCCCCCCGCTAAAGTGAAATGTAGTCTTTGCTTCGATGGAAGTTTGTTAACCCCCTGCAAGATGATGATGGCCAGAAATGTCATTAGTTCAGGGAGGGTCATGGACCAATTCACAAACTCTGTTTCCTGTGTATGACGATTGGACCACTCTTGGATGACCCAAAGCATTCTCGTGGTGATGAAACACAAGAAGCTCTGAAGGTGACTCCCAATATGACTCCTGGTTTCAGCTGTGGGCTCTCCATCAGCGGCTTAGGCTTCAATTGGGGTGAAATGGAGAGGCGTCCCAACCAGCTCTTCGCACTGAGTAGTCTTTGGCAGTCTCTGTCCGGTCAGTCAGGTGGGAGGGGGGTGGGTAATTGCATTGCAAAGTAGGGGGTGGCTTCTCGGGCTACTACACTTTAACATAACAATAGCTCGGCTAATCCCCCGACACACCCACCCTACCCTACCTGGGTTAAAAAACCCGCCATGGAAGCGCAAGGTAGGCCGGTTAAAAAACCCAGCTAAGGAAGTTCTAGTGTTAAACATGATATTAATGTAATTGTAAATTTTTCTCACAACACACACCGCGCTTCTTAACACCATTCAAACTTGGGGTGCACTTTTGTTTGAATCCGCACTTAACTTGTGGTGACTATATCCCACAGCCACGACCTCAAACAACCATGACATTTACTTACACCACTTGATAACTTGGATTATTGATTTACGTACAAGTAGTTAATAAATTAATCGCCGTTCTCAAGCAGTTGATTGTCCGAAGGCCGAGAGGCCTTCTCAACCTGGGTTAGGCCCCCACCAGCCTACTCAACTAAAGTGTGTTTACGGAAATGTAAGGACACTCTGAAAATATAGATTAAATTAACTACTCTTTTAATTTAATACTACACCTTCCAAACCAAAGTGGTGATATTTAGTTCCAAAACCTCTAACATATAGTGCATTTAAATTAAATTTGCTTACCAAATTAATTTATCGAGACGGTGTTTCTTGGAGAGTTTTGAGTAATCAATGCAACATCAATTAAAGTAATTGTGTACACACTTTGACACTTTCAGTTGCATTTGACTTAAGTTGTGCAGAAAAATTTGCCTAAGTTGACTTGTTTTGCTCAAAATGACCCCTAATGAAGACAAAAATTTATGGACCACGTTTTCCCTCGCCCGGACGCGGGTCACCAGGGCCCCCTTCTGGAGCCAGGCCTGGAGGTGGGGCTCGATGGCGAGCGCCTGGTACCCGGGCCTGCTCCCATGGGGCCCGGCCGGGCTCAGCCCGAAAAGGACACGTGGGTCCCCCTTCCCATGGGCTCACCACTGGTGGGAGGGGCCAAAGGGGTCGGGTGCCGTGTGAGCTGGGCGGCGGCAAAAGACAGGGATCTTGGCGGTACGATCCCTGGCAACAAAAACTAGCTCTTGGGACATGGAATGTCACCACTCTGGCAGGGAAGGAGCCCGAGCTGGTGTGTGAGGCTGAGAGGTTCCGACTAGATAGAGTCGGGCTCACCTCCACACACAGCTTGGGTTCTGGTACCAGTCCTCTCGAGAGGGGTTGGATACTCTTCCACTCTGGAGTTGCCCAGGGTGAGAGGCGCTGAGCAGGTGTGGGCATACTTATTGCCCCCTGGCTTGGCGCCTGTACATTGTGGTTTACCCCGGTGGACGAGAGGGTAGCCTCCCTCCGCCTGAGGGTGGGGGGACGGGTCCTGACTGTTGTTTGTGGTTATGCACCAAACAGCAGTGCAGAGTACCCACCCTTTTTGGAGTCCTTGGAGGGTGTGCTGGAGGGCGCTCCACCTGGGGACTCCATCGTTCTGCTGGGGGACTTCAATGCTCACATGCGCAATGACAGTGAGACCTGGAGAGGTGTTATTGGGAGGAACGGCCTCCCCGATCTGAACCCGAGCGGCGTTCGGTTATAACGTCCATAACGAACACCATGTTCAAACATAAGGGTGTCCATATGTGCACTTGGCACCAGGATACCCTAGGCCGCAGTTCGATGATCGACATTGTAGTCGTATCATCGGACTCGCGGCCGCATGTTTTGGACACTCGGGTGAAGAGAGGGGCGGAGCTGTCAACTGATCACCATCTGGTGGTGAGTTGGCTCCAATGGTGGGGGAAGATGCTGGTCCAACCTGGCAGACCCAAACGTATTGTGAGGGTTTGCTGGGAACGTCTGGCAGAATCTCGTCAGAAGGAGTTTCAACTCCCACCTCCGCCAGAACTTTTCCCACGTCCCGGGGGAGGCGGGGGACATGGAGTCCGAGTGGACCATGTTTCGTGCCTCCATTGTTGAGGCGGCCGATCGGTGCCTGTCGTGGTGGCAATCCCCGAACCCGCTGGTGGACACCAGCGGTAAGGGATGCTGTCCAGCTGAAGAAGGAGTCCTATCGGGCCTTTTTGGCCTGCGGGACCCCGGAGCAGCTGACAGGTACCGGCTGGCCAAGCGGAATGCAGCTCTGGCGGTTGCTCAGGCAAAAACTCAGATGTGGGAGGAGTTTGGGGAGGCCATGGAATATGACTTCCGGATGGCTTCGAGAAAATTCTGGTCCACCACCCGACGTCTCAGGAGAGGGAAGCAGTGCACCATTAACACTGTTTATAGTGGAGATGGGGTGCTGCTGACCTCAACTCGGGACGTTGTGGGTCGGTGGGGACAATACTTTGAAGACCTCCTCAATTCCACCGACACGCCTTCCACTGAGGAAGCAGAGCCTGGAGACTCTGAGGTGGGCTCTCCAATCTCTGGGGTTGAAGTAACCGAGGTAGTCAAAAAGCTCCTCGGTGGCAAAGCCCCGGGGGTGGATGAGATCCGCCCGGAGTTCATAAAGGCTCTGGATGTTGAGGGGCTGTCATGGTTGACACGTCTCTACAACATCGCGTGGACATCGGGGACAGTGCCTCTGGATTGGCAGACCGGGGTGATGGTCCCCCTTTTTAAGAAGGGGGACCGGAGGGTGTGCTCCAATTACAGAGGGATCACACTCCTCAGCCTCCCCGGCAAGGTCTATTGAGGGGTGCTGGAGAGGAGGGTCCGTCGGAAGGTCGAATCTCGGATTCAGGAGGAGCAATGTGGTTTTCGTCCCGGCCGCGGAACAGTGGACCAGCTCTACACCCTCAGCAGGGTCCTCGAGGGTGCATGGGAGTTCGCCCAACCAGTCTACATGTGTTTTGTGGACTTGGAGAAGGCGTTCGACCATGTCCCTCTGGGAGTTCTGTGGGGGGTGCTTTGGGAGTACGGGGTACCGAGCCCCCTGATAAGGGCTGTCCGGTCCCTGTACCACCGATGTCAGAGTTTGGTCCGCATTGCTGGCAGTAAGTCGGATTCGTTTCCAGTGAGGGTTGGACTCCGCCAAGGCTGCCCTTTGTCACCGATTCTGTTCATAACTTTTATGGACTGAATTTCTAGGTGCAGCTGAGGTGGCGAGGGGGTCCGGTATGGTGGCCTCAGTATTGCATCTCTGCTTTTTGCAGATGATGTGGTACTGTTGGCTTCTTCAAGCCGCGATCTCCAACTCTTGCTGGAGCGGTTCGCAGCCGAGTGTGAAACAGTCGGAATGAAAATCAGCACCTCCAAATCTGAGACCATGGTCCTCATGGGATTCTGCCCCAAGTGGAGGAGTTCAAGTATCTTGGGGTCTTGTTCACGAGTGAGGGTAAGATGGAACGGGAGATCGACAGGCGGATTGGTGCAGCGTCTGCTGTGATGCGGACCCTGTATTGGTCTGTCGTGGTGAAGAAGGAGCTCAGCCGAAAAGCGAAGCTCTCAATTTACCGGTCGATCTACGTTCCTACTCTCACCTATGGTCATGAGCTGTGGGTCATGACCGAAAGAACAAGATCTCGGATACACGCGGCCGAAACGGGTTTCCTTTGCAGGATGTCCGGGCTCTCCCTTAGAGATAGGGTGAGAAGTTCGGCCATCCGGGAGGGACTCAGAGTCGAGCCCCTGCTCCTCCGCATTGCGAGGAGCCAGTTGAGGTGGCTCGGGCATCTGATAAGGATGCCTCCTGGACGCCTCCCTGGTGAGGCATGTCCCACCGGCAGGAGACCCCGAGGACGACCCAGAACACGCTGGAGAGACTATGTCTCCCGGCTTGCCTGGGAACGCCTTGGGATCCTTCCGGAAGAGCTGGAAGATGTTGTTGGGGAGAGGGAAGTCTGGGCTTCCCTGCTGAAGCTGCTGCCTCCGCAAGCCGACTTTGGATAAGCGGGAAATAATGGATGGATGGATGGACTTGTTTTGTGTTCATGTTCTCGGCTTCTTCTCTCAAAATAGCAATACCTTTTGTTCTGATTTTAAATTAAATCACTTTCAGAATCTTTTGAGTGACCACAAAGCCGAATACTCGAACACGTTTTGGGTGCCTCACTTTACATGACAATTGTCTGTAAGTATCATTTGGATATATTGTTAATTAATGATTAGTCTTGGATATTTGGGAGTATTTTGAAATAATTTCATAATTGAATCGCTATGTTGTTAGGTTGAGAAGACATGTAAATGCATGTTAGCAGACAAAGCACACATTGTACAGTCAAGCAAGAAAAAAAAAAGAACATTTGATTATTTTAACAACTTTGTTGAGTTTGAGTTTATTTGTAACTTGTTTTTTGTCAATTGTAGTTTCACAAAAAGAAGAAAGAAAAAGGGACGAAATAAACCTGTGTACACAAATTTTAGTCTCCAGTGCTGTAACCTTCTCAAATGTTGACGCTGACTGTCATGTCTCATCCTCACTAACGAGA
>NC_141231.1:17500-62500 GCF_054856515.1 Filicampus tigris | reverse complement strand
TATGTGTTGAAATTATTAACACATTACTGTCATTGCTTGTTAGTGCTGACTTGTGACTTATGTTGTGTCTCCCTCTGCAGGCGCTTTAGCGCTAAAGCGCCTGCAGAGGTAGACAAAATCATAAATACAAGTCTGTACTAACAAGCCATGACAATTACTTCTATATCATTTCACATGTCAATTTAACCAACATAAAGAAACATAAGATGAATCCTAAAAAACTATTAAAATACATGAATAATTTAAATGGTTAGTGTCTAATGTTTTGTTAAACTAACAGGTCTTGCTAGTCGAGGAAGCCAGCTTATCCAAACAGCTAAACATTCACAAACAAACTCCACAGACTCTAGGTATGCAGCGAAGTTGCCTGTTTATATTGTGAAACTGCACAAGAAACAGAAAATACTATCAAGCTATGCATTACATACGCATGTATTTTCATAGACATAACAAAATGAGCCTATGCTAACGATTAGCGATCACGATTAGCATTAGCGATATAGATTAGTATGTTCAGTCAACAACCTACTATCATCCACAATTCAGCTCGTATACAAATGTCATTACACACAATTGTCTAAGTTAGTTTCAGGCGATGGTTGAACAAGAATGAACCACAAACAGGCATACATGCTAACGATTAGCAACCGGGATTAGCATTAGCCATAGCGATTAGTATGTTCAGTCAACAACACAGTACAATCAGCCACAATTCAGCTCCCATATAAATGTTGCATGCTCATTACACACAATTGTTTAAGTTACTTACAGGTGATGGTTGAACAAGAATGAACCACAAACAGGCAGTTGCCTGCTTCTGGCTGGGGTATTGCATCATACAGCCACACACGTAAGGAGGAGCACACTCCGCACAGAGACGAATAAATAATTATGACAGAATATATTAATACTTTTGGAGACTTAAATAAAAACAAAAAGACATAAATAAAAGTCTTATTTAATCGATCTACAACCGTTTTGGTGAGTTTAAAGTTATCTTACCGTAACTTTCTTGTATGCTACATGTAGCATCGTAGCTCGATGGTAATGATGTGTACTAAGCGCACAATTTCCTCCCAAAATGCGACGTATACTCCAGTGCGACTTGTATATGTTTTTTCCCCATTATTATACATTTTATGGCTTGTGCGACTTGTACTCCGGAGCAACTTATAGTCTGGAAAATATGGTACTTGGATTGTTACATACTGAATGTTTGGAACTAACTAACTTTAATTCACCTGTGACCAAATACATCGCCCCCATCTGTCAGCTGCCAGTATGCGCAATACTGAGTGAAACACTACACCCATTTTTTTGTTGTTTGAATTTGATGATCTACAGTACATCATATTTTTAAAATGATCACCTTTTTGTCGTTATTTGCAGCCACAGGGCAAAGAGGTGGACAGTGACTCCATTGCTGCAGCTTGAGTATTTAGTTTCACAAACATCTAAGAACAAAACATTGTGTTGGATGTCCTTTGTATGATTTTTTTTCAGATAGATGACAATAATACTCTGACATTTAAGTTCAGTATTGTGGTTGTTGTGATGCTGATGTACTGTAACAGCAGAAATCTAATGAATTTGTGGACTGTCAGCTAACACTAAAATATAACATTCTGAATTATAATCTGATATTAACTGTATTGAAACTGCAGTAATGTTTGGTGTGTGTAAAATCATGGCAATGTTAAATCAATGTCAAAATGTTTAATTTGCACTCAACATTTTGAAATAAACATTAAGAGCTCCAAATGTCAGTTGTGTATTCTGGGTCAGCCGTGGATTGCGATCACGCCAGAATCATCTTGATCTTGCGAGAGGAATCTCGTTTTTGAGACACACCGGATTGAATCCTGACCGAAGCGTGAATAAATGTTACAAATGCCAGCCTCCAGACACACAACTGTGGACTCCTTGAGTGATACACCGACTATTGCTATGCTTTAAAAATGCTGGATTCATTTAGAGATAATAACTGCAGCACTACCCTCAACTACCTCTAATTAAATTAACGGGGCACCATGCCGGTTTATTTATATGGCAAAAAAACTCATTAAATCAGTCTTTTCTGTAAGGGTTGCTACATTTAGATAACTCTTGAGTTTGGGTTTTCCAAGAGGCTCATATCTTTGAGTTAAACACAGTTCACAATCCAGTTATGTGCACATTTATGGTCTAACGTTTATGGGAGTATGAAAAGATACAGCAGGGGAACTCAACTACAGACTACAGAAAAAGGGAAAAGAAAAGATTTAAGTAAAATAAAATAAAGACCAACCAAACAATCTCACCAGAGGGTGTTGAGTAGTGATTCTGGTAACGTGTTACTTAGTGACTACTCGTCACTCCAAATGTGCATATTTTAGAGTAACAACTAATCTATTGCATTACTTTTTCCAACCAAGTAATTAGACTATCGTTACCCTCCCGATATCAGAAAGCGTTATGTACACTGTATTTTTTTTCCACATGCAAGTAACATCAGTATTTCTGATAGTGGCACTTTTCACTATCACAGGCAGTTACAGTTAACTCATTCAATGCCAGTCTATGTTAAAAAATTGCACTTGCCGGAGACAGCCATTTTTGACCACTTTGACTCATTTTTGAAGGCCTACAGAAAATTGAGTTCTGTACCTATACATAAACATGGAACCTACCAAAAGAAGACACGAAGCGGCTGGACAAACTGGTCAGGAGGGCCGGCTCTGTCCTGGGCTGCTCCCTGGACTCTGTGGACTCGGTGGGGGACAGGAGGATGTTGGCCAAGCTGTCATCAATGCTGGGCAACCCGGACCACCCCTTCCAGGGCACCCTAACAGCACTCCACAGCACATTCAGTGACAGACTGTTACACCCTCGCTGTGCAAAGGAGAGATTCCGCCGTTCCTTCTTGCCTGCTGCTGTCAGACTCTTTAACAAGAACATTGCGTAGTCTCTACAAACTGGCGGACATTAGTGCAATTGTGCAGTCCTGCACCTGAGCTCATATCGTGCAATACCCAATATTCCCACTACTATAATACCGTGCAATACTCAACATTCCCCACTACTGTTAGTCTAGTTTTATTTTTATCCAATGCTGTTCCTTACATTTCACTACAGCACTGCAGCACTGTCACTTAGAGTATTTTTTCCTCTGTACTATGTACAGGCCGAAATGAGTGTTCCTCATATTTTTTATGTAGATGTAGGTTGGTGTGTATATACATGTGTATATACACATGTTACTGCGTATATTTATATAGGTTTGATCCTAAATGTTTGCCGTCAATGTTATACATTAATGGCCACATTATGCCGCCGCCCCTGTGTGACCTATATCTTTGCTGCTGTAACAATGAAAATTTCCCCACTGTGGGATCAATAAAGGCATTCTTATCTTATCTTATCTTATCTTATCTTATCTTCCAAGCTTCATCCAAAAGCTTCATACTAGTTCTTCTTGGCCGTGACATACCCAGAGTGCACAAGGTCAGAGAACACTACAACCAGTTAACTACGCCCAACGCCTAGACCTCGGCTGGGTTGTAATAGGTGAAGTCTGTCTAGGGGGTGCTCACGTGGCAAGCCATGTCAGTGTTTACCGCACCACAGTGTTGAACAATGGTCGCCTAAGGTTCTGTCAACACTGAGCATAAACCGTGTGAAAGTAAAACAGGATTGCCCTAAAAAAGAGGGAATCACACACAAATGAAACAAATGTTTATGCACCTGAACCTTTTCTGGGCTCGGACAGTCAGACTCAGACACACATATACAGGATATAGTTCACAACAAAAACAAGAACCAAGAATTCATCCAGACATAAAAAGAAAACAGACCAACAAAGTGTTAACTTACCACAGACAATGATGGTAGGGGTCAAAGGGAGCTTGTCCATCTGGACTTCCCGTGCCAGACAGGTGTCCTCCACATTAGAAAGCATCATCGCTTCAGTTTCTTCAAAATAGGCCATCAGCAGCAGGACCATTTCTTTTACATCTTCAGAGCAGCCGCTCTGCTCAGCACCTCTCAACATTTTCACCCTTGTTGCAGTCTGCAGGAACTTCTTGCTTTTGCTCATGCACACAGTGCTCATGTAGTTTGGGAGCCGTTTCCCTTTCAGGTCCATATTCTGTATGAACATTTCTTTAAGTGCTATTCCTGTTAGCTCCTTGAAATGTACACCCATGCCAAGTTCACTGAACCAAGAGGGCCAGCCTTCCAGGAGGTATTTTATATCTTTCCCCTGGTTTACTTCTTTTACGCTGTGTGTAGTATGTCGACTTCATTAATTGTTTGATCTCCTCCGGATTTGCATTGGTTTGCCAGGACATCCGCCTCAGTTTTTCTTGTTTCTCTTGCTGGCTCTCTGGGGTCTCTCCAAGGGGCAGGAATTTTACATCCCACTTGATGCAACCATAGATGTCCTGGATCACTGCTCTTTGTTCTGGAGGGACTTCATCTGTGTCAGAATCCTCTGTGCGACACTTTCTTTTTCTTATTTTGGGAGTTGTATTTCTCTTCAAATTTTCGATTCTGTTTTGCAGTTGTTTCACAAGAGAGTGGTATCCTGGGCCTATGACATCTCCCTCTATAATGTCTTGCAAAGATTTTGGATACTTTGCCACCATCTTTTTAGCAATATCTGTTGAGGTGCTCTTACTCTCTGAAGAACTTCTTTGCATCATATCAGAAACAACAATGCGGACCATTTCACTTCTTAGGCGAGGGCTCGGACGTTTCCCCCTCTCTAGAGTGAATGAGTTCTTTTGGGAACTTGCCCCATGGAACCAGGTATTCCTCCACCCAGTCAGCATCAGGGCTTCGGCTGCTGCTGGTAGATGGTGAAGGTGAACTGCGTGGTGACATGGACTTCAGAGATGGTTGAGGTGCTGGTGATGGACAACTAGATGCCCTGCTACGTTCAGGGGTTTGGCCTGCAGGGAAAGAAACACAGGCAGACACATTATGAGAATGTTTTTGTCTTTCTATGGGCATTCTATGGTGGAATACTTACATCTCAGCTTCCACGCAACAAGCACTTTTCTGGCCTGAATAGGCCTCAAAACCGTCAACAAATCACCTTCCTCGAGAAACTGAAAATCATCACTCGTCTCGATGCCAAGGGAGTGCAAGGTCTCTTCCAAAATATATTTTGATACCTCAGCCAGGTCAGGTAAGACCTCATTGATGGCATTGCGCAAAAATGTTGGTTCCAGGTTTGTCATTTCTGGTAAAATGAAAAAAACAGCATGGAAGATTTGTTTTTAACCATTTGTGTGTCAAAAGTCGTGTTGCAGAAACACTAGTGTTTTTCTCTGAGAAGCTAAACTCGCTCACCGCTTGTTTGATTGTCTCGATATAAAGGTTGAGGTAAAGTGTACAGTTGTCTTTGGCATGCAAAGGCTGACTGCTTCCAGACCCCACTGAAACCTAAGCCTGAAACATCTGATGTCTCTCAGACAAAGTGAGGCAGACATTTTTAAAGTTTTTCAGATGCCTGGCACATCTCTTAAAGTAGCTGTGCTTACCTTCGAAGCGCATCATTCACAGTTGTATCAGGGGGCCAAACTTCAAAATCGGTGTCAGATAGTGTCGCAAATAGTGATGCTTTGGTTTTAATTTACACTCCGGGAACAAACACTTCCTTGATTCCAAATGTTCTTGAATTATAATGTCAAGATAGGTTACCTGCGCCAGAGAAATTCTTTGTGCACAAACGGGATCAACAATATCTTTAAGTTGGAGTGTTAACTGCCACACTTCATCATCAGGACTTTGTACTTTGTCACCTAGTAAAACAGGTAACAACCTCAAAAAGTTCCAGTTCTAGATAGCTTGGCTCCTCTTTCACCTTGCTGTCCTCTCCTCGTCTTCCACGTTCCTCCGTCGATTTCCGAATTCCCGCAGGTTTTCTGCTACTCCGTCGTCTAAACTGCTACTGTGTCGTGTCTTCTCCTCGTTGTGTTCGTCCCTATATTTCTACTCTTCACCTCTTTTTGTCGCTAATTGTAACTTTTTGTGTCCTGCTGTTCCTCGCTAGTATTTCTGCTTCGGGTCAACTGCTCCCTCGTTAAGCAAACACCCTCCAATGACAGAAGAGTTCACAAACGGTGGTGCTCTGTGATTGGTACTTGCAATTTGAAATTCTAACAAGAATGATCGATATCATCTACACACAGACCTTAATTTACGGCAGAAAAGTGTAGGGCGAGGGTAGGCCGTATAAAGAAACTCCTTTTTCTTGACCAATTATGTATACCATAATATGGTGCTGCTTTTTTTTTAACCACACACTGTAGATATAATCTAAAACTAAACTAACAATACCTGATAAAAAAAAATAATATTGTAACCTTACTATAATATGATACAAAAATAGGGAACTGATTAACACATAAGAGCTGTCAATCTAGTGTCAAAATATAGGCCAATTTTTACCATGATGACTACAGTTCTACTAGCTGTAGGTCTCAGTTCTAAACATGTTTATATTGAGTCTCAACTTTTTCATGTTATCATAATGACAAAATTTAACTGGAAATCAAATCATAGGAATTTGTAAAATTGTATACAATTTATTTACGTTCTTTAAACCAATCCATATTGTAATTTTAACTGTATTGCATTGGTTCAAGTATTACAGGTTTTTGATGTCTATTATACAGTAATATGTCGATTATTCAAGGAAATATGATCATTTTCACATACACTAACTTTAAAAATAACAATTATTAATTGTTCTTTTTTTTTTTTTTTTTTACAATATATTGCTTTAAAATATACACTGATTCACTGTTCTATTTACGGATTTTTAATGTCAGGATTTTACGGCATATTTATGTTAATATCACGGTCATTTTTTACGGTGCATGTATCAAACATAAATACACGTCCCGAAGCAGAAAATGACATTCATTTTAGCGTACATGTAACCCCTATCAAAATAACGGCGCTTGGCCAAACTGTAATTTTCAGGCGCTGAAAAGCTCTTTTTGGACATAAAACACAAAAAGCTGCCAAATCCAAACCAAAGGCTGTAGATGCATATTTACACGTGTGTCTAGCATAAATACACGTCCCGAAGCAGAAAATGACATTAATTTCAGTGTAAACGTAACGCCTATCAAGAAAAGCACACGAAGGGCACAGGGGACAGCGCAGCCACACATGTCGTTTTAACCCACAAAACAACAAATTGTCTCCGAAGTGAGGGCTTAACAACTATATTTGGGGGTGGGCAAGGTCCCCTGAGTGGCTTAAGTTGATGAAAAAAAGAATTTTCTACACTTTTCTCCACGTCGAATTTCGGCGGGTCACCCAAAAAATGTGAACGAGAAAGGTGTGCTTTCGGTGTAAAGCCAAGGCGGAGGAGTCGGCCCCTAAGGTCTGAGCTCCGCATTTTGAATAATGGCTGCCAAATCCAAACGTTAGGTTGTGGATGCATATTTACACGTGTAACTAACATAAATACACGTGCCGAAGCAGAAAGTGACATTCATTTCAGTATACAAGTAACGCCTGTTAAGAAAGGCACACGAAGAGCACAGGGGACAGCGCAGCCACACACGTCGTTTTAAGCCACAAAACAACAAATTGTCGATGAAGTAAGGGCTTTACAACCGTATTTGGGGGAGGGCAAATTCCCCTGAGTGGCTTAAGTTGATGAAAATTATCATTTTCAACACTTATCTCCGAGTCGAAATTCGGCGGGGCGCTGGAAAAATATGACCGAGAAAGGTGTGCTTTTGGCGGATAGCCAAGGTGGAGGAGTCGGCCCCTACGGTTGGAGCACCGCACTGTGAATCACGGCTGGCAAATCCTAACCAAAGGTTGTAGATGCATATTTACACCTGAATCTAACAGAAATACACGTCCCGAAGCAGAAAATGACATTATTTTCATTTTACACGTAACACCTGTCAAGAAAAGCACACGAAGAGCAAAGGGGACAGCACAGACACACACGGCATTTTAAGCCACAAAACAACAAATTGTCTCCGAAGTCAGGACTTTACAACCATATTTGGGGGCGGGAGAGGTCCCCTGAGTGCCTTAAGTTGATAAAAATCATAATTTTCAACAATTTTTTTCCGAGTCGAAATTTGGCGGGTCGCCCAAAAAATGTGAGCGAAAAACGTGTGCTTTAGGTGGATAGCCAAGGGTTAGGAGTCGGCCCCTACGGTTGGAGCTCCGCACTTTGAATCACGATTGCCAAATCCAAACCAAAGGTTGTAGTTACATATTTACACGTGTATCTAGCATAAATACACGTCCCCAAAATGAAAATGAGCGATTTTCAGTGTACACTTAACGCCTGTCAAGAAAAGCACACGAAGAGCACGGGGGACAGCGCAGCAACACACGGCGTTTTAAGCCACAAAATAACAAATTGTCTCCGAAGTGAGGGCTTTACAACCATATTTGAGGGCGGGCAAGGTCCCCTGAGTGGCTTAAGTTGATGAAAATTGTAATTCTCAACACTTTTCTCCGAATTGAATTTCGACGGGTTGCCCAAAAAATGTGAGCAAGAAAAATGTGCTTTCAGCGAATAGCCAAGGCGGAGGAGTCAGACCCTACGGTTGGAGCCCCGCACTTTTAATCACCGCTGCCAAATCCAGACCAAAGGTTGTAGATGCATATTTACACGTGTATCTAGCAGAAATACACGTCCCGAAGCGGAAAATGACATTATTTTCATCGTACATGTAACGCCTGTCAAGAAAAGCACACAAAGAGCAAAGGGGACAGCGCAGACACACACGGCATTTTAAGCCACAAAAACACAAATTGTCTCCGAACTGAGGGCTTTACAAGGCAAGGTCTCCTGACTGGCTTAAATTGATGAAAATCATAATTTGAAAAACTTTTTTCCGAGTCGAAATTCGGTGGGGCGCCCGAAAAATTAGACCGAGAAAGGTGTACTTTCGGGGGGTAGCCAAGGTGGAGGATTCGGCCCCTATGGTTGGAGCTCCGCAATTTTTATCACGGAATCCATATCCAAACCAAAAGTTGTAGATAAATATTTACACGTTTATCTAGCAAAAATACACGTGCCGCAGCAGAAAGTGACATTAATTTCAGTGTACACGTAATGCCTGTCAACAAAAGCACACGAAGAGCACAAGGGACAGCGCAGACACACACGGCGTTATAAGCCACAAAACAACAAATTGTCTCCAAAGTTAGAGCTTTACAACCATATTTGGGGGAGGGCAAGGTCCCCTGAGTGGCTTAAGTTGATGAAAATGATCATTTTCAACACTTTTCTCCGAGTCGACATTCGGCCGGTCTTCCGAAGAATGTGACCGAGAAAGGTGTGCTTTCGGCGGATAGCCAAGACAGAGGAGTGGGACCCTACGGTCAGAGCTCCACACTTTTAATCACGGCTGCAAAAACCAAACCAAAGCTGTAGATGCATATTTACACGTGTATCTAGCAAAAATACACATGCCGAAGCAGAAAATTTAATTGTAGACGTAATGCCTGTCAACAAAAGCACACGAAGAGCACAAAGGACAGCGCAGACACACACGGCGTTATAAGCCACAAAACAACAAATTGTCTCCAAAGTGAGAGATTTACAACCATATTTGGGGGAGAGCAAGGTCCCCTTAGTGGCTTAAGTTGATGAAAATGATCATTTTCAACACCTTTCTCCGAGTCGACATTCGACGGGTCTTCCGAAAAATGTGACCGAGAAAGGTGTGCTTTCCGCGGATAGCCAAGACGGAGTCGTCGGACCGTACGGTTGGAGCTCCGCACTTTTAATCACGGCTGCAAATCCAAACCAAAGGTTGGAGATGTATATTTACACGTGCATCTAGCATAAATACAATTCCCGAAAAAAAAAAGACATTATATTCAGTGTACACGTATCGCCTGTCAAGAAAAGTCCACGAAGAACACAGGGGACAGCGCAGCCACACACGTCGTTTTAAGCCAAAAAACAACAAATTATCGATAAAGTAAGGGCTTTACAACCATATTTGGGGGTGTTTAAGTTCCCCTGAGTGATTTAAATTGATGAAAATGATCATTTCCAACACTTTTGTCCAAGTCGAATTTTGGAGGGTCGCCCGAAAAATGTGACCGAGAAAGGTGTGCTTTCGGCGGATAGCCAAGGCGGAGGAGTCGGCCCCTACGGTTGGAGCTCCACACTTTGAAACACGGCTGCCAAATCCAAACCAAAGGTTGTAGATGCATATTTACACGTGATGTCCAAAATGAGCATTTCAGCGCCTGAAAATGACAGTTTGGCCAAGTACCGTTATTTTGATAAGCGGTAAGTGTACACTGAAATAAATGTCATTTTCTACTTCGGATCGTGTATTTATACTAGATACACGTGTGAATATGCATCTACAGCCTTTGGTTTGGATTTGGCAGCTTTTTGTTTTTTTGTCCAAAATGAGCGCCTGAAAATGACAGTTTGGCAAAGTGCCGTTATTTTGATAGTGGTTACGTATACACAGAAATTATTGTCACTTTCTGCTTTGGAGCGTGTATTTATGCTAGATACACGTGTAAATATGCATATACAGCCTTTGGTTTGGATTTGGCATTGGTGATTCAAAGTGCGGAGCTCAAACCGTAGGGGCAGATTCCTCCGCCATGGCTATACGCCGAAAGTACACCTTTCTTAGTCACATTATTCGGGCTACCCGCCAAAATTCGACTCGGAGAAAAGTGTTGAAAATTTTAATTTTCATCAACTTTAGCCACTCAGGGGACCTTGCCCGCCCCCAAATATGGTTATAAAGCCCTCACTTCGGAGACAATTTTTTTTTCGTGGCTTAAAACGCCGTGCGTGTCTGCGCTGTCCCTTGTGCTCTTCGTGTGCTTTTCTTGAAAGTCGTTACCTGTACACTGAAATTATTATCACTTTCTGCTTCGAAGTGTATAAATCTGCTAGATACACGTGAAAATATGCATCTACAACTTTTGGTTTGGATTTGGCAGCCGTGATTCAAAGTGCAAAGCTCCAACCGTAGGGGCCGACTCCTTCGCCTTGGCTATACGCAGAAAGCACAACTTTCTGGTCACATTTTTCAGGCGACCTGCTGAATTTCGACTCTGAGAAAAGTGTTGAAAATTATCATTTTTATAAATTTAAGCCACTCAGGGGAACTTTCCCGTCCCCAAATATGGTTGTATAGCCCTAACTTTAGAGACAATTTGTTGTTTTGTGGCTTAAAACGACGTGTTTGGCTGCGCTCTCCCCTGTGCTCTTCGTGTACTTTTCTTGACAGGCGTTACTTGTATATTGAAATTAATTTCACTTTCTGCTTCGGCACGTATATTCATGCTAGATACACGTTTAAATATGCATCTACAACCTTTGGTTTGGATTTGGCAGCCATGATTCACAGTGCGGAGCTCCAACCTTTGGGGCCGACTCCTCCGCCTTGGCTATCCGCCAAAAGCACACCTTTCTCGGTCACATTTTTCAGGCGAGCCGCCAAATTTGGACTAAAAGAAAAGTGTTGAAAATTATCATTTTTATCAATTCAAGCAACTCAGGTTAACTTAACCCCCCCCCCCCCCCAAATATGGTTGTAAAGCCCTTATTTCATAGACAATTTGTTGTTTTGTGGCTTAAAACGACATGTGTGGCTGCGCTGTCCCTTCTGCTCTTCATGTGCTTTTCTTGACATACTTATATACTGAAATTGATCTCACTCTCTGCTTCGGCACGTATATTTATGCTAGATACACTTTTAAATATGCATCTACAACCTTTGGTTTGGATTTGGCAGCCGTGATTCAAAGTGCGGAGCTCCAACCGTAGAGGCCGACTCCTCCGCCTTGGCTATCCGCCGAAAGCAAAACTTTCTGGTCACATTTTTCAGGCGACTCGCTCAATTTTGACTGGGACAAAAGTGTTGAAAATTATAATTTTCATCAATTTAAGCCATTCAGGCGAACTTGCTCGCCCCCAAATATGGTTTTAAAGCCCTCACTTCAGAGACAATTTGGTGTTTTGTGGCTTAAAACGTCGTGTGTGGCTGCGCTGTCCCCTGTGCTCTTCGTGTCCTTTTCTTGAAAGGCGTTACGTGTAAACTGAAATTATTGTCATGTTCTGCTTCGCAGTGTATATTTCTGTTAAATACACGTGTAAATATGCATGTACAACCTTTGGTTAGGATTTGGCAGCCGTGAATCAAAGTGCGGAGCTCCAATCGTAGGGGCTGACTCCTCCGCCTTGGCTGTCTGCCGAAAGCACACCTTTCTCGGTCATATTTTTCAGGCGACTCGCTGAATTTCGACTCGGAGAAAAGTGTTGAAAATGATATTTTTCATCAATTTAAGCCACTCAGGGGAACTTGCTCGCCCCCAAATATGGTCGTAAAGCCCTCACTTCAGAGACAATTTGTTGTTTTGTGCCTTAAAACGACGTGTGTGGCTGCGCTGTCCATTGCTCTTCGTGTGCTTTTGTTGACAGGCGTTACTTGTATCTTAAAATAATGTCACTTTCTGCTTCGGCACGTATATTTATGCTAGATACACGTGTAAATATGCATCTACAACCTTTGGTTTGGATTTGGCAGCCGTGAATCAAAGTGCTTAGCTCCAATCGTAGGGGCTGACTCCTCCGCCTTGACTATCCGCCGAAAGCATACCTTACTCGGTCAAATTTGTATGGCGTTCAGCCGAATTTCGACTCGGAGAAAAGTTTTGAAAATTATAATTTTCATTAATTTAAGCAACTCAGGGGACCTTGCCCTCCCCCAAATATGGTTTTAAAGACCTCACTTCGGAGACATTTTTTTTTTTTTGTGGCTTAAAACGCCTTGCGTGGCTGCGCTGTCCCCTGTGCTCTTCATGTGTTTTTCTTGAAAGGCGTTACGTGTACACTGAAATTATTGTCATCTTCTGCTTCGCAGTGTATATTTTTGCTCCAATGACAGAAGAGTTCACAAACGGTGGTGCTCTGTGATTGGTACTTGCAATTTGAAATTCTAACAAGAATGATCGATATCATCTACACACAGACCTTAATTTACGGCAGAAAAGTGTAGGGCGAGGGTAGGCCGTATAAAGAAACTCCTTTTTCTTGACCAATTATGTATACCATAATATGGTGCTGCTTTTTTTTTAACCACACACTGTAGATATAATCTAAAACTAAACTAACAATACCTGATAAAAAAAAATAATATTGTAACCTTACTATAATATGATACAAAAATAGGGAACTGATTAACACATAAGAGCTGTCAATCTAGTGTCAAAATATAGGCCAATTTTTACCATGATGACTACAGTTCTACTAGCTGTAGGTCTCAGTTCTAAACATGTTTATATTGAGTCTCAACTTTTTCATGTTATCATAATGACAAAATTTAACTGGAAATCAAATCATAGGAATTTGTAAAATTGTATACAATTTATTTACGTTCTTTAAACCAATCCATATTGTAATTTTAACTGTATTGCATTGGTTCAAGTATTACAGGTTTTTGATGTCTATTATACAGTAATATGTCGATTATTCAAGGAAATATGATCATTTTCACATACACTAACTTTAAAAATAACAATTATTAATTGTTCTTTTTTTTTTTTTTTTTTACAATATATTGCTTTAAAATATACACTGATTCACTGTTCTATTTACGGATTTTTAATGTCAGGATTTTACGGCATATTTATGTTAATATCACGGTCATTTTTTACGGTGCATGTATCAAACATAAATACACGTCCCGAAGCAGAAAATGACATTCATTTTAGCATACATGTAACCCCTATCAAAATAACGGCGCTTGGCCAAACTGTAATTTTCAGGCGCTGAAAAGCTCTTTTTGGACATAAAACACAAAAAGCTGCCAAATCCAAACCAAAGGCTGTAGATGCATATTTACACGTGTGTCTAGCATAAATACACGTCCCGAAGCAGAAAATGACATTAATTTCAGTGTAAACGTAACGCCTATCAAGAAAAGCACACGAAGGGCACAGGGGACAGCGCAGCCACACATGTCGTTTTAACCCACAAAACAACAAATTGTCTCCGAAGTGAGGGCTTAACAACTATATTTGGGGGTGGGCAAGGTCCCCTGAGTGGCTTAAGTTGATGAAAAAAAGAATTTTCTACACTTTTCTCCACGTCGAATTTCGGCGGGTCACCCAAAAAATGTGAACGAGAAAGGTGTGCTTTCGGTGTAAAGCCAAGGCGGAGGAGTCGGCCCCTAAGGTCTGAGCTCCGCATTTTGAATAATGGCTGCCAAATCCAAACGTTAGGTTGTGGATGCATATTTACACGTGTAACTAACATAAATACACGTGCCGAAGCAGAAAGTGACATTCATTTCAGTATACAAGTAACGCCTGTTAAGAAAGGCACACGAAGAGCACAGGGGACAGCGCAGCCACACACGTCGTTTTAAGCCACAAAACAACAAATTGTCGATGAAGTAAGGGCTTTACAACCATATTTGGGGGAGGGCAAATTCCCCTGAGTGGCTTAAGTTGATGAAAATTAACATTTTCAACACTTATCTCCGAGTCGAAATTCGGCGGGGCGCTGGAAAAATATGACCGAGAAAGGTGTGCTTTTGGCGGATAGCCAAGGTGGAGGAGTCGGCCCCTACGGTTGGAGCACCGCACTGTGAATCACGGCTGGCAAATCCTAACCAAAGGTTGTAGATGCATATTTACACCTGAATCTAACAGAAATACACGTCCCGAAGCAGAAAATGACATTATTTTCATTTTACACGTAACACCTGTCAAGAAAAGCACACGAAGAGCAAAGGGGACAGCACAGACACACACGGCATTTTAAGCCACAAAACAACAAATTGTCTCCGAAGTCAGGACTTTACAACCATATTTGGGGGCGGGAGAGGTCCCCTGAGTGCCTTAAGTTGATAAAAATCATAATTTTCAACAATTTTTTTCCGAGTCGAAATTCGGCGGGTCGCCCAAAAAATGTGAGCGAAAAACGTGTGCTTTAGGTGGATAGCCAAGGGTTAGGAGTCGGCCCCTACGGTTGGAGCTCCGCACTTTGAATCACGATTGCCAAATCCAAACCAAAGGTTGTAGTTACATATTTACACGTGTATCTAGCATAAATACACGTCCCCAAAATGAAAATGAGCGATTTTCAGTGTACACTTAACGCCTGTCAAGAAAAGCACACGAAGAGCACGGGGGACAGCGCAGCAACACACGGCGTTTTAAGCCACAAAATAACAAATTGTCTCCGAAGTGAGGGCTTTACAACCATATTTGAGGGCGGGCAAGGTCCCCTGAGTGGCTTAAGTTGATGAAAATTGTAATTCTCAACACTTTTCTCCGAATTGAATTTCGACGGGTTGCCCAAAAAATGTGAGCAAGAAAAATGTGCTTTCAGCGAATAGCCAAGGCGGAGGAGTCAGACCCTACGGTTGGAGCCCCGCACTTTTAATCACCGCTGCCAAATCCAGACCAAAGGTTGTAGATGCATATTTACACGTGTATCTAGCAGAAATACACGTCCCGAAGCGGAAAATGACATTATTTTCATCGTACATGTAACGCCTGTCAAGAAAAGCACACAAAGAGCAAAGGGGACAGCGCAGACACACACGGCATTTTAAGCCACAAAAACACAAATTGTCTCCGAACTGAGGGCTTTACAAGGCAAGGTCTCCTGACTGGCTTAAATTGATGAAAATCATAATTTGAAAAACTTTTTTCCGAGTCGAAATTCGGTGGGGCGCCCGAAAAATTAGACCGAGAAAGGTGTACTTTCGGGGGGTAGCCAAGGTGGAGGATTCGGCCCCTATGGTTGGAGCTCCGCAATTTTTATCACGGAATCCATATCCAAACCAAAAGTTGTAGATAAATATTTACACGTTTATCTAGCAAAAATACACGTGCCGCAGCAGAAAGTGACATTAATTTCAGTGTACACGTAATGCCTGTCAACAAAAGCACACGAAGAGCACAAGGGACAGCGCAGACACACACGGCGTTATAAGCCACAAAACAACAAATTGTCTCCAAAGTTAGAGCTTTACAACCATATTTGGGGGAGGGCAAGGTCCCCTGAGTGGCTTAAGTTGATGAAAATGATCATTTTCAACACTTTTCTCCGAGTCGACATTCGGCCGGTCTTCCGAAGAATGTGACCGAGAAAGGTGTGCTTTCGGCGGATAGCCAAGACAGAGGAGTGGGACCCTACGGTCAGAGCTCCACACTTTTAATCACGGCTGCAAAAACCAAACCAAAGCTGTAGATGCATATTTACACGTGTATCTAGCAAAAATACACATGCCGAAGCAGAAAATTTAATTGTAGACGTAATGCCTGTCAACAAAAGCACACGAAGAGCACAAAGGACAGCGCAGACACACACGGCGTTATAAGCCACAAAACAACAAATTGTCTCCAAAGTGAGAGATTTACAACCATATTTGGGGGAGAGCAAGGTCCTCTTAGTGGCTTAAGTTGATGAAAATGATCATTTTCAACACCTTTCTCCGAGTCGACATTCGACGGGTCTTCCGAAAAATGTGACCGAGAAAGGTGTGCTTTCCGCGGATAGCCAAGACGGAGTCGTCGGACCGTACGGTTGGAGCTCCGCACTTTTAATCACGGCTGCAAATCCAAACCAAAGGTTGGAGATGTATATTTACACGTGCATCTAGCATAAATACAATTCCCGAAAAAAAAAAGACATTATATTCAGTGTACACGTATCGCCTGTCAAGAAAAGTCCACGAAGAACACAGGGGACAGCGCAGCCACACACGTCGTTTTAAGCCAAAAAACAACAAATTATCGATAAAGTAAGGGCTTTACAACCATATTTGGGGGTGTTTAAGTTCCCCTGAGTGATTTAAATTGATGAAAATGATCATTTCCAACACTTTTGTCCAAGTCGAATTTTGGAGGGTCGCCCGAAAAATGTGACCGAGAAAGGTGTGCTTTCGGCGGATAGCCAAGGCGGAGGAGTCGGCCCCTACGGTTGGAGCTCCACACTTTGAAACACGGCTGCCAAATCCAAACCAAAGGTTGTAGATGCATATTTACACGTGATGTCCAAAATGAGCATTTCAGCGCCTGAAAATGACAGTTTGGCCAAGTACCGTTATTTTGATAAGCGGTAAGTGTACACTGAAATAAATGTCATTTTCTACTTCGGATCGTGTATTTATACTAGATACACGTGTGAATATGCATCTACAGCCTTTGGTTTGGATTTGGCAGCTTTTTGTTTTTTTGTCCAAAATGAGCGCCTGAAAATGACAGTTTGGCAAAGTGCCGTTATTTTGATAGTGGTTACGTATACACAGAAATTATTGTCACTTTCTGCTTTGGAGCGTGTATTTATGCTAGATACACGTGTAAATATGCATATACAGCCTTTGGTTTGGATTTGGCATTGGTGATTCAAAGTGCGGAGCTCAAACCGTAGGGGCAGATTCCTCCGCCATGGCTATACGCCGAAAGTACACCTTTCTTAGTCACATTATTCGGGCTACCCGCCAAAATTCGACTCGGAGAAAAGTGTTGAAAATTTTAATTTTCATCAACTTTAGCCACTCAGGGGACCTTGCCCGCCCCCAAATATGGTTATAAAGCCCTCACTTCGGAGACAATTTTTTTTTCGTGGCTTAAAACGCCGTGCGTGTCTGCGCTGTCCCTTGTGCTCTTCGTGTGCTTTTCTTGAAAGTCGTTACCTGTACACTGAAATTATTATCACTTTCTGCTTCGAAGTGTATAAATCTGCTAGATACACGTGAAAATATGCATCTACAACTTTTGGTTTGGATTTGGCAGCCGTGATTCAAAGTGCGGAGCTCCAACCGTAGAGGCCGACTCCTCCGCCTTGGCTATCCGCCGAAAGCAAAACTTTCTGGTCACATTTTTCAGGCGACTCGCTCAATTTTGACTGGGACAAAAGTGTTGAAAATTATAATTTTCATCAATTTAAGCCATTCAGGCGAACTTGCTCGCCCCCAAATATGGTTTTAAAGCCCTCACTTCAGAGACAATTTGGTGTTTTGTGGCTTAAAACGTCGTGTGTGGCTGCGCTGTCCCCTGTGCTCTTCGTGTCCTTTTCTTGAAAGGCGTTACGTGTAAACTGAAATTATTGTCATGTTCTGCTTCGCAGTGTATATTTCTGTTAAATACACGTGTAAATATGCATGTACAACCTTTGGTTAGGATTTGGCAGCCGTGAATCAAAGTGCGGAGCTCCAATCGTAGGGGCTGACTCCTCCGCCTTGGCTGTCTGCCGAAAGCACACCTTTCTCGGTCACATTTTTCAGGCGACTCGCTGAATTTCGACTCGGAGAAAAGTGTTGAAAATGATATTTTTCATCAATTTAAGCCACTCAGGGGAACTTGCTCGCCCCCAAATATGGTCGTAAAGCCCTCACTTCAGAGACAATTTGTTGTTTTGTGCCTTAAAACGACGTGTGTGGCTGCGCTGTCCATTGCTCTTCGTGTGCTTTTGTTGACAGGCGTTACTTGTATCTTAAAATAATGTCACTTTCTGCTTCGGCACGTATATTTATGCTAGATACACGTGTAAATATGCATCTACAACCTTTGGTTTGGATTTGGCAGCCGTGAATCAAAGTGCTTAGCTCCAATCGTAGGGGCTGACTCCTCCGCCTTGACTATCCGCCGAAAGCATACCTTACTCGGTCAAATTTGTATGGCGTTCAGCCGAATTTCGACTCGGAGAAAAGTTTTGAAAATTATAATTTTCATTAATTTAAGCAACTCAGGGGACCTTGCCCTCCCCCAAATATGGTTTTAAAGACCTCACTTCGGAGACATTTTTTTTTTTTTGTGGCTTAAAACGCCTTGCGTGGCTGCGCTGTCCCCTGTGCTCTTCATGTGTTTTTCTTGAAAGGCGTTACGTGTACACTGAAATTATTGTCATCTTCTGCTTCGCAGTGTATATTTTTGCTAGGTACACGTGTAAATATGCATTTACACCCTTTCGTTTGGATTTGGCAGCCGTGAATCAAAGTGCGGAGCTCCAATCTTATTGGCTGACTCCTCCGCCTTGGCTATCCGCCGAAAGCACATTTATCTCGGTCAAATTTTTATGGCGACCCGCCGAATTTCGACTCGTAGAAAAGTCTTGAACAATATATATTTAATAAATTTAAACCACTCAGTGGACCTTGCCCGCCCCCAAATATGGTTGTAAAGCCCTCACTTCAGAGACAATTTGTTGTTTTGTGCCTTAAAACTCGGTGTGTGGCTGCGCTTTCCCCTGTGCTCTTCGTGTGCTTTTGTTGACAGGCGTTACTTGTATACTTAAATTATTGTCACTTTCTGCTTTGGCACGTATATTTATGCGAGATACACGTGTAAATATGCATCTACAACCTTTGGTTTGGATTTGGCAGCCATGATTCACAGTACGGAGCTCCAACCTTAAGGGCCGACTCCTCCGCCTTGGTTATCCGCCAAAGCACACCTTTCTCGGTTACATTTTTCAGGCCACCCGCCAAATTTCGACTCTGAGAAAAATGTTGAATATTATAATTTTCATCAACTTAAGCCACTCAGGGGAACTTGCTCGCCCCCAAATATGGTTGCAAAGCCCTCAATTCAGAGACAATTTGTTGTTTTGTGGCTTAAAACGACGTGTGTTGCTGCGCTGTCCCCTGTGCTCTTCGTGTGCTTTTCTTGACAGGCGTTACTTGTATACTGAAATTGATGTCACTCTCTGCTTCGGCACTTATATGTATGCTAGATACACGTGTAAATATGCATCTACAACCTAAGGTTTGGATTTGGCAGCCGTGATTCACAGTGCAGAGCTCCAGCCGTAGGGGCGGACTCCTCTGCCTTGGCTATCCGCCGAAAGCACACCTTTTTCTTTCACATTTTTCTGGCGACCCGCCGAATTTCGGCTCGGAGAAAAGTGTTGAAAATGATAATTTTCATCAACTTAAGCCACTCAAGGGACCTTGCCCGCCCCCAAATATGGTTGTAAAGCCCTCACTTCGGAGACATTTTTTTGTTTTGTGGCTTAAAATGCCGTGTGCAGCTGCGCTGTCCCCTGTGCTCTTCGTGTGCTTTTCTTGACAGGCAATACGAGTGTACTGAAATTAATGTCACTTTCTACTTTGGCACGTATATTTATGAGAGATACACGTGTAAATACGCATCCACAACCTTTGGTATGAATTTGGCAGCCGTGATTCTGAGGTATATTTTAATATAGAATAGTGCAGTTAGACTTCAGTTACGCCTGTGTTAAGTGAGAAGTTGGCACGCGTGAGATCTAAGGGATCAGCAGGACACTGGTCTGCTAAGGTGGAGACAGGATGTCATCAGGTAGGAGACATCTGGATAAGCTCTCCTTTGTTTTTTCTGACTCAAGTTGAATAGTCTCAAGGTAATCAATCTTAAGGTGTGTTAGGAGTAGCAAACTTTGGGGCACCTCTCTGTCTGGGGCATCCGGAGGGGGTTAGGCACCTCCCTGCCTAGGGGGTCTGGAAGGTGCTAGGCGGGAAATAGACAAAGGAATTAGCTATTCAAGGACACCCAATGCCATCCATCCATCCATTATCTCCCGCTTATCCGAAGTCGGGTCGCGGAGGCAGCAGCTTCAGCAGGGAAGCCCAGACTTCCCTCTCCCCAGCAACATCCTCCAGCTCTTCCGGAAGGATCCCAAGGCGTTCCCAGGCAAGCCGGGAGACATAGTCTCTCCAGCGTGTTCTGGGTCGTCCTCGGGGCCTCCTGCAGGTGGGACATGCCCGGAACACCTCACCAGGGAGGCGTCCAGGAGGCATCCTAATCAGATGCCCGAGCCACCTCAACTGGCTCCTCTCGACGCGGAGGAGCAGCGGCTCGACTCTGAGTCCCTCCCGGATGGCCGAACTTCTCACCCTATCTCTAAGGGAGAGCCCAGACACCCTGCGAAGGAAACCCATTTCGGCCGCTTGTATCCGAGATCTTGTTCTTTCGGTCATGACCCACAGCTCATGACCATAGGTGAGAGTAGGAACGTAGATCGACCGGTAAATTGAGAGCTTCGCCTTTCGGCTAAGCTCCTTCTTCACCACGACAGACCGATACAGGGTCCGCATCACAGCAGACGCTGCACCGATCCGCCTGTCGATCTCCCGTTCCATCTTACCCTCACTCGTGAACAAGACCCCAAGATACTTGAACTCCTCCACTTGGGGCAGAATCTCATCCCCGACCTGGAGAGGGCACGCCACCCTTTTCCGACTGAGGACCATGGTCTCAGATTTGGAGGTGCTGATCTTCATTCCGACCGTTTCACACTCGGCTGCGAACCGCTCCAGCGAGAGTTGGAGATCGCGGCTTGAAGAAGCCAACAGTACTACATCATCTGCAAAAAGCAGAGATGCAATACTGAGGCCACCAAACCGGACCCCCTCGACACCTCGGCTGCGCCTAGAAATTCTGTCCATAAAGGTTATGAACAGAATCGGTGACAAAGGGCAGCCTTGGCGGAGTCCAACGCCCACAGGAAACGAATCCGACTTACTGCCGGCAATTCGGACCAAACTCTGGCATCGGTGGTACAGGGACCGGACAGCCCTTATCAGGGGGCTCGGTACCCCGTACTCCCAAAGCACCCCCCACAGAACTCCCCGAGGGACACGGTCGAACGCCTTCTCCAAGTCCACAAAACACATGTAGACCGGTTGGGCAAACTCCCATGCACCCTCGAGGACCCTGCTGAGGGTGTAGAGCTGGTCCACTGTTCCACGGCCAGGACGAAAACCACATTGCTCCTCCTGAATCCGGGATTCGACCTTCCGACGGACCCTCCTCTCCAGCACCCCTGAATAGACCTTGCCGGGGAGGCTGAGGAGTGTGATCCCTCTGTAATTGGAGCACACCCTCCGGTCCCCCTTCTTAAAAAGGGGGACCACCACCCCGGTCTGCCAATCCAGAGGCACTGTCCCCGATGTCCACGCGATGTTGAAGAGACGTGTCAACCATGACAGCCCCTCAACATCCAGAGCCTTTATGAACTCCGGGCGGATCTCATCCACCCCCGGGGCTCTGCCACCGAGGAGCTTTTTGACTACCTCGGTGACTTCAACCCCAGAGATAGGAGAGCCCACCTCAGAGTCTCCAGGCTCTGCTTCCTCAGTGGAAGGCGTGTCGGTGGAATTGAGGAGGTCTTCGAAGTACTCTCCCCACCGACCCACAACGTCCCGAGTTGAGGTCAGCAGCACCCCATCTCCACTATAAACAGTGTTAATGGTGCACTGCTTCCCCCTCCTGAGACGCCGGATGGTGGACCAGAATTTCCTCGAAGCCGTCCGGAAGTCATTTTCCATGGCCTCCCCGAACTCCTCCCACACCCGGGTTTTTGCCTCAGCAACCGCCAGAGCCGCATTCCGCTTGGCCTGCCGGTACCCGTCAGCTGCCTCCGGGGTCCCGCAGGCCAAAAAGGCCCGATAGGACTCCTTCTTCAGCTGGACAGCATCCCTTACCGCTGGTGTCCACCAGCGGGTTCGGGGATTGCCGCCACGACAGGCACCGACCACCTTGCGGCCGCAGCTCCGATCGGCCGCCTCAACAATGGAGGCACGAAACATGGTCCACTCGGACTCGATGTCCCCCGCCTCCCCCGGGACGTGGGAAAAGTTCTGCCGGAGGTGGGAGTTGAAACTCCTTCTGACAGGGGATTCTGCCAGACGTTCCCAGCAAACCCTCACAATACGTTTGGGTCTGCCAGGTCGGACCGGCATCTTCCCCCACCATCGGAGCCAACTCACCACCAGATGGTGATCAGTTGACAGCTCCGCCCCTCTCTTCACCCGAGTGTCCAAAACATGCGGCCGCAAGTCCGATGATACGACTACAAAGTCGATCATCGAACTGCGGCCTAGGGTATCCTGGTGCCAAGTGCACATATGGACACCCTTATGCTTGAACATGGTGTTCGTTATGGACAATCCGTGATGAGCACAGAAGTCCAGTAACCGAACACCGCTCGGGTTCAGATCGGGGGGGCCGTTCCTCCCAATCACACCTCTCCAGGTCTCACTGTCATTGCCCACGTGAGCATTGAAGTCCCCCAGCAGAACGATGGAGTCCCCAGGTGGAGCGCCCTCCAGCACACCCTCCAAGGACTCCAAAAAGGGTGGGTACTCTGCGCTGCCGTTTGGTGCATAAGCACAAACAACAGTCAGGACCCGTCCCCCCACCCTCAGGCGGAGGGAGGCTACCCTCTCGTCCACCGGGGTAAACCCCAATGTACAGGCGCCAAGCCGGGGGGCAATAAGTATGCCCACACCTGCTCGGCGCCTCTCACCCTGGGCAACTCCAGAGTGGAAGAGCGTCCAACCCCTCTCGAGAGGACTGGGACCAGAACCCAAGCTGTGCGTGGAGGTGAGCCCGACTATATCTAATCGGAACCTCTCAGCCTCACACACCAGCTCAGGCTCCTTCCCTGCCAGAGAGGTGACATTCCATGTCCCAAGAGCTAGTTTTTGCTGCCGGGGATCGGACCGCCAAGGTCCCCGTCTTCCGCCGCCGCCCAGCTCACACGGCACCCGACCCCTTTGGCCCCTCCCACCAGTGGTGAGCCCATGGGAAGGGGGACCCACGTATCCTTTTCGGGCTGAGCCCGGCCGGGCCCCATGGGTGCAGGCCCGGCCACCAGGCGCTCGCCGTCGAGCCCCACCTCCAGGCCTGGCTCCAGAAGGGGGCCCCGGTGACCCGCGTCCGGGCGAGGGAAAACGTGGTCCATTAATTTTTCTCATCATAAGGGGTCATTTTGAGCCGTGCTTAGTCTGGTCCCTCACCTAGGACCTGTTTGCCATGGGTGACCCTACCAGGGGCATAAAGCCCCAGACAACGTAGCTCCTAGGATCATTGGGGCGCGCAAACCCCTCCACCACGATAAGGTGACGGCTCACGGGGGGGGACACCCAATGCATATGTAATAATCAAGTTTGAATATTCATCCTGCTCCCCATAAGAAGAGGGACACGAGACGGGGAGGAGGGCGCGCCACAGCAACTCGGAGAGCAACTTCTTTTGGCTGTATTGGTATCAACAAAATCTTGTTCACAGTCAACTGAATTGTCAGAGAAGTCTTTTCATCATCAACTCAGCCTGGCCTTGCGTCTGCTCCGGACAAACGCATCGACTGACCCTGCTCAACTAAAGAAAATACACTACAGAATTGGCGTCACGAACAGGATTCGTGCTCCGCTCAGGAGGCTGTGGCCCGCTGTGGCCCGCTGGGGCACAGGCGTGCGACATCCAGCCGGCTGAAAATAAGGTGAGTCGTTCTGCTCACTTTGGATGTTGTACTTCTGTGTCGAGCGGCTGCTTGTGGCCCCAGGGCAGTTAGGAGCCTGTGTGTGAGCGGGTCTGATGGCTGGTTGATCATGGAAATGCGCTCCCTGAGTTTATTGATATAAATATAAATAATAAAAAGGGGAAAAGCCCCTCGTTAAGTAAGAAACTAAATAATAGTAAGAATAAGATAACTAGAGCAAATAAAAATAGGATATTAAACGCGGGAGAAATGTGCACAAGTGAAATGGGAAAAGACATGTCTGTAGGAGAGTTGATGAGAAATGAGATGAAAAGAAATGAAATGACAAGTGTGATTGGAAAAATGTTCTAAGGAATGAACATTGGAATGTTGTTGAAGATGTCCTGCAGGGCATGTGGACATTCTTGGATGAGGTGAAGGTGTTCTGAGGAAAATGAACATCTGGTATGTTTTTGGAAATGTCCTGCAGGGCACGTGGACATTTCGTATGAGGTGGAAAAATGTTCCAAGGAGAGAACATTTGAGATGAATGAGATTACGACATAGGAAGAATTTGACTACAGATCCTGGCCAGGATGTCTATCTTAGCTTTGGTGTGAATGGAAAGAGAAAAGAGATGAAGAGAAAAAAGATGAAGTGAAAAGAGAAAAGAGATGACGTCATGAAAAGTTCGGATGAGTGCAGAATTGGAATGGGAATGGAAGCCGAACAGAGAGAGAATAGAGCGCGCCGCCACGTACAGGTTTGGGAACAGCACGGGCACGGGGCATAATTGAGGCACGAGGGGCACAACGTAATGACGGCGAGGCCAGTAGTCGTTGGTGGCTCTGTTGCTTTTAGACTGCGTCGTGTCCGAGCCGGTGCGATTCCGAGGCTAGGAGAAGCAACCGGTGATCAATTGTGCCCTATTCAAAGCCGCGTGAAATTTGACACGGCAAGCGGACCATCTGTATTGGCTTATGGAGTAACCGCGGGGTCTGAGAAGTAATGGATGGAGGTACGTGGAATTTGGGCCCAAATTAAGGGGTTAATAATGGTATACCAATAAATAGAATAAACTTATTTGGTGCGCACCACGGTAATAGTTGGAAGCCTGCAGGAGTAATCTTAAAGAGATAGAAAGCGCTATAGAGAATGTTAAAGTAATACGATGACAATAATAATAGTACCAATAATATGATAATAGTGATATGATGACAATTATTGATAATACTTATTGTAGTTAGAAGCCGATCATTTAAAATGCAAACATGTGCTGCTGCATCGAGCGGAAGCGGCATTGCGGTCCTATAGGAGGCCGAGGACGATATAGGTTCGTCAAGATATTAGAAAGAAAAAAAAATGATAATAATATTCGTTTGGAAGACGACGTTAAACGATGATGCATGTGTGGTGAGGTGTTAAGATATGTATCGTTCAATGTGTGTGAGCGTGTGCATACAGTGGATTCCGCTTGTGTGTCTGTGCGTAAGTAGCAAGTGGCCGTTTGAGTGAAATGTGCTTTAAAATAGAGCGTGTTGTGGTGGAAGATAAAGCTAGTTGTGAAATAATGTTCGTAGAGGCTGATTAAATGTTATGTGTGTGTTGAAGTGAGGTGTGCAAGACTGAAGAAGACAGTGCTGAATTTAAGGAAGTGGAACTAAACTATAGGTTAGGGCTGGCGAGATGACCGGTGTCGCCCTGGTGTATGGTGCTTGGAACCATACTACGTCTTTAAAGCTTTACTAACCGAAATAAGAGTTGTGAGGGCCTATTTGAAGGTTGTGGATTGTAAGATGAAGAAACGTTTGTCCTGCTTGCTGCGTCCCGCGACCCATGCGGGAGGGGCGAGTGCTCCGGGTACACGCTGGCGACCGAGTGGTGACTTGCTTCCTTGCGAGGCCATGTGTCGTGACCAGGGGGGATACGGTCTACAGTTTGAGCTCGCTGCAGGGCTGCACACCTGCGGTGAAGCCATGTTGGCCGGACCTTTTTTGGGAGGACAGAGTGGCTGAGCGAGGTGGAGCATCTCGGCTACGGTGGCAGTGGCGGTACTATGGTGACGTTGCGCGGGGCAGCTCGCGTCTCCCTGTGGGAAGGGGGGAGCAGTCAGGCTGTTGTTGGAAGCAATGTGTGAGTGAATGAATGAGATTTTATTATCTGCAATTATAGGAAGCCACTACAAGGCAGTATTGATAAGTATATGGAATAAATAAGTTAAGTAGAACCATGTGAGTAAGGAATTTAGGAGGGCTAGAATTAGAATGCTCTACTCCTGGTGCCCCTCACCACAGATAGAAGGGGGTGCACGGAGCATGTGACTTGGTCAGCTCTAGGCTGGCTATGTGGAAATGCCTGGTGAGAATAGACACAGACTAATAGTAACAATTTGAATTTAGATAATGCAGCTATAGAGATAATGGATAGATTTTGAAATATAAGCATGTGCCTTTGATGAGGAAGTGATTGAATATGCAATGCTGGATTTTTCTCAACTAACACCTTTTCTCTTTGCATGAGAAGCCGAGAATTGTGGACAACATTTCCAAAAGGACGGAGACACGCATCGGGTCTACAACAATCCGGGAGAAAGCGCCACGAAACAGGGCGTCCCCATAATCAAGGCCAGCATGGGTTTCGTCGACAGACTCCTCTTTACAAGATAGGCCCACAAACTGCTTCCAGAACTGTGACATGCGATTAGTATTAATGATCTTGGCTCCAGACTGATTGAGATAAACTTATCAATTGTTTTTAGATTACTCTATTTTAACCAAATATTATTCCAAGCATTCATAGAAATTATTTAAGGCTACATAGTGATCAAGGGAACTGTTTTTTACTGAAAGCAAACAAAGAATAACAGAAATAATAATAATAATAATAATAATAATAATAATAATAATAATAATAATAATAATAACGGTAACTGACAGAGGAGGTCATTTGCAGGACATATGGGTATAAGATACATAATAGTTTACTGCCAATTACTATTTAGAATTGGAGACTTACATTTAATTTATGAGCAAGACAGTTACAACTAAACATTGGAAGGAATCTAAGAGATAAAAGGGGGGTAGCGTGTTATAGTTTCATTAATCGTTGGAGATTGGCAAACTATGTTGTGCAGTTCTCTTGTTTGATGTAGTTCTATATTGTGCAACTACCCACTTTTTAATTAAGTTTGATTCAAGAGGAATTTATTTTGTGGCAGGTCCCACTAGACGAACAGACACTCAGTCTGTTGCCAAGTTTTTGTGTCAGGAAGTCATAAACCAGTGGGGTCTTCCTGATTGAATATCTTCAGATAGAAAGAGTTTGTGGATAAAACGGTCAAAATTATCCTACAAAAAAATTTGGCATTAAACAGCAATTAGGAGCAGTATATCACCCGCAAAGCCAAGGCGTCTGTGAAGAAAGAAAGAAAAAAAAAAAGAATGGTATTTACAAAAAAAAAAAAAAAATACATTGGTCAGCATACAGGATTGAACTGAACTGGGCGGCGACGCTTCCACTCGCACTGAAGGTGTAGTGCTCTCGTGAGCTTCGTGAGTTGCATATGATGTCACATGAGTTAAGGACAGCCAGCATCACCGTGCTTGTGGACAAATGAAAAAGGGCCAATGTTTGTTAACGTTGGAGGACGAAGAGAGAGCAAGAATTCAGGCATTTAACAAGGATACATAGGAACATTTCTACAGGTGTTGCCAACAGGCAGAAGGCAAGATGAAACACCAAAAAGATGCGAGCCAGATGCCGATACACCTAAGGATTCCAGCGGGCGTGGTGGACTCCAGAAAGACCGTGGCCATGGCAGGTTCCCTAGAGTGAGCCTAAGATCCTTTTCTAGGACTGGAACTCGACCCGCCAACTGGGACCTGATGGGTGCTGGCAGTTCAACAGAAGGAGGCTAACAGTGGTGAGAGCTACTTCTTTGAAGTGAGAAGTGAATGACCGGAGGTCATCGCATGTGAGTAAGTAAAACCGTGTGTGAAGTGTGAGCAAACAATTTGATCGGGAATTAAAATACCACTGGGTATTCGATTCCATGTAATAGAATGTAATATAGTGAGATTGGAAACAGCAGATTGTAGTGGATGTGAGAGCAAGAATTCTCTACCTGAAAAGGCTGTGAAGGATCCGAATCTATATGAACGATTTATATTAACCAACAGGTTAACCAAAAACCAAATTGGGAATTACACAGTTACACAATTACAAATAATCAGTTAAAAGTCTCAGGGTCAGCGTGCTCCGACCTGAGCATGGGACCAGTTGGCGAGGATTGGCCCGTGGGCAGGGCCAGCCAGGGAGGAGATTGTGTTTGGATTTTGGGGACAGTAGAGATGTGAGGGCTGTAGGTTAAACCGAGCCCCTTTTCTGCCCTTGCCCATCTCGGGTGAGAGCATTCGCGAGGATGGAAAAGCTGTCCAGATCTGCTTATTGTATGATTCCGGAACTTTAGAGAGGTTAAAGAAAATTTATGAAAAAATTCAATCGATTTGTGTGAGTCTTTATTTACATTAGATACCTTATTGAAAGACATACAAACACGCATTGAGTAAGGAGTTGTTTTGTGGATTGCTAATCGGGTTTATGGACTCGAGACCTACAAAATATTTCAACAGTTAAAATGAAAATGACAGTAGAAAATTTGAATTGCTGTAGTACTGCTAAGAAACTAGTTTTTAGAACACTCAAGGTGTTGATAAAATGGACCAAATTCTCTAAAATAGGTATAGGAAATGAGAAAATAAAACCGAGGGATATACTGCAGTCTAACAATTGGAAATTTGTCAGTGGAAAATATAGGATTTTGATCAAATAAACTACTAGAACACATAGATAACTACTTACGGCTCTAATAATTAGTTAAATAAACAAAAAATAGCTGCGTTGCAGGAATTAAATGTTAAGAGAACCCGAAGGAAAAAAAAAGATTAAGACAAATGGTTTAGAAGGAAAAGAATACTGGATAATAATAATGGAAAATAAGTTTAAAAGGTGGGTGAAAAGGAATGTGTTGAAGAATAAAGAAAGATGAGTGACATAGGGTCAATGTTGTGGTAAAGAAGGATATTGGGCTAGAGAATGACATCAGAAAGGAAATATGGAAAATCCAGTGAGACTATAAATCTGAATTAGTGATGTCAAGATTGTGGCGTTAAAAGGCAGTACTTAGATTTTGTAATTGATCGCGTCAAAATATTTGATGTATTTGACACATGCGTAGAATGAACACTGATGCATGATCCCACTCAGAAGTGCACAGTGAGCAGTAGAGCGGAAGCGTGTCACCTGTGGGAGTATAGAGAAGCATTTTTGAAAAAAGATGGCAGCTTTAAATGTCATAAAGATGAATAAATTGGTTTGCTTCGGCGACTGAGGATGAGTAGAGAAGATGACCAGCTAAAGGAGTGCACATGAAGCATAACATCAGACAGTCACGTTCGTGTGCACTTAGGGGGTCACTTGGAAAACATACACTCTGGGAATAATACAAATATGGACGGTACACACACACAGTTTATTTACACATACGGTTGCAGATTTTTCTGTCACTGTTCTGAAGCTCTTAGCGTTTTTGTTTTTGTGGTGAATGAAAAGTGCTGTCACTATAGAAGGAGTGTTGATCGCTGCAATCAGGAAATTTTAATTTTCATCGCATGATTTTTGTTGTGGTGAAGAGATGCATTGCATACAAACAGTATGTTGAATGTATATACCCGTCTTTTGTCTTTCCATTCCAACAGCGGTTTGCAGAGAGATGTGGAATGTTGTGGAGATGAATTGCGATTAATTACGATCAATGATTTTTTAATGTGATTAACTCGATTGGAATTTTTAATTGGTTAACAGACTTAGTCTAAATATATACAAATTGTAAAAATGACTGCATGTGTTAGTGGCATAAAATAAGAAATAAAACAAAAAAAATGAAAATATCTTAAGTAATAGGATGAAGCAGTTGTTTTTGTGAAAGTGTGGCAAGGGTTGGTGTTGACCATGGGAAAAGACGTCATTTATAGCAAGCCCTTAGCTAGGTGACCTCGGAGTTTAGCACGGACCA
Organism: Filicampus tigris; assembly: GCF_054856515.1. Classification (NCBI taxonomy): domain Eukaryota; kingdom Metazoa; phylum Chordata; class Actinopteri; order Syngnathiformes; family Syngnathidae; genus Filicampus; species Filicampus tigris. The sequence goes on along the minus strand of NC_141231.1, from coordinate 32,210 downwards.
GGCTCGGAGTGCCCTGAGGGAACACGTTTGCGGTGAAAATTCCTCCGTTAGGAGTTATAGGACACATTGTTATAGTTATAGGAACATGTGTTGGCAATGGAAGATAACACATTTAGACAAAGCCTCATTAGGAGACATGCAACAAAGTCTCAAAGTTGGACAAGAACTTTGGGCGGAGTAAATAAGGCGCAGCATCAAAAGATATCTAGGCGTGACGAACCAATGAACTTACTCTATTGAATAATATACGAATAACTAAGATAAAGAAAAATAAACTATAAAAAGGGGCTGATATGGTGAATCATGGTCTACAACATGCTTCAAAGGGGGGAGCAGTGGTACTCTACGCCAATATTATACAACTTATAGTTTTTATTTTTATTTAAAAGAGGATCGATGATTATTTCTAACCGATGTTTCCTATGAACGGCACTTTACAGGAAACTTCCAAGCAGCACATTTTTACATTTTCTTCATGTTACTTAATTTTGATTGCATAATCTTTAGTCCGATTAGTTAGATGCCGACTCCTGGTCATTATTCAAAGAACTCAAGGTGGGGTTGATATATTAATAATTGTTTTTATAAGATCTTGAGTGTTTACAGAAGCAGCTGCCCGGACTGGCTGCTGGTGGTGAGACATGGGTCCATCCCTGAGAAAAAACTGATGGATGGCATGAGCCTGGGGTGTGATGACGTGTGGTCGCAATCAGCTGTGACAACTTTCCTTCCTACTTGCTGATGGTGCCGAAGATCACAGACTGCGAACCTCCGATGGATTCCGGTCTACTTCTCTAAAAATTGCATAAGTATTTGGACAGATATGAGGGGGTCATACCCCCAGGGGTTATTTATAGAATTGCTTTGCTTGACACACTGTCAGCTGAAGATAAAACTGAACTTATGAAAGACCCTGCACTCATGGCAGGGGGCGAGAGTTACTTTTAATTGTCAGGCGTCTCACCATTTGAAAATTTTTGTTGACAAAGGACATGCGGGAGATAAAGGACATGTAAGGACAAGTTTTGAAGTTACAATTGTCAGAGGCCTGACAAGCAGCCACTGACAACATACGAGAAGGGAAAAAGAATAAGAAATTGGAAGCAGAAAAGCGATGTGAATGGCGCAGGGATTGACGAGAGGATGAGGCAGGAGTCGTGAAAGTGGGGTACACTAATGGAGGCAGGGGAAGCGCTTGCCAACCTCCACCAAGTCAAGCATGATGGACATTGGTACTGTCAATGTATTGCTCCCCCACAGATGCAACAGCACCTCCAGTGGAACCTGGAGGGACCCAACTCAACGAGGAGGCTATGGAACTACACTCGGCAGAGGTGGATACAGTCCATGGAGGGGAGACGACCACCTTAATGGGCTTTGCAGGGGTGCCCATGAGTCTGCCGATTTCGAAACCACTAAAGACAGAAATTGATGAACATACACATGAGCACTAATGTGTCCTGAGAAGGAGGGGGAGCTCCAGTGAAGCTGATGGGCAGAGATCAGTTTATCAAAACTGGGGCTAACGTCATTTGCAGCCCAGAGAGATTCGGACGATACAGTTCCCAGAGGGGACCGTGATGGACTATGGACGGAAATTGTCCGTCAGATGTAACGACGTAACATGAACTATGTTTATTGGGCCTGACTTCAAACAGAAACAAAAGGTGGGAAGCTTGGCCTTCCTCATGCCTCAGCAGCCCTCAGATCGATCCCCCCATCTCACACTGCTATGACAGAAATGATAATCTGGTCTAAAGAGAAGCATCTGAGACAGTATAGTGATACTACGTGTCACAGACTCGTCCTGCATAGGTTTTTAGTGTAGTGTAAATACAAAACAAATAAATAAGATATATTATAATAACATAAAAGATAGAAAATTTGAGCGGTGAATTGAGGAAAATATAAAGGCTCTTGTTTTGAATATGATCCGGTAAAATCAGTAGTGACATTGATCAGAAAATTATTGGCTACATGATTCATTTAGTGTGGCTGGCGGAAAAGAAACCAACTAGTGATAGACAGATACTAATGACTAGAAATAAGCATTTTCATCCTGGTAATAAAGGGAACATTTTGAAAGATTAATGACAGGGGGAAGAGTAATTTTAGCAATAGCAGACTCTAGAAAGGAAGTGCAGAATTATTTTTCAGAGTCTGACTGGTCACCTGCAGAGGTGAGGAATAATTTGCGCACGACGAGAAGCTAAATGGAAGGCTTGTGGGTTTAATTCCTTGGCATTACAAGACGCCGACGTGGGCTGGTAGAAATATGTGGTGTCAATTAGGTTAGAGAATAAGGAGCAGTGAAGGGTCTGTGTCTCGTTAGGGTTCAGACACCTAGTAAATTAATTTCTGTTTTTGAATCAATTCCAGTGGCGGTAGCACGCACTTGTCAATATTGTTTGCTACTGTGGTTGGTGCATGAATAATTTAAGAAAATTCCCATATGACTTGATGGCAATTCGGAGCAGTAAGAAACCCGTGAAAGCTTGTCATAGTGTTAAGAATAATAGAGGACAGAGAGACATGGTACAGTTTCATAATTTGGAATCACATCATTGGAGAATTAGTTTGGGTGACAAATGGGGAATAGGTCTTTTTCTGTGGTATGGGGTTACTTTTTAGCTGAACATATCAATATTATTTACACTCTCCATGGATTTGCTAACGAGACTATTAGGGGATTCGAATATTTGTCTATTACACAGAAGAGTCATAGATTGACTCTGCTTAAGCATGATATGGCACTCGATTACATTTTGGCTAGGCAAGGGGACTTGTGTGTAGCCTTGAATTTGACGGGAGATGCCTGTTATACTTTGATACCTGACACTTCTGAAAATATCACTAGTGTCGTGGAGGAGTTGTGTGTTATTAGGGATTCCTTTGGCCCCTCGGAGAAGTCCGGGTGGTCAGCTACAAATTGGTTGCAAGACAAATTGAGTCCTGTGGGAGCTATTATAGTTCAACTCTTAGTGGTGCTACTCTTGTCTTTATGCGTGTTGTTTTGCTTCTGTACAGTGTTACTGACATTTGCGAAAGCTATGATTCCAAGATGGGTCGGTGTGGTGCTGGCAGGGGACCAAACTCAGATGCATTTGATGACTGTTAGAAGTGAGGGGGACCCAGAGAATATGGTGGAGACTTCTTTTGTTGATAAGTATTCTCATTTATTAGCTAGTGTGTTTTTTTCATTTTTGTATGCCTTTACTGTCATGTTTGGTATTTTGGGTTATTTAGTGTTATTTGTCATGCAGTGTTTCCCATCTGCGTCAGTCATGTCCAGTCTATGGTTAGAGGCGAGGTGCAAGGGTTTTTACGATTCCTGATTGAGCTATTGCATTTGTTGTTTTACTACGACCTATTTATTTATTGACTGCTTGAGGGTCATTTTGTCTTATTTTGATCTCATACCTTACTCTGAACATGCCTGCCTTTGCCCAGTATGATGATGTTTACATGAAATGTGTGTTATTCTGTGTGTGCTGTCATTACTTTCTACTGGCAGATGTTTTATTTTTGTAGAACATGTGGAGCTGCTCGGATTTCCGCATATGATTCGATGGACGATGTTGGACTAATGAGGGGACTGGGAAATATGGACAGCGGGCCCTGGACAGTTTCACCCTGTTCGAGGATGCGCTGCTTTGGGAATGTTTTGGACTCTGCGTCGCATGCACACACTGGAGGCAACACTGGAGAGGACATAGTTTACTGTGTTTTGTTTTGATTAGCATATAGCATGAATGTTTTGTTCCATTTATAAATAGGTGATTTTAAGTGTTAACCGTTTAGGCGATTTCGGTGGTTAGTTTTTATGCTCACCTTTAGTTCTTGCTTTGAATGTTTTGATTTTTATGCTGTTTTGACTTTGTAACAGTGGACCTTTGTTCTGATTGGCTTGTGAACGAAAGGGTCACTGATGGGTTTAGGAAGAATCTCTTTCTTTTTCTCTTTTGTTACACAAAACAGTTTTTTCTCGAAGGCGGTTCGGCGAATCCTTGATTCTCCCATGTGGACCACGCTAAATTGTTAAGGGTATCCTCGGCTCAATCTGGGGGACTACTTTGGATGACATACTCTGCCGTGACCAGTGAACTGGTGTTGGGATTTGAATTGATTGATTGCCTAGTGGTCGCACAAGGAGGTTTCTGGGAGACGTCAGGAAGCGATTTGGCCTTATTATATTAGGTTTTCTAAGTTAAAATAACCTTAAGTAGCATGCCTTGAGCGTTATTTAGGATTTAGCTAATTAGTTCCTTTCCTTGGGTTGAGATTTGTGAATACATGCTGATGTCATTATTACTTTATTACGGTGTCGGGACAATTGGTGATTGCCCCGAAGGGGGGAATGAGGTATATTTTAATATAGAATAGTGCAGTTAGACTTCAGTTACGCCTGTGTTAAGTGAGAAGTGGGCACGCGTGAGATCTAAGGGATAAGCAGGACACTGGTCTGCTAAGGTGGAGACAGGATGTCATCAGGTAGGAGACATCTGGATAAGATCTCCTTTGTTTTTCCTGACTGAAGTTGAATAGTCTCAAGGTAATCAATCTTAGGGGGTGTTAGGAGTAGCAAACTTTGGGGCACCTCTCTGTCTGGGGCATCCGGAGGGGGTTAGGCACCTCCCTGCCCAGGGGGTCTGGAAGGTGTTAGGCGGGAAATAGACAAAGGAATTAGCTATTCAAGGGCACCCAATGCATATGTAATAATCAAGTTTGAATATTCATCCTGCTCCCCATAAGAAGAGGGACACGAGACGGGAGGAGGGCGCACCACAGCAACTCGGAGAGCAACTTCTTTTGGCATCAGATGTATTGGTATCAATAAAATCTTGTTCCCAGTCAACTGAATTGTCAGACAAGTCTTTTCATCATCAACTCAGCCTGGCCTTGCGTCTGCTCCGGACAAACGCATCGACTGACCCTGCTCAACTAAAGAAAATACACTACAATTCAAAGTGCGGAGCTCCAGCGGTAGGGGCTGACTCCTCCGCCTTGGCTATCCGCCGAAAGCACACCTTTCTCAGTCACATTTTTCAGGCGACCCGCCGAATGTTGACTCGGAGAAAAGTGTTGAACATTATAGTTTTATTAAATTTAAACCACTCAGGGGACCGTGCCCGCCCCCAAATATGGTTGTAAAGCCCTCGCTTCGGAGACAATTAGTTGTTATTTGGCTTAAAACAACGTGTGCGGCTGCGCTGTCCCCTCTGCTCTTCGTGGGCTTTCTTGACAGAGTCGTTACATGTAAACTGAAATTAGTGTCATTTTCTGCTTTAGCGCGTGTATTTATGCTAGATACATGTGGAAATATGTATCTACAGCCTTTGGTTCGGATTTTTGCTAGGGGTTACGTGTACACTAAAATTAATGTCATTTTCTGCTTCCAGGCGTGTATTTATGTCGATACACGTGTAAATATTGAAGGGTTTTATTATTAGTTTGTGAAAACATATACATGTATGGCTAGTGAAGGGTTTTATTATTAGTTTGTGAAGATATATAAATGTATGTTAACCATTTATTAATGATTCAAAGTTGTATTACAAATTAGTAGAAGTAGAGTTGTTTCAAGGTTGCAGTCTCAGGGGAGCAGATGTATCAGAGGAACACAATGTGTGGGCGGCTTGATGGTACCAGGTGCCGCCAGTGAAAAAAAGGGAGACAAAGGCGGGGGCCACAGTTTCTCTGAAGGCCCCGGCCTCTTGGAATGCAGATAACTTGGTGTTTTCAGGAGCTACAACCCAGCGAGTCATGTGCACAAGAAAAGGCATCATCTGAGACGGCGGGGAAAAGAGAACCAATCAGCATCTGAAGAAATATATTGCAGATACCATGTAACTAATGAAAGGATAGTGGCTAGCGTTTTTGGTGTGTTTAATTTGCATATTGTTTTCTATAACTGTTCGGGGCAACTCGGGTGTGGTGTCGCTCTCTGATGGCCACAGGAGCGCACAGATCTGTATTGAGAGGGAACCGAGCCCCCGATACTGTATTAGCTTTTGCTGTAAGGAATAAAATCTTGGTGATTCGGCTGATTGGCTTTCTGGTCTTCTCTCTTACGGAACGAGCACGCATAATTGTTAGGTAAGGTGAAGCTAAGGTTAATGTTGGTTCAAATAATAAATATATGGTAAATAATTTGGAGTCAGATAATTAGGGTAAGTATCGTGATTTAGACGTTAAACCTAACAATATGCATCTACAGCCTTTGGTATGAATTTGGCACCTTACTGTTTTTTTTATGTCCAAAATGAGCCTTTCAGCGCCTGAAAATGACAGTTTGGCCAACTACCATTACTTTGATAGGTGTAAGTGTACACTAAAATTAATGTCATTTTCTGCTTCGGATCGTGTATTTATGCTAGATACACGTTTAAATATGTATCTACAGCCTTTGGTTTGGATTTGGCAGCTTTTTGTTTTTTATGTCCAAAATGAGCTTTTCAGCGCCTGAAAATGACAGTTTGGCCAAGTGCAGTTATTTTGATAGTGGTACGTGTACACAGAAATTGTCACTTTCTGCTTTGGAGCGTGTATTTATGCTAGATACATGTGTAAATATGTATCTACAGCCTTTGGTTTTGATTTGGCATTTGTGATTCAAAGTGCAAAGCTCAAACCGTAGGGGGCGATTCCTCCGCCTTGGCCATCAGCCATTCAGCTGATGAAAATTTGTACACCTTTGTCGGTCACATTATTCGGGCTACGCGCCGAAATTCGACTCGGAGAAAAGTGTTGAAAATGATCATTTTCATCAATTTAAGCCGCTCAGGGGACCTTGCCCTTCCCCAAATATCGTTGTAAAGCCCTCGCTTCAGAGACAAATATTTGTTTTGTGGCTTGAAATGCCGTACGTGGCTGCGCTGTCCCCTGTGCTGTTCGTGTGCCTTTCTTGAAAGGCGTTACTTGTATACTGAAATTAATGTCACTTTCTGCTTCGGCACCTATATTTGTGCTAGATACACTCTGCATGTAGAACCTGTGGTTTGGATTTGGCAGCAATGATTCACAGTGCCGAGCTCAAACCGTAGGGGCTGACTCCTCCACCTTGGCTATCCGCCAAAAGCACACCTTTCTCGTTAATACTTTTCAGGCGACCCGCCGAATTTCGACTCGTAAAAAAGTGTTGAAAATAATAATTTTCATCAACTTAAGCCACTCAGGGGAACTTGCCCGCCCCCAGATATGGTTGTAAAGCCCTTACTTCATCGACTATTTGTTTTTTTTTGGCTTAAAACGACGTGTGTGGCTGCGCTGTCTCCTGTGCTCTTCCTGGGCTTTTTTCGTCGTTTACATGTACACTGAAATGAATGTCATTTTCAATTCCAGCGCATTTATTTATGTTAGATACACTAGATATGAATCTAGCACCTTTTGTTTTGTTTTGGTAGGTTTTTGTTTTTTATGTCCAAAATGAGCTTTTCAGCTCCTGAAAATGACAGTTTGGCCACGTGCAGTTATTTTGATAGGGGTTACGTTTACACTGAAATTGTTGTCATTTTCTGCTTTGAAACGTGTATTTATATTAGATAAACGTGTAAATATGTATCTACAGCCTTTGGTTCGAATTTTGCTGCCTTTTGGTTTTTATGTCCAAAATGAGCGTTTCAGCGGCTGAAAATGACAGTTTGGCCACGTATATTTATTTTATAGGGAGTACGTGTACACTAAAATTAATGTCATTTTCTGTTTCAAGGGTTTTTTTTATGCTAGATACATGTGTAAATATGCATCTATAGCCTTTGGTTTAGATTTGCCAGCCTTTTGGTTTTTATGTCCAAAATGAGCGTTTCAGCAGCTGAAAATAACAGTTTGGCCAAGTGCCGTTATTTTGATAAGGGTTACAGGTACACTAAAATTAATGTCATTTTCTGCTTCTATGTGTGAATTTATGCTAGATACACGTGTAAATATACATCTATAGCCTTTGGTTTGGATTTGGCAGCTTTTTTTTTTTTATGTCCAAAATGAGCGTTTCAGCGCCTGAAAATGAAAGTTTGGCCACGTGCAGTTATTTTTATAGGGGTTACGTGTACACTAAAATTAACGTCATTTTCTAATTCCAAGCGTGTTTCCTAGGGCGTGTTTCCTAGGGACCAACCGTAGGGACCAACTCCTCCGCTTTGGCTATCCGCCAAAAGCACACCTTTCTCGGTCATATTTTTCAGGCGCCCCGCCGTATTTCCACTCGGAGATAAGTGTTGAAAATTATAATTTTTCTCAATTTAAGACACTCAGGGGAACTAAGCCTCCCCCAAATATGGTTGTAAAGCCCTTACTTCATCGACAATTTGTTGTTTTGTGCCTTTAAACGACGTGTGTGGCTGCGCTGTCCCCTGTGCTCTTCGTGTGCCTTTCTTGACAGGCGTAACTTGTATACTGAAATGAATGTTACTTTCTGCTTCGGCACGTGTATTTATGCTAGATACACTTGTAAATATGCATCTACAACCTGCGGTTTGGATTTGGCAGCATTGATTCGCAGTGCGGAGCTCCAAACGCAGGGGCCGACTCCTCCGCCTTGGCTATCCACCAAAAGCACAACTTCCTCGGTCATATTTTTCATGAGACCAACCGAATTTCGACTCGGAGAAAAGTGTTGAAAATGATCATTTTCATCAACTTAAGCCACTCAGGGGAACTTGACTGACCCCAAATATGGTTGTAAAGTCCTTACTTCATAGACAATTTGTTGTTTTGTTCCTTAAAACGACGTGTGTGGCTGCGCTGTCCCCTGTGCTCTTCGTGTTCCTTTCTTGAAAGGCATTACTTGATTACTGAAATTAATGTCACTTTCTGCTTCGACACGTGTAATTTATGCTAGTAACATTTGTAAATTTGCATTTACAACCGGTGGTTTCGATTTGCCAGCAGTGATTCACAGTGCCGAGCTCTAACCGTAGGGACCAACTCCTCCGCTTTGGCTATGCGCCAAAAGCACACCTTTCTCGGTCATATTTTTCAGGCAACCCACCGAATTTCAAGTCGAAGATAAGTTTTGAAAATGATAATTTTCATCAACTTAAGCCACTCAGGGGATTTTTCCCTACCCCAAAAATGGTTGTAAAGCCCTTCCTTCATAGACAATTTGTTGTTTTGTGGCTTAAAACGACGTGTGTGGCTGCGCTGTCCCTTGTGCTCTTCCTGGGCTTTTTTTTGACAGAGTGTTTTACATATACACTGAAATTAATGTCATTTTCCATTTCAGCCCATTTAATTTTTGTTAGATACACTTGTAGATATCAATCTAGCACCTTTTGTTTGGATTTAGTAGGTTTTTGTTTTTTATGTCCAATTTGAGCTTTTCATCTCCTGAAAGTGACAGTTTGGCCAAGTGCAGTTATTTTGATAGGGGAAAATGTAATCTGAAAATAATGTCATTTAATGCTTTCAGAGGTTTATTTATGCTAGATACACGTGTAAATATGCATCTACAGCCTTTGGTTCAAATTTTGCTGCCTTTTGGTTTTTTATGTCCAAAATGAGCGTTTAAGCGCCTGAAAGTGAGTTTGACCACGTGCAGTTATTTTGATAGGTGTTACGTGTAAACTGAAATTAATGTCATTTTATGCTTTCAAATGTTTATTTATGCTAGATACACGTGTAAATAAGCATCTACAGCCTTTGGTTCGATTTTTTCTGCCTTTTGTTTTTTTATGTACAAAATGACTGTTTCACTGCCTGATAATGACAGTTTGGCCACGTACAGTTATTTTGATAGGGGTTACAAGTACACTAAAATTAATGTCATTTTCTGCTTCTAGGCGTGTAGTAATGCTAGAAACACGTATAAATATGCATCTACAGCCTTTGGTTTGGACTTGGCAGCTTTTTGGTTTTTTATGTCCAAAATGAGCGTTTCAGCGCATCAAGATGACAGTTTGGCCACGTGCAGTTATTTATATAGGGGTTACGTGTACACTAAAATTAATGTCACCTTCTGCTTCTAGGCGTGTATTTATGCTAGATACACGTGTAAATATGCATCCACAGCCTTTGGTTTAGATTTGGCAGCTGTGATTCACAGTGCGGAGCTCCAACCGTAGGTGCCGACTCCTCCACCTTGGCTATCCGCCAAAAGCACACTTTTTTGATCATATTTTTCAGGCGACCCGATGAATTTTAACTCGGAAAAAAGTGTGGAAAATCATAATTTTCATTAATTTAAGGCAGTCAGGGGAACTTACCTGACCCAAATATGGTTGTAAAGTCCTTACTTCATAGACAATTTGTTTTATTCTGCCTTAAAACGACGTATGTGTCTGCGCTGTCCCCTGTGCTCCTCGTGTGCCTTTTTTGACAGCAGTTACTTATATAGTGAAATTAATGTCACTTTCTGCTTTGGCACGTAAATTTAGGCTAGACTAACTTGTAAATATGCATCTACAACCTTTGGTTTGGATTTGGCTGCTGTGATTCACAGTGCGGAGCTCCAACCGTAGGGGCCGACTCCTCCACCTTGACTATACGCCAAAAGCACCTTTTTCGGTCATATTTTTCAGGCGACCCGCCGAATTTCGACTCGGAAAAAAGGTAATGAAAATTATAATTTTCATCAACTTAAGCCACTCAGGGTAACTTGCCTGCCCCCAAATATGGTTCTAAAGCCCTTACTTTGTAGACAATTGGTTTTTTTGTGCCTTAAAACGACGTGTGTGGCTGCGCAGTCCCCTGTGCTCTTCTGTGCCTTTCTTGACAGGCGTTTTTTGTATAGTGTAATTAATGTCACTTTCTGCTTCAGCACGTATATTTACTCTAGACACACTTGTAAATATGCATGTAGAACCTGTGGTTTGGATATGGTAGCAGTGATTCACAGTGCTGAGCTCCAACCGTAGGGGCCGACTCCTCCACCTTGGCTATCCGCCAAAAGCACACTTTTTTAGTCATATTTTTCAGGCGACCCGATGAATTTCAAATCGGAAAAAAGTGTGGAAATCATAATTTTCATCAATTTAGGCAGTCAGGGGAACTTGCCTGACTCAAATATGGTTGTAAAGCCCTTACTTCGTAGATAATTATTTTTTTTTAGCCTTAAAACGACGTGTGTGGCTGCGAAGTGCCCTGTGCGCTTCTGTGCCTTTCTTGACAGGCGTTACTTGTATAGTGAAATTAATGTCACTTTCTGCTTCGGCACGTAAATTTAGGTTAGATTTACTTGTAAATATGCATCTACAACCTTTGGTTTGGATTGGGCAGCCGTGAGTCACAGTGCGGTGCTCCAACCTTAGGTGCCGACTCCTCCGCCTTGGCTATCCGCCAAAAGCACACCTTTCTTGATCATATTTTTCAGGCGCCCCGCCGAATTTTGACTCGTAGATAAGTGTTGAAAATGATAATATTCATCATTTTAAGCCACTCAGGGGAACTTACCCTCACCCAAATATGGTTGTAAAGCCCTTACCTCATCGACAATTTGTTGTTTTGCCTCTTAAAACGACGTGTGTGGCTGCGCTGTCCCCTGTGCTCTTCGTGTGCCTTTCTTGACAGGCGTACCACCTTGTATACTGAAATGAATGTTACTTTCTGCTTCGGCACGTGTATTTATGCTAGATACACTTGTAAATATGCATCTACAACCTGCGGTTTGGATTTGGCAGCATTGATTCGCAGTGCGGAGCTCCAAACGCAGGGACCATCCCCGGTGCTCCAACCTTAGGTGCCGACTCCTCCGCCTTGGCTATCCGCCAAAAGCACACCTTTCTTGATCATATTTTTCAGGCGCCCCACCGAATTTCAAGTCGAAGATAAGTTTTGAAAATGATAATTTTCATCAACTTAAGCCACTCAGGGGATTTTTCCCTACCCCAAATATGGTTGTAAAGCCCTTCCTTCATAGACAATTTGTTGTTTTGTGTCTTAAAACGACGCGTGTGGCTGCGCTGTCCCTTGTGCTCTTCCTGGGCTTTTTTTGACAGAGTCTTTTACATATACACTGAAATTAATGTCATTTTCCATTTCAGCCCATTTATTTTTTGTTAGATACACTTGTAGGTATCAATCTAGCACCTTTTGTTTGGATTTACTAGGTTTTTGTTTTTTATGTCCAATTTGAGCTTTACATCTCCTGAAAATGACAGTTTGGCCACGTGCAGTTATTTTGATAGGGGTTACGTGTAAACTGAAATTAATGTCATTTTATGCTCTCAGAGGTTTATTTATGCTAGATACACGTGTAAATATGCATCTACAGCCTTTGGTTCGAATTTTGCTGCCTTTTGGGGTTTTTTTGTCCAATATGGGCGTTTCAGCACCTGAAAGTGACAGTTTGGCCAAGTGCAGTTATTTTGATAAGGGGGAAATGTAATCTGAAAATAATGTCATTTCATGCTTTCAGAGGTTTATTTATGCTAAATATACGTGTAAAATATGCATCTACAGCCTTTGGTTTTGATTTGGCAGCCTCTTGGTTTTTTATGTCCAAAATGAGCGTTTCAGCGCCTGAAAGTGTCAGTTTGGCCACGTGCAGTTATTTTGATAGGGGTTACAAGTACACTAAAATTAATGTCATTTTCTGCTTCTAGGCGTGTAGTAATGCTAGAAACACGTATAAATATGGATCCACAGCCTTTGGTTTTGACTTGGCCGCTTTTTGGTTTTTTATGTCCAAAATGAGCGTTTCAGCGCATGAAGATGACAGTTTGGCCACGTGTAGTTATTTATATAGGGGTTACGTGTACACTAAAATTAATGTCACCTTCTGCTTCTAGGCGTGTATTTATGCTAGATACACGTGTAAATATGCATCCACAGCCTTGGTTTGGATTTGGCAGCTGTGATTCACAGTGCGGAGCTCCAACCGTAGGGGCCGACTCCTCCACCTTGACTATACGCCAAAAGCACCTTTTTCGGTCAATTTTTTCAGGCGACCCACCGAATTTCGATTCGGAAAAAGGTAATGAAAATTATAATTTTCATCAACTTAAGCCACTCAGGGGAAATTGCCCGCCCCCAAATATGGTTCTAAAGCCCTAACTTGTAGACAATTGGTTTTTTTGTGCCTTAAAACGACGTGTGTGGCTGCGCAGTCCCCTGTGCTCTTCTGTGCCTTTCTTGACAGGCGTTTTTTGTATAGTGAAATTAATGTCACTTTCTGCTTCGGCACGTATATTTATTCTAATACACTTGTAAATATGCATGTAGAACCTGTAGTTTGGATATGGTAGCAGTGATTCACAGTGCTGAGCTCCAACCGTAGGGACCAACTCCTCCGCCTTGGCTATCCGCCAAAAGCACACCTTTCTCGGTCATATTTTTCAGGCGACCCACTGAATTTCAAGTCGAAGATAAGTTTTGAAAATTATAATTTTCATCAACTTAAAGCCACTCAGGGGATTTTTCCCTACCCCAAATATGGTTGTAAAGCCCTTCCTTCATAGACAATTTGTTGTTTTGTGGCTTAAAACGACGTGTGTGGCTGCGCTGTCCCTTGTGCTCTTCCTGGGCTTTTTTTTGACAGAGTCTTTTACATATACACTGAAATTAATGTCGATTTCCATTTCAGCCCATTTAATTTTTGTTAGATACACTTGTAGGTATCAATCTAGCACCTTTTATTTGAATTTACTAGGTTTTTGTTTTTTATGTCCAATTTCAGCTTTTCATCTCCTGAAAACGACAGTTTGGCCACTTCCAGTTATTTTGATAGGGGTAAATGTAATCTGAAAATAATGTCATTTCATGCTTTCAGAGGTTTATTTATGCTAAACACACGTGTAAATATGCATCTACAGCCTTTGGTTTTGATTTGGCAGCCTCTTGGTTTTTTATGTCCAAAATGAGCGTTTCAGCGCCTGAAAGTGTCCGTTTGGCCCGTGCAGTTATTTTGATAGAGGTTACGTGTAAACTGAAATTAATGTCATTTTATGCTTTCAGATTTTTATTTATGCTAGATACACGAGTAAATAAGCATACCCAGCCTTTGGTTCGATTTTTTCTGCCTTTTGTATTTTTTTGTCAAAAATGACCGTTTCAGCGCCTGATAATGACAGTTTGGCCACGTGCAGTTATTTTGATAGGGGTTACAAGTAAACTAAAATTAATGTCATTTTCTGCTTCTAGGCGTATAGTAATGCTAGAAACACGTATAAATATGCATCTACAGCCTTTGGTTTTGACTTGGCAACTTTTTGTTTTTTTATGTCCAAAATGAGCGTTTCAGCGCATGAAGATGACAGTTTGGCCACGTGCAGTTATTTATATAGGGGTTACGTGTACACTAAAATTAATGTCACCTTCTGCTTCTAGGCGTGAATTTATGCTAGATACACGTGTAAATATGCATCCACAGCCTTTGGTTTGGATTTGATAGCTGTGATTCACAGTGCGGAGCTCCAACCGAAGGGGCCGATTCCTCCACCTTGACTATACGCCAAAATCACCTTTTTCGGTCATAATTTTTAGGCGACCCGCCGAATTTCGACTCGGAAAAAAGTAATGAAAATTATAATTTTCATCAACTTAAGCCACTCAGGGGAACTTGCCTGCCCCCAAATATGGTTCTAAAGCCCTTACTTTGTAGACAATTGGTTTTTTGGGCCTTAAAACGAGTGTGTGGCTGCGCAGTCCCCTGTGCTCTTCTGTGCCTTTCTTGACAGGCGTTTTTTGTATAGTGAAATTAATGTCACTTTCTGCTTCAGCACGTATATTTACTCTAGACACAATTGTAAATATGCATGTAGAACCTGTGGTTTGGATA
>NC_141231.1:0-2500 GCF_054856515.1 Filicampus tigris | reverse complement strand
GGGTTAGGGTTAGGGTTAGGGTTAGGGTTAGGGTTAGGGTTAGGGTTAGGGTTAGGGTTAGGGTTAGGGTTAGGGTTAGGGTTAGGGTTAGGGTTAGGGTTAGGGTTAGGGTTAGGGTTAGGGTTAGGGTTAGGGTTAGGGTTAGGGTTAGGGTTAGGGTTAGGGTTAGGGTTAGGGTTAGGGTTAGGGTTAGGGTTAGGGTTAGGGTTAGGGTTAGGGTTAGGGTTAGGGTTAGGGTTAGGGTTAGGGTTAGGGTTAGGGTTAGGGTTAGGGTTAGGGTTAGGGTTAGGGTTAGGGTTAGGGTTAGGGTTAGGGTTAGGGTTAGGGTTAGGGTTAGGGTTAGGGTTAGGGTTAGGGTTAGGGTTAGGGTTAGGGTTAGGGTTAGGGTTAGGGTTAGGGTTAGGGTTAGGGTTAGGGTTAGGGTTAGGGTTAGGGTTAGGGTTAGGGTTAGGGTTAGGGTTAGGGTTAGGGTTAGGGTTAGGGTTAGGGTTAGGGTTAGGGTTAGGGTTAGGGTTAGGGTTAGGGTTAGGGTTAGGGTTAGGGTTAGGGTTAGGGTTAGGGTTAGGGTTAGGGTTAGGGTTAGGGTTAGGGTTAGGGTTAGGGTTAGGGTTAGGGTTAGGGTTAGGGTTAGGGTTAGGGTTAGGGTTAGGGTTAGGGTTAGGGTTAGGGTTAGGGTTAGGGTTAGGGTTAGGGTTAGGGTTAGGGTTAGGGTTAGGGTTAGGGTTAGGGTTAGGGTTAGGGTTAGGGTTAGGGTTAGGGTTAGGGTTAGGGTTAGGGTTAGGGTTAGGGTTAGGGTTAGGGTTAGGGTTAGGGTTAGGGTTAGGGTTAGGGTTAGGGTTAGGGTTAGGGTTAGGGTTAGGGTTAGGGTTAGGGTTAGGGTTAGGGTTAGGGTTAGGGTTAGGGTTAGGGTTAGGGTTAGGGTTAGGGTTAGGGTTAGGGTTAGGGTTAGGGTTAGGGTTAGGGTTAGGGTTAGGGTTAGGGTTAGGGTTAGGGTTAGGGTTAGGGTTAGGGTTAGGGTTAGGGTTAGGGTTAGGGTTAGGGTTAGGGTTAGGGTTAGGGTTAGGGTTAGGGTTAGGGTTAGGGTTAGGGTTAGGGTTAGGGTTAGGGTTAGGGTTAGGGTTAGGGTTAGGGTTAGGGTTAGGGTTAGGGTTAGGGTTAGGGTTAGGGTTAGGGTTAGGGTTAGGGTTAGGGTTAGGGTTAGGGTTAGGGTTAGGGTTAGGGTTAGGGTTAGGGTTAGGGTTAGGGTTAGGGTTAGGGTTAGGGTTAGGGTTAGGGTTAGGGTTAGGGTTAGGGTTAGGGTTAGGGTTAGGGTTAGGGTTAGGGTTAGGGTTAGGGTTAGGGTTAGGGTTAGGGTTAGGGTTAGGGTTAGGGTTAGGGTTAGGGTTAGGGTTAGGGTTAGGGTTAGGGTTAGGGTTAGGGTTAGGGTTAGGGTTAGGGTTAGGGTTAGGGTTAGGGTTAGGGTTAGGGTTAGGGTTAGGGTTAGGGTTAGGGTTAGGGTTAGGGTTAGGGTTAGGGTTAGGGTTAGGGTTAGGGTTAGGGTTAGGGTTAGGGTTAGGGTTAGGGTTAGGGTTAGGGTTAGGGTTAGGGTTAGGGTTAGGGTTAGGGTTAGGGTTAGGGTTAGGGTTAGGGTTAGGGTTAGGGTTAGGGTTAGGGTTAGGGTTAGGGTTAGGGTTAGGGTTAGGGTTAGGGTTAGGGTTAGGGTTAGGGTTAGGGTTAGGGTTAGGGTTAGGGTTAGGGTTAGGGTTAGGGTTAGGGTTAGGGTTAGGGTTAGGGTTAGGGTTAGGGTTAGGGTTAGGGTTAGGGTTAGGGTTAGGGTTAGGGTTAGGGTTAGGGTTAGGGTTAGGGTTAGGGTTAGGGTTAGGGTTAGGGTTAGGGTTAGGGTTAGGGTTAGGGTTAGGGTTAGGGTTAGGGTTAGGGTTAGGGTTAGGGTTAGGGTTAGGGTTAGGGTTAGGGTTAGGGTTAGGGTTAGGGTTAGGGTTAGGGTTAGGGTTAGGGTTAGGGTTAGGGTTAGGGTTAGGGTTAGGGTTAGGGTTAGGGTTAGGGTTAGGGTTAGGGTTAGGGGTTAGGGTTAGGGTTAGGGTTAGGGTTAGGGTTAGGGTTAGGGTTAGGGTTAGGGTTAGGGTTAGGGTTAGGGTTAGGGTTAGGGTTAGGGTTAGGGTTAGGGTTAGGGTTAGGGTTAGGGTTAGGGTTAGGGTTAGGGTTAGGGTTAGGGTTAGGGTTAGGGTTAGGGTTAGGGTTAGGGTTAGGGTTAGGGTTAGGGTTAGGGTTAGGGTTAGGGTTAGGGTTAGGGTTAGGGTTAGGGTTAGGGTTAGGGTTAGGGTTAGGGTTAGGGTTAGGGTTAGGGTTAGGGTTAGGGTTAGGGTTAGGGTTAGGGGTTAGGGTTAGGTAGGTTAGGGTTAGGGTTAGGGTTAGGGTTAGGGTTAGGGTTAGGGTTAGGGTTAGGGGGTTAGGGTTAGGGGTTAGGGTTAGGGTTAGGGTTAGGGTTAGGTAGGGTTAGGTT
>NC_141230.1:24352500-24359990 GCF_054856515.1 Filicampus tigris | reverse complement strand
TAACCCTAACCCTAACCCTAACCCTAACCCTAACCCTAACCCTAACCCTAACCCTAACCCTAACCCTAACCCTAACCCTAACCTCCTAACCCTAACCCTAACCCTAACCCTAACCCTAACCCTAACCCTAACCCTAACCCTAACCCTAACCCTAACCCTAACCCTAACCCTAACCCTAACCCTAACCCTAACCCTAACCCTAACCCTAACCCTAACCCTAACCCTAACCCTAACCCTAACCCTAACCCTAACCCTAACCCTAACCCTAACCCTAACCCTAACCCTAACCCTAACCCTAACCCTAACCCTAACCCTAACCCTAACCCTAACCCTAACCCTAACCCTAACCCTAACCCTAACCCTAACCCTAACCCTAACCCTAACCCTAACCCTAACCCTAACCCTAACCCTAACCCTAACCCTAACCCTAACCCTAACCCTAACCCTAACCCTAACCCTAACCCTAACCCTAACCCTAACCCTAACCCTAACCCTAACCCTAACCCTAACCCTAACCCTAACCCTAACCCTAACCCTAACCCTAACCCTAACCCTAACCCTAACCCTAACCCTAACCCTAACCCTAACCCTAACCCTAACCCTAACCCTAACCCTAACCCTAACCCTAACCCTAACCCTAACCCTAACCCTAACCCTAACCCTAACCCTAACCCTAACCCTAACCCTAACCCTAACCCTAACCCTAACCCTAACCCTAACCCTAACCCTAACCCTAACCCTAACCCTAACCCTAACCCTAACCCTAACCCTAACCCTAACCCTAACCCTAACCCTAACCCTAACCCTAACCCTAACCCTAACCCTAACCCTAACCCTAACCCTAACCCTAACCCTAACCCTAACCCTAACCCTAACCCTAACCCTAACCCTAACCCTAACCCTAACCCTAACCCTAACCCTAACCCTAACCCTAACCCTAACCCTAACCCTAACCCTAACCCTAACCCTAACCCTAACCCTAACCCTAACCCTAACCCTAACCCTAACCCTAACCCTAACCCTAACCCTAACCCTAACCCTAACCCTAACCCTAACCCTAACCCTAACCCTAACCCTAACCCTAACCCTAACCCTAACCCTAACCCTAACCCTAACCCTAACCCTAACCCTAACCCTAACCCTAACCCTAACCCTAACCCTAACCCTAACCCTAACCCTAACCCTAACCCTAACCCTAACCCTAACCCTAACCCTAACCCTAACCCTAACCCTAACCCTAACCCTAACCCTAACCCTAACCCTAACCCTAACCCTAACCCTAACCCTAACCCTAACCCTAACCCTAACCCTAACCCTAACCCTAACCCTAACCCTAACCCTAACCCTAACCCTAACCCTAACCCTAACCCTAACCCTAACCCTAACCCTAACCCTAACCCTAACCCTAACCCTAACCCTAACCCTAACCCTAACCCTAACCCTAACCCTAACCCTAACCCTAACCCTAACCCTAACCCTAACCCTAACCCTAACCCTAACCCTAACCCTAACCCTAACCCTAACCCTAACCCTAACCCTAACCCTAACCCTAACCCTAACCCTAACCCTAACCCTAACCCTAACCCTAACCCTAACCCTAACCCTAACCCTAACCCTAACCCTAACCCTAACCCTAACCCTAACCCTAACCCTAACCCTAACCCTAACCCTAACCCTAACCCTAACCCTAACCCTAACCCTAACCCTAACCCTAACCCTAACCCTAACCCTAACCCTAACCCTAACCCTAACCCTAACCCTAACCCTAACCCTAACCCTAACCCTAACCCTAACCCTAACCCTAACCCTAACCCTAACCCTAACCCTAACCCTAACCCTAACCCTAACCCTAACCCTAACCCTAACCCTAACCCTAACCCTAACCCTAACCCTAACCCTAACCCTAACCCTAACCCTAACCCTAACCCTAACCCTAACCCTAACCCTAACCCTAACCCTAACCCTAACCCTAACCCTAACCCTAACCCTAACCCTAACCCTAACCCTAACCCTAACCCTAACCCTAACCCTAACCCTAACCCTAACCCTAACCCTAACCCTAACCCTAACCCTAACCCTAACCCTAACCCTAACCCTAACCCTAACCCTAACCCTAACCCTAACCCTAACCCTAACCCTAACCCTAACCCTAACCCTAACCCTAACCCTAACCCTAACCCTAACCCTAACCCTAACCCTAACCCTAACCCTAACCCTAACCCTAACCCTAACCCTAACCCTAACCCTAACCCTAACCCTAACCCTAACCCTAACCCTAACCCTAACCCTAACCCTAACCCTAACCCTAACCCTAACCCTAACCCTAACCCTAACCCTAACCCTAACCCTAACCCTAACCCTAACCCTAACCCTAACCCTAACCCTAACCCTAACCCTAACCCTAACCCTAACCCTAACCCTAACCCTAACCCTAACCCTAACCCTAACCCTAACCCTAACCCTAACCCTAACCCTAACCCTAACCCTAACCCTAACCCTAACCCTAACCCTAACCCTAACCCTAACCCTAACCCTAACCCTAACCCTAACCCTAACCCTAACCCTAACCCTAACCCTAACCCTAACCCTAACCCTAACCCTAACCCTAACCCTAACCCTAACCCTAACCCTAACCCTAACCCTAACCCTAACCCTAACCCTAACCCTAACCCTAACCCTAACCCTAACCCTAACCCTAACCCTAACCCTAACCCTAACCCTAACCCTAACCCTAACCCTAACCCTAACCCTAACCCTAACCCTAACCCTAACCCTAACCCTAACCCTAACCCTAACCCTAACCCTAACCCTAACCCTAACCCTAACCCTAACCCTAACCCTAACCCTAACCCTAACCCTAACCCTAACCCTAACCCTAACCCTAACCCTAACCCTAACCCTAACCCTAACCCTAACCCTAACCCTAACCCTAACCCTAACCCTAACCCTAACCCTAACCCTAACCCTAACCCTAACCCTAACCCTAACCCTAACCCTAACCCTAACCCTAACCCTAACCCTAACCCTAACCCTAACCCTAACCCTAACCCTAACCCTAACCCTAACCCTAACCCTAACCCTAACCCTAACCCTAACCCTAACCCTAACCCTAACCCTAACCCTAACCCTAACCCTAACCCTAACCCTAACCCTAACCCTAACCCTAACCCTAACCCTAACCCTAACCCTAACCCTAACCCTAACCCTAACCCTAACCCTAACCCTAACCCTAACCCTAACCCTAACCCTAACCCTAACCCTAACCCTAACCCTAACCCTAACCCTAACCCTAACCCTAACCCTAACCCTAACCCTAACCCTAACCCTAACCCTAACCCTAACCCTAACCCTAACCCTAACCCTAACCCTAACCCTAACCCTAACCCTAACCCTAACCCTAACCCTAACCCTAACCCTAACCCTAACCCTAACCCTAACCCTAACCCTAACCCTAACCCTAACCCTAACCCTAACCCTAACCCTAACCCTAACCCTAACCCTAACCCTAACCCTAACCCTAACCCTAACCCTAACCCTAACCCTAACCCTAACCCTAACCCTAACCCTAACCCTAACCCTAACCCTAACCCTAACCCTAACCCTAACCCTAACCCTAACCCTAACCCTAACCCTAACCCTAACCCTAACCCTAACCCTAACCCTAACCCTAACCCTAACCCTAACCCTAACCCTAACCCTAACCCTAACCCTAACCCTAACCCTAACCCTAACCCTAACCCTAACCCTAACCCTAACCCTAACCCTAACCCTAACCCTAACCCTAACCCTAACCCTAACCCTAACCCTAACCCTAACCCTAACCCTAACCCTAACCCTAACCCTAACCCTAACCCTAACCCTAACCCTAACCCTAACCCTAACCCTAACCCTAACCCTAACCCTAACCCTAACCCTAACCCTAACCCTAACCCTAACCCTAACCCTAACCCTAACCCTAACCCTAACCCTAACCCTAACCCTAACCCTAACCCTAACCCTAACCCTAACCCTAACCCTAACCCTAACCCTAACCCTAACCCTAACCCTAACCCTAACCCTAACCCTAACCCTAACCCTAACCCTAACCCTAACCCTAACCCTAACCCTAACCCTAACCCTAACCCTAACCCTAACCCTAACCCTAACCCTAACCCTAACCCTAACCCTAACCCTAACCCTAACCCTAACCCTAACCCTAACCCTAACCCTAACCCTAACCCTAACCCTAACCCTAACCCTAACCCTAACCCTAACCCTAACCCTAACCCTAACCCTAACCCTAACCCTAACCCTAACCCTAACCCTAACCCTAACCCTAACCCTAACCCTAACCCTAACCCTAACCCTAACCCTAACCCTAACCCTAACCCTAACCCTAACCCTAACCCTAACCCTAACCCTAACCCTAACCCTAACCCTAACCCTAACCCTAACCCTAACCCTAACCCTAACCCTAACCCTAACCCTAACCCTAACCCTAACCCTAACCCTAACCCTAACCCTAACCCTAACCCTAACCCTAACCCTAACCCTAACCCTAACCCTAACCCTAACCCTAACCCTAACCCTAACCCTAACCCTAACCCTAACCCTAACCCTAACCCTAACCCTAACCCTAACCCTAACCCTAACCCTAACCCTAACCCTAACCCTAACCCTAACCCTAACCCTAACCCTAACCCTAACCCTAACCCTAACCCTAACCCTAACCCTAACCCTAACCCTAACCCTAACCCTAACCCTAACCCTAACCCTAACCCTAACCCTAACCCTAACCCTAACCCTAACCCTAACCCTAACCCTAACCCTAACCCTAACCCTAACCCTAACCCTAACCCTAACCCTAACCCTAACCCTAACCCTAACCCTAACCCTAACCCTAACCCTAACCCTAACCCTAACCCTAACCCTAACCCTAACCCTAACCCTAACCCTAACCCTAACCCTAACCCTAACCCTAACCCTAACCCTAACCCTAACCCTAACCCTAACCCTAACCCTAACCCTAACCCTAACCCTAACCCTAACCCTAACCCTAACCCTAACCCTAACCCTAACCCTAACCCTAACCCTAACCCTAACCCTAACCCTAACCCTAACCCTAACCCTAACCCTAACCCTAACCCTAACCCTAACCCTAACCCTAACCCTAACCCTAACCCTAACCCTAACCCTAACCCTAACCCTAACCCTAACCCTAACCCTAACCCTAACCCTAACCCTAACCCTAACCCTAACCCTAACCCTAACCCTAACCCTAACCCTAACCCTAACCCTAACCCTAACCCTAACCCTAACCCTAACCCTAACCCTAACCCTAACCCTAACCCTAACCCTAACCCTAACCCTAACCCTAACCCTAACCCTAACCCTAACCCTAACCCTAACCCTAACCCTAACCCTAACCCTAACCCTAACCCTAACCCTAACCCTAACCCTAACCCTAACCCTAACCCTAACCCTAACCCTAACCCTAACCCTAACCCTAACCCTAACCCTAACCCTAACCCTAACCCTAACCCTAACCCTAACCCTAACCCTAACCCTAACCCTAACCCTAACCCTAACCCTAACCCTAACCCTAACCCTAACCCTAACCCTAACCCTAACCCTAACCCTAACCCTAACCCTAACCCTAACCCTAACCCTAACCCTAACCCTAACCCTAACCCTAACCCTAACCCTAACCCTAACCCTAACCCTAACCCTAACCCTAACCCTAACCCTAACCCTAACCCTAACCCTAACCCTAACCCTAACCCTAACCCTAACCCTAACCCTAACCCTAACCCTAACCCTAACCCTAACCCTAACCCTAACCCTAACCCTAACCCTAACCCTAACCCTAACCCTAACCCTAACCCTAACCCTAACCCTAACCCTAACCCTAACCCTAACCCTAACCCTAACCCTAACCCTAACCCTAACCCTAACCCTAACCCTAACCCTAACCCTAACCCTAACCCTAACCCTAACCCTAACCCTAACCCTAACCCTAACCCTAACCCTAACCCTAACCCTAACCCTAACCCTAACCCTAACCCTAACCCTAACCCTAACCCTAACCCTAACCCTAACCCTAACCCTAACCCTAACCCTAACCCTAACCCTAACCCTAACCCTAACCCTAACCCTAACCCTAACCCTAACCCTAACCCTAACCCTAACCCTAACCCTAACCCTAACCCTAACCCTAACCCTAACCCTAACCCTAACCCTAACCCTAACCCTAACCCTAACCCTAACCCTAACCCTAACCCTAACCCTAACCCTAACCCTAACCCTAACCCTAACCCTAACCCTAACCCTAACCCTAACCCTAACCCTAACCCTAACCCTAACCCTAACCCTAACCCTAACCCTAACCCTAACCCTAACCCTAACCCTAACCCTAACCCTAACCCTAACCCTAACCCTAACCCTAACCCTAACCCTAACCCTAACCCTAACCCTAACCCTAACCCTAACCCTAACCCTAACCCTAACCCTAACCCTAACCCTAACCCTAACCCTAACCCTAACCCTAACCCTAACCCTAACCCTAACCCTAACCCTAACCCTAACCCTAACCCTAACCCTAACCCTAACCCTAACCCTAACCCTAACCCTAACCCTAACCCTAACCCTAACCCTAACCCTAACCCTAACCCTAACCCTAACCCTAACCCTAACCCTAACCCTAACCCTAACCCTAACCCTAACCCTAACCCTAACCCTAACCCTAACCCTAACCCTAACCCTAACCCTAACCCTAACCCTAACCCTAACCCTAACCCTAACCCTAACCCTAACCCTAACCCTAACCCTAACCCTAACCCTAACCCTAACCCTAACCCTAACCCTAACCCTAACCCTAACCCTAACCCTAACCCTAACCCTAACCCTAACCCTAACCCTAACCCTAACCCTAACCCTAACCCTAACCCTAACCCTAACCCTAACCCTAACCCTAACCCTAACCCTAACCCTAACCCTAACCCTAACCCTAACCCTAACCCTAACCCTAACCCTAACCCTAACCCTAACCCTAACCCTAACCCTAACCCTAACCCTAACCCTAACCCTAACCCTAACCCTAACCCTAACCCTAACCCTAACCCTAACCCTAACCCTAACCCTAACCCTAACCCTAACCCTAACCCTAACCCTAACCCTAACCCTAACCCTAACCCTAACCCTAACCCTAACCCTAACCCTAACCCTAACCCTAACCCTAACCCTAACCCTAACCCTAACCCTAACCCTAACCCTAACCCTAACCCTAACCCTAACCCTAACCCTAACCCTAACCCTAACCCTAACCCTAACCCTAACCCTAACCCTAACCCTAACCCTAACCCTAACCCTAACCCTAACCCTAACCCTAACCCTAACCCTAACCCTAACCCTAACCCTAACCCTAACCCTAACCCTAACCCTAACCCTAACCCTAACCCTAACCCTAACCCTAACCCTAACCCTAACCCTAACCCTAACCCTAACCCTAACCC
>NC_141230.1:24160000-24347500 GCF_054856515.1 Filicampus tigris | reverse complement strand
AACCATGGCGTATGACGTTGGACCTACAAGGTTAAGTATCAAAGACAAGAACATAGTACTGAGTCTTAAATGATTGTGTCCATCTCACCTTTAATAGTCATTTCATGAATACTCCAGCACAACGTACACATAGGAAGTAGTGGTTCAGTCTAGTGTCAATCTTAAAATGTCATAAATTTGCAGTGTGGGACTCTGGAGCGCTGCCGGGAGCTGGGACTCTGGAGCGCTGCCGGGAGCTGGGACTCTGGAGCGCTGCCGGGAGCTGGGACTCTGGAGCGCTGCCGGGAGCTGGGACTCTGGAGCGCTGCCGGGAGCTGGGACTCTGGAGCGCTGCCGGGAGCTGGGACTCTGGAGCGCTGCCGGGAGCTGGGACTCTGGAGCGCTGCCGGGAGCTGGGACTCTGGAGCGCTGCCGGGAGCTGGGACTCTGGAGCGCTGCCGGGAGCTGGGACTCTGGAGCGCTGCCGGGAGCTGGGACTCTGGAGCGCTGCCGGGAGCTGGGACTCTGGAGCGCTGCCGGGAGCTGGGACTCTGGAGCGCTGCCGGGAGCTGGGACTCTGGAGCGCTGCCGGGAGCTGGGACTCTGGAGCGCTGCCGGGAGCTGGGACTCTGGAGCGCTGCCGGGAGCTGGGACTCTGGAGCGCTGCCGGGAGCTGGGACTCTGGAGCGCTGCCGGGAGCTGGGACTCTGGAGCGCTGCCGGGAGCTGGGACTCTGGAGCGCTGCCGGGAGCTGGGACTCTGGAGATACTGACACTCTTACCAAGACGTTCTGCTCGTGTTCCAAGCAGGTTAATTGTCCCAACGTTGACTCCAAAGATGAGGCAAAGCCGACCAAGCTGCTGGACAACAACAGATGCTCAAGATGGGTCTCGTCTATTGGGCAAGATATCAGAATGTCTTTGGAGAAAGGCATTTCATCATGAGCAAACGTAAGAGAAGAGTGTCAAGAGCAGCTTTGAGGATATTCATTTTAACATAACCTCAAAAACACTTTCAAGGGGCACGGCCATTTTGTTAATAACTTGAGAAAAAGGATCAAGTTGAGGTCCAAAGGACAGGAAAGGCTCGTAGAGTTGATACCGAAAAACAACCAGTAAATGAGACTGAGAAAGAGCGAGATAAAGTTTGAGGTGGGTCCTTGGAACTGGAATGACCTCCGACACTCCTAACCCACGCAGCTCTGCTTGTGTTCTAGGCACACCAATTGTTCCTAATGTTGACTCAGCCTACCCCTCCTGCCCAAAAAACAAAAAGGAACCACAATATTTTCACCCAATCAGACAAGACAATGCCATGACCAAGCACTACTGACAAGGTAAAGATGAGTTTGCAACTGAACAAACCAATTAAGACAAGATGATTCTGAATGACATGTAATAAGACAGGATCAAGGACAGAGCGTTAAGGTTTGGACTGGGGTTTTGAAGTTCAGAGTGTGCCACAATGGCGGACCAGTGAGATTTTCATCAGGATTGGTCAATAACGGGAAAACTATTGAGTCACTCAAGAAGGATGGTGGTGTCTAAATCCTTGTCAAGAATGGCAGTGCAGAATCCACTGTCATTGAGAGGTCGATTTTTTAAGCACGGCTGTCTATGTACAGTGTGAGGATGGAAAACATACCAGTGTTCTTCAAAAATGGTGAAAAGGTGAATGAGGAGCATCAAGATTTTGGATACAAATGTGGTGGAGAAAAGGCAAAATTTATCAAGGTATCTGGGATAAACAACTGAGTGCTGGAATCACTCAAGCTCATGGGACAAGACTAATGTGTTGAAAAAAGATGGCAAGGAGGCTAGGCATAGAGCTGAGATTACAGTCAATCCATCCAGCAACAAGGTTGAAAGGAACCAAAACTCTAGCTTTAGGTTCAAGTTATCCATCTCGTTTTGCCATAACGCATCACTGAATGTCAAAAGCTCCGCACTAAGAATTTTTCTTTATTTAGCAAGCATGAATTTTTTACAGAGTCGTGAAAAGTAGGGGTCCAAAGACGGGCAAGATTTGCCATGTTGATGCCAGAGAAAGTAGCAAACATGGCGATCAAAAAGAACCGAGTCCTTGGAAATGGAGAGGTACTGACACTCTTAACCAAAAAGTTCTGCTCGTGTTCCAAGCAGGTTAATTGTTCCCGACGTTGACTCAGTCACTGTAATGAGGTCCACTATGAAGAGTTTTTTAGTTGGATGGCAAAGTGTTAGAGAGAAAGACGTGATAGCCAAGGGACTTAACTTTGCCATCTCAACAACAACTCCTCATGGCGGGCCTTATCACAGCAGAGTCAGTCATTGGGACAACTAACCGTCTGAGGCAGAGGCAGAAGATCTCAGGGCAATCGTGTCAGCACCTCTCAAGTGTCCAAGTACCTCTGTGCAAGATCATACAATCCCTAAGGGTCAAAAGACCACAACATCCCAATCCTAACCCAACATGGGAAATAACACCAAGGACTAGGCAAAGCTGAATATGTTGCTGGACAACATCAGATGGTCAAGATGGATCTCATCTATTGGGCAAGGTATCACAATGTCTTTGTAGAAAGGCATTTCATCAGGATGTGCCAATGTAAGAGAAGAGTGTCAAGAACAGCTTTGAGGATATATTCATCTTAATCCTGAAAAACTTTCAGGGGGCACGGCCATTTCGTTAACGGATCAAGTTCAGGTCCAAAAGACAGGAAAGGCTAGCTGTAGGGTTAACACCCCCAAAAAAAGCCAGTGAATGAGACTGAGAAAGAGCGGGATAAAGTTTGAGGTGGGTCCTTGGAACTGTTAAGACATCGATACTCTTAACCCACGCTGTTCTGCTTGTATTCTAGGCAAGCCAATTGTTCCTAATGTTGACTCAACTTACCCCTTCTGCCCAAAAAACAAAAAGGAACCACAATATTTTCACTCAATCAGACAAGACAATGCAGTGACCAAGCACTACTGGCAAAGGAAAGATGAATTTGCAACTGAACAGATGCAAACTGTTCGTTGGATTACAACCAATGGATATCACATGAGAACGCCTCTATACGTTAGAAAAGGAAGCCAAATCCCAAAGAGAATGGGAATGAGAAGCATCAAGACGGATGCACGGTGGAGAACAGACAAATGTTGACGGTTTCTTGGACAAACAGTGCCGGAATCACTAGAGCTGATGGGACAAGCACAGGGATGTGTTATAAAAGGATGAACTAGGCATGGAGGTGAGGTTACAGCCAATCCATCCAGCAACAAGGTTTAAGGAACCAAAACATGAGGTTTAGATGCAAGTAACCCATCTCATTTTGCCATGACTCATCACCAAATGTCATGAAAGCTTTGCACGAGTGGATCCTTTTTTGCAAGCACAAACTTTGACATTAACGTGAAAAGCTTACATTTAGGGTCAAAAGACGGGCATGGTTTGTCATGACGCCAAAGAAAGTCGTAAACATGGCGATGCCAAAGAAGGGCCAGATAAAGTAGTAGCCCGAGTCCTTGGAACCGGAGAGATACTGACACTCTTACCAAGAAGTTCTGCTCGTGTTCCAAGCAGGTTAATTGTTCCCGACGTTGACTCAGTCACTGTAATGAGGTCCACTATGAAGAGTTTTCTAGTTGGATGGCAAAGTGTTAGAGAGAAAGACGTGATAGCCAAGGGACTTAACTTTGCCATCTCAACAACAACTCCTCATGGCGGGCCTTATCGCAGCAGAGTCAGCCATTAGGACAACCAACCGTCTGAAGCAGAGGCAGAAGATCACAGGGCAATAGTGTCAGCACCTTTCAAGTGTCCAAGTACCTCTTGTGCAAGATCATACGATCCCAAAGGGTCAAAAGACCACAACATCCCAATCCTAACTCAACATGGGACATAACACCAAAGACAAGGCAAAGCTGACCAATCTGCTGGACAAAATCAGATTCTCAAGATGGATCTCGTCTATTGGGCAAGATATCAGAATGTCTTTGGAGAAAGGCATTTCATCAAGATGAGGTAATGTAAGAGAAGAGTGTCAAGAACAGCTTTGAGGATATATTCATTTTAACATACCCTGAAAAACACTTTCAAGTAGCACGGCCATTTCGTTAATAACTTGAGAAAAAGGATCAAGTTGAGGTCCAAAGGACAGGAAAGGCTCGTAGGGTTGACACCGAAAAACAACCAGTAAATGAGACTGAGAAAGGGGGGGATAGTTTGAGGTGGGTCCTTGGAACTGGAATGACATCCGACACTCTAAACCCACGCAGCTCTGCTTGTGTTCTAGGCACGCCAATTGTTCCTAATGTTGACACAGCCTACCCCTCCTGCCCCCCCAAAAAAATAAAATAAATAAAAATAAAATTTAAAAAAAAAAACTTTTTTAACAATGCAGTGACCAATCACTCCTGACAAGGTAAAGATGAGTTTACAACTGAACAACAGATGCAAAATGTTAGTTGGATCAAAACCAGTGGATGTCACATGAGAACACCTCTAAGTTAGAAAAGGAGGAAGCCGAATCCCAACGTGATTCTTAATGACATGTAATAAGACAGGATCAAGGACAGAGTGTTAAGGTTTGGACTGGGGTTTTAAAGTTCAGAGTGTGCCACAATGGCAGACCGGTGATTTTCATCAGGATTGGTCAATGGCGGGAAAACTATTGAGTCACTCAAGAAGGATGGTGGTGTCTAAATCATGGTCAAGAATGGCAGTCCAAAATCCACTGTCATTGAAAGGTCGTTTTTTTTTAAGCAGAGCTGTTTATGTACAGTGTGATGATGGAAAACATACCAGAGTTCTTCAAATATGGTTGGTGAAAAGGTGAATAAGGGGCATCAAGATTTTGGATACAAATGTGGTGGAGAACAGGCAAAGGTTGTCAAGGTTTCTGGGATGAACAACTGAGTGCTGGAATCACCAAGGCTGAAGGGACAAGCACGGATGTGTTAAAAAAAAAAAAAAAAAAAAAAAAAAAAAAAGGATGACAAGGAGGCTAGGCATAGAGCTGAGATTACAGTCAATCCATCCAGCAACAAGGTTGAAAGGAACCAAAACTCTAGGTTTAGGTTCAAGTAATCCATCTCGTTTTTCCATAACTCATCACTAAATGTCATGAAAGATTTGCACTAAGAATTTTCTTTATTTAGCAAGCATGAATTTTTTTACAATAACGTGAAAAGCTTAAAGTAGGGGTCCAAAGACGGACAAGATTTGCCATGTTGATGCCAGAGAAAGTAGCAAACATGGCGATGAAAAAGAACCAGATAGTTATAGCCGAGTCCTTGGAAATGGAGATACTGACACTCTTAACCAAAAAGTTCTGCTCGTGATCCAAGCAGATTAATTGTTCCCAACGTTGAGTCAGTCACCGTAATGAGGTCCACTATGAAGAGTTTTCTAGTTGGATGGCAAAGTGTTAGAGAGAGACGTGATAGCCAAGGGACTTAACTTTGCCATCTCAACAACAACTCCTCATGGCAGGCCTCACACAGCAGAGTCAGCCATTAGGACAACTAACCGTCTGAAACAGAGGCAGAAAATCTCAGGGCAATAGTGTCAGCACCTCTCAAGTGTCCAAGTACCTCTGTGCAAGATCATACGATCCCAAAGGGTCAAAAGACCACAACATCCCAATCCTAACCCAACATGGTAAATAACACCAAAGACTAGGCAAAGCTGAATATGTTGCTGGACAACATCAGATGCTCAAGATGGATCTCATCTATTGGGCAAGATATCACAATATCTTTGTAGACAGGCAGTTCATCAGGATGAGCTAATGTAAGAGAAGAGTGTCAAGAACTATAGAGTCACTCAAGGATGGCGGTGTCTAAATCCTTGTCAAGAATGGCAGTCCAGAATCCGCTGTCATTGAGAGGTCATTGTTTCAAGCAGAGCTATATGTACAGTGTGATGGATGGAAAACATAGCCAGAGTTCTTAAAAAATGGTTGGTGAAAAGGGGAATAAGCATCAAGACGTTGGAGGACAGGCAAATGTTGAAGGTTTCTGGGACAAACAGTGCTGGAATCACTAGAGCTGATGGGACAAGCACAGGGATGTGTTATCAAAGAATGACAAGGAGGCTAGGCATGGAGATGAGGTTACAGCCAATCCATCCAGCAACAAGGTTTAAGGAACCAAAACATGAGGTTTAGATACAAGTAACCCATCTCATTTTGCCATGACTCATCACCAAATGTCATGAAAGCTTTGCACGAGTGGATCTTTTTTTGCAAGCACAAATTTTCACATTAACGTGAAAAGCTTACATTAAGGGTCGAAAGACTGGCATGGTTTGTCATGACGCCAAAGAAAGTCGTAAACATGGCGATGCCAAAGAAGGGCCAAATAAAGTAGTAGCCCGAGTCCTTGGAACCGGAGAGATACTGACACTCTTACCAAGAAGTTCTGCTTGTGTTCCAAGCAGGTTAATTGTTCCTAACGTTGACTCAGTCACTGTAATGAGGTCCACTATGAAGAGTTTTCTAGTTGGATGGCAAAGTGTTAGAGAGAAAGACGTGATAGCCAAGGGACTTAACTTTGCCATCCCAACAACAACTCCTCATGGCGGGCCTTATCACAGCAGAGTCAGCCATTAGGACAACCAACCGTCTGAAGCAGAGGCAGAAGATATCAGGGCAATCATGTCAGCACCTTTCAAGTGTCCAAGTACCTCTGTGCAAGATCATACAATCCCAAAGGGTCAAAGACTGCAACATCCCAAGCCTAACCCAACATGGGACATAAAGATGAGGCAAAGCTGACCAAGCTGCTGGACAACATCAGAAGCTCAAGATGGATCTAGTCTAGTACAGCTTTGAGGATATATTCATTTTAAATGTCCTGAAGAACACTAATTGGGCGCAGAGATAAAGATGTGTTAGCAAGGGACTTAACTTTGCCAAAGCACAACTCCATAAGAGAGTCAGCCACCAGAGACAACCCCACCTAAAGCACGGGTAGAAGAGCTCAAAATAAGGTCATTAGCAATTTCTTCCAGGGCCGAAGTACATCCCTTGAACATCAGAAGAATGGTGACCCTCAACACTACAAATGTCAGGACAAAGTCAACTGCTACTGGGCGTCGACAAAGGCATAAAAGAGGCAAAAAAGTGTCATGCAGTTGATACAAGCACATTCAAATGAAAATGGGATTCCTGACATATTTCATGACATCAAATGTTGGCAACTACTTACCAGGATGTTCCCAAGAAACAAATTCAGCAAAACCAGGCTTCAAGCTACTATATTACTACTAATACTATACTATACTAATATAAACTACTCAGTTAAGACACATGCACTAATAAGTGGGTCATTGTAACGGCACTGCAGCAGTGGATGCAAATGTCACTTACCTATTGCTGATATGTCAAAGGTGATCTTGCATTTCAAATGAGCAGATTTAAATTCAACATATCCTGCAAGTAGGACAGAGTCAAGCATTTTCAAAATATCTCTTCAGTGGCAGATTTAGCCCAAACAAATTAACTGAGAAACGTGAATGCAGCATGCTTTGGCAATAATGGAATCACAGTATGAGGAAAATTATAATTTGCATAGCTAATGAGGATCACAGACAAGCAACCAATATGCTCAGAATCTGTATTGTTACAAAGTGCCGAGTGCAAATCAAGTGCGCAGCAGAAGAAATGTCACTTACCTTCTAGCCGATACTCTGAGGAACTTGGTGCTCCAAATTTGCATTGATTAAAGTCGAAGCCATCATGCACGTTTCAACAATCACATGTACACGCATGAGTAAAAATGCATTTATACAAAGAGGAAATAAGCACAGACATCCAAGTAAATTAAACATTGCAGGAAACTTTTGCACTGCATAAACTTTCCCTGGTGGGTGTGTCCCTGAAGTAAGTCACAACAACAATAAAGCTTCAACTAGGTACAAGACCAATTGAGATCTTTTACAATATACACCTAACCCAAGGCGGTAGCAAGTCAAAATTTTAAGTATGAGTATACATCACATGAATACCGCGTGCAAATGCTGAATATTTGACATTGAACTCTTTGGTACTCGAGAGCTTATGACACTCATCCGGAGCCATTCCGCCGCTGCTTCAGGCAGGCGCTTGTTCCCAATTGCTGCATTGAAGTCCGCAATGAGGAGAGTGGCATGATGATGAAGTTAAGTCCCTTGGCTAACACATCTTTCTCTCTAACACTTCGCCATCAAACTTCAACTCCCCATAGTGGACCTCACGAGTCAGCTCTCAGGAACAACCACCTCCTTAAAGCAGGAGCAGAACAGTTGAGGTGAAGTGTCGGCAGGTCTCCAATGCCAAGAAGACCCTTCCGACCTTACAGAGAAAGGAAAGCCACGACAACCCGAGAGGAGCACCGCAGCGTCGCAATCCTATCAGCATCCAAAAGACGATGCGTGGCGAGACTCAACACCACGCGCTGCAAGGCAAAGCGGGATCGGAATCTACAGAAGAGCAAGTCGTTGACAGTCTCACGTATCGCCTGTACCCCGGGGAGGCAACACTTGCAAGGGGATGCAAAAGTAGGTATACAGCAGTATCACATTGGTGAAATTAGTTAGATGGGTTCTTTTTTTCCTGCTTTCTTAAACAGTCTTGTATAGTTTTGTTTTTTTGATCTCTTATAACTGCATACCTATGTTTGCAACCCCCTTGTACAATTACAGATGATCATTTACAATAACTTGAAGAAATGCTGAACAGAAATGTCGATGATATTGCTGGAGCTGGGCTGATTTATTCAGAGAATGTCGACACTACAAAAGAAAAGAAAAATAGTTGGTGAGACAAGTGTTCTATGATCACAAGTATGCATTGGAAATGAATTTGGGCTAGCTGGCAGTATAACAATCGGACTGTAATGTCTACAAGATGGATCAAATTACAAGGCACGTTTAGCTTGACTTTTCTGCATTAAACGCAACTACGCCCTTGGCCATTGTGTGCTGCGAGACTTAAAAAGGGAGCAACCAATACTTACCGACAGCTTGTCATGGCCATCTTCAGAGTCTGACGCGACCCCGTTGGACGAGTGACGTCACGCAGGTACCGGTTCAAAATAGCCGGGTGGCCAGCGGGCGGGCCCAGCTCACCAAAATATTCCATTTTCTGCATCTTTCGAGGCCTTTTCATTGCGTTGTTTGACCAAAGTATTCGTTGGAATCTTATTCTTTGTACTTCTATTCCTTATGACAGTTAGTGTATGGGACATGAAAAAAAGTTTACCCTAAGTTTAACTGTATACAGACATGCTGAGTGTGAAACTCCCATCACGTTTGGGTACAATTTTAGGACAAAGATGTTTGCCTTACGAAAAAAAAAAAAAAATCTTCAACATATTACCAATCTGAAAAGTTTAAAACATGCTTAAGCATTTCAATTAAGTTAGGGGTTTGACTTATTTCATCTTGACACCGCAGTAGAGCAGTCAGTTTGACATTAACTCCGTGGTGCTGACAATCACCAAGCATCAACCCCGGTTTGCTGATAGAATTCTAATGTTATGGTTGTTCTTAAGGGGACTGCCCTCGTGATAGTAAGGTCAGAAAGAAGTCTTTGGCACGCGAGAGTTTCTGACACTCGTCCTGAGCCATTCTGCCACCGCTTCAGGCAGGGGTTGTTCCCAATGGCGACTGTTGCTGCATTGAAGTCCGCAATGAGCAGCGCGGCATGATGATGAAGTTAAGTCCCTTGGCTATCACGTCTTTCTAACACTTCACCATCAAACCACAACTTCCCATAGTGGACCTCATCACATCATGAGTCCGGCATCAGGAATAACCACCGTCTCAAAGCAGAGGCAGAACAGTTCACGCCAAGTGCCAGCAGGTCTCCAGTGCCAAAGGGCTACCTTCAAACCGTACTGAGAATGAAAAGCCACAAACAGACTGAAGGAGCAGCTTCGCAGAGCTATCAGCATACAAAGGATGATGCATGGCAAGACCCAACAGACGCTACAAGGCAAAGCCGAGTGCTCAACCGGGACGACGACAGAAAGACTAACCAGAAAGCCAACAGGTCCGAATGTCTGACGGAGGTCTTTGGCACTCGACGGCTTCCGACTCTTCTCCGCTCGTCAGTTATTTTTCTTAAACGCGTGACATTTACCCGTAGGACCAGAAAAGCCACTGAAAGGTACACAGTGGCGTTGGGCATGTACATGTCCACATGCTGGCTGTGGCAGTGTTGCCCTCCATTGGCGCACTGGGAAGACGCAGCCCATCGACATTGACAACGCAAGTCTCAGCTGCTTGGGGACGTGCGGACTTGGTCGCCATCTTTAAGTCACCGGCGATCTCTTCAAATCACTTGAAATTAGGGAACTGTTCGGCGCCAATAAATTTGTAACTCGTCGAAATCTTTAGCGATTTTGACACGGATTGTTTGTTAGAAACCGACATGCAATTATGATAGACACCTAGGCAATTTTATAAGCGGGGCTTTTATGGCATGCTACATTTTAAAGGGATGGTCAAATGCTATTTTTACTTAAGCTGACCAAAAAAAAACCTAAATAAATGACCTTGACCTGAATTTTGTGTTTCTTGCCATCACTGACAACAAATATTCAAAAATTCTATTTTGACCTTATTTGAGACGTGTTTTAAAAGTCAAAATTGAAATATAGGCTAATGTATTTTGGCTTCATATTTTTTTTTATCTGACTGCAGGGGAGTAGTGCCTCAACGCACATCACTGATCGCTCGAGGGAGACACCCACCAGAAAGAAATGCACGTGACACTGATAAACAACAAAGCACCAAAAATAGCAGAGCAATATTCTGTACCAACAGTGACATCTAGTGGAGAAACATTTTAAGACATTTGAATTAAGCACATTACAATTCGTTGCATTTAAGGCCAAAGTACAATCATACAATATTTGTATCCAATGGCAGCGTTAACTAAAGTTATGCGGGGAAACTACACTGAATTAGGAGCATGCACAGAAACTGTAGCTGAGAAATGTGAATGCGGCCTATTTTGCCAAGAATGGAATCACCGTATGAGCAAACATGTAATTGACACAGCTAATGAGGACCAAGAAAATGCAAGGTCTTGTTACAAGCTGGCTAATACAAATGTAGTACACAGCAGATGAAATGGCACTTACCTTTTTGCCGAGACTCAGAGGAACTCAAGTTGAACCATCTTGCACATCCAATGTTTCAACAATCTCATGCACGAGTACAAGCAAACGTACGCGATAACCACACATCTGACGAAATGACATTTTTCCACTGCATAAATTGATCTGGTGGGTGTGTCTCTGAAGAAGGTCACCACAATTTTTAGACCTGAAATGCAAAATGCGGCGGTCTTCTCCCGTTTTGTAGCTTCAAGACATTCGATGGTCCTGCGTCCACTGCGGCAATCCCTCTTGAGCCTCGACAACGTTCAGCCCAGCAGTCCGGTTTGCCTGGAGTCTGCGGCGTTGAGAATCGCCAAGCATCAACCGTGGTCTGCTGAAAGAATTTGGATAACATGGCGGTCCTTTATGGGCCGCTCAGCTTTCCTCTCTTGCTAGTAAGGTCAAAAAGAACTCTTTGGTACTCTAAAGCTTATGACACTCATCCTGAGCCATTCCGCCGCTGCTTCAGGCAAGCGGTGGTTCCCAATTGCTGCATTGAAGTCCACAATGAGGAGAGTGGCATCATGATGAAGTGAAGTCCCTTGGCTAACACGTTTTTCTCTCTAACACTTCGCCATCAAACCTCAACTCCCCATAGTGGACCTCACGAGTCAGCTCTCAGGAACAACCACCTCCTTAAAGCAGGAGCAGAACAGTTGAGGTGAAGTGTCGGCAGGTCTCCAATGCCAAGAAGACCCTTCCGACCTTACAGAGAAAGGAAAGCCACGACAACCCGAGAGGAGCACTGCAGCATCGCAATCCTATCAGCATCCAAAAGACGATGCGTGGCGAGACTCAACACCACGCGCTGCAAGGCAAAGCGGGATCGGAATCTACAGAAGAGCAAGTCGTTGACAGTCTCACGTATCGCCTGTACCCCGGGGAGGCAACACTTGCAAGGGGGTGCAAAAGTAGGTATACAGCAGTATCACAATGGTGAAATTAGTTAGAGGTGTTTTATGTTTTCTTAAAGTTTTTTTTTTATCTCTTATAACTGCATACCTACATTTGCAACCACCTTGTACAATTACAGTAGATCATTTGCAATAACTTGAAGAAATGCTGAACAGAGATGTCGAGGATATTGCTGGAGCCGGGCTGATTTGTTCAGAGAATGTCGACGCTACAAAATAAAAGGAAAATAGTTGGTTAGACAAGTGTTCTATAATCACAAGTATGCATTGGAAATGAATTTGGGCTAGCTGGCAGTATAACAATCGGACTGTAGTGTCTACAAGATGGATCAAATTACAAGGCACGTTTAGCGTGACTTTTCTGCATTAACCGCAACTATGCCCTTGGCCATTGTGTGCTGCGAGACTTAAAAAGGGAGCAAGCAATACTTACCGACAGCTTGTCACGGCCATCTTCAGTGTCTGGAGGCCAGCGGGCGGGCCCAGCTCACCAAAATATCCCATTTTCTGCATCTTTCGAGGCCTTTTCGTTGCTTTGTTTGACCAAAGTAATTGTTGGAATCTTATTCTTTGTACTTATATTCCTTAAGACAGTCGTTAGGGTAACTTTTTTTTTTCATGTCCCATACACTAAGTTTAACTGTATACAGACATGCTGCTGAGCGTGAAACTCCCATCACTTTTGGTTATAATTTTAAGACAAAGATGTCTATTGTCTTAGAAAGAAAAACCTTCAAAATGTTACCAATCTGTAAAGTTTAAGAAAACATGCTTAGACATTTCTATTAAGTTAGGGGTTCCACTTTTTTTAAATTTCATTTTAAATCTTGACACCAATACTACCAACTTGCACTGCAAATGAATATTGCCTCCTTGACCAGAGTTAGATTTTAGGGCAGATTTATTTATTTTTTTTTTTTTTTTAATTAAATGGAGGGACAGAATGTGCAATGCTTTACTTCACTGACTGCCCAAGTATTTGAACAGGAAATACAAATATGAAATCATTTGAAACAGAATGATTGGATTGAAATACAAATAAAGCACGGACCATAGAACTAAAATAAAACAATTTGTGTAATCATACGTTAATCAAACTCTGAAGGATTTTCTCCAAGCGCAACATCGCCATGTACTTTCAACTCGGCAGCACCCTCAGACAATTGCTTACAAAAAAGAAAGTCAATCATGTCAGAAAAATGCTCGATTAACGGAGGTTGACACCGCAGTAGAGCAGTCAGTTTGACCTCGAGTCTGTGGCGCCGACAAACGCCAAGCTTCAACCCCGGTTTGCTGTTAGAATTTTGATAAGACGGCGGTCCGTTATGGGACGCCCAGCTTTCCTCTTGATAGTAAGGTCAGAAAGAAGTCTTTGGCACTCGAGAGCTTCTGACACTCATCCTGAGCCATTCCACCACCGCTTCAGGCAGGTGCTTGTTACCAATGGCGACTGTTGCTGCATTGAAGTCCGCAATGAGGAGAGCGGCATCATGATGAAGTTAAGTCCCTTGGCTAACACGTCTTTCTAACACTTCACCATCAAGCCATGATGTCCCATAGTAGACCTCAACACATCATGAGTCAGCCATCAGGAATAACCACAGTCTCAAAGCAGAGGCAGAACAGTTCAAGGTAAGCGCCTGCAGGTCTCCGGTGTCAAAGGGCTACCCTCAAAACCTTACGGAAAATGGAAAGCCACACACAGCCTGAAGGAGCAGCATCGCAGATCTATCAGCATACAAAGGACAATGCGTGGCGAGGCGAGGCCCCAACACCAATCGATTCAAAACTGGAAAAAGCTTGAAATTGCTTTAAATTTCAGATAACTACACAAGATGCTGCTAATCCTGGGATTTGCCACATGGTTTTTGTTCAAACTTAAAAAGCTACGTGAAACTAATATTTTGGAAATTTACTGTTGAAAACTTTAGGAAGCTATTTGTTTATGCTTGGAATTAACTTTGTAAGACATACTGCTGAGCCTGGGAGCTCCTTTCACTTTACTCAAATTTTAAAACAGATGATTTGTCCATGAAAAAAAAAGTACATTCATCAAAAAACTTTTTTAAAAAATACTCAAAAGGAATCTCAATGAATTTATGGTTTGGCTTTGTATTTTTTTTTAAATCTTGATGGCAACATCTTCACTTTTAGCGCAAATTAATAATGGCTCCAAATATTAGTTACCTTTTCGACTCAGTATCAGCCCTGCCAACAAAATGTAGCAAAATAACGGCACACCTGATAATCACCACATTTGCTGCACACAAGCGTTTCATTTCAGCAGGCATCGAGGAATCTGTTGACTGCACATTACTAAAGCAGCACGCGCGCGAATCTAAAAAATAAAAACAACTTACCCCTGACTTGTTTGTCTATGTTCCAGAAGGCGCTCAACTTGCACATTTGATGGGGTAGAGTGGCCTACTACTCACGTGAGACGCCTTCGTCAACGTGGAGCCAAGGGAGGCGAGGACCCAAGAAGAAGAAGAAGAAGCAGAAGAAGAAGAAGCAGAAGCAGAAGAAGCAGAAGAAGCAGAAGCAGCAGAAGAAGCAGAAGCAGCAGAAGAAGCAGAAGCAGCAGAAGCAGCAGAAGCAGCAGAAGAAGCAGAAGCAGCAGCCAGCGAGAGCGTCTGCACGCCACGAGTTTCACTCGCACCTGACAGCAGCAACAGCAGCTGCGGCGCATCTCTCATTAACTTCCAAACCTCGTAGCTCCGCCCCTCCTCGACCCGAAAGTCCTTCGCGCCCGTGGCCTTCACTTGTGCCTCACCAGTGGAGAGAGGAAGAGTGGGGTGCTTCATTTCAAATTCTTCAGAAACACTGGGCCGTCTGCGGTCATCTACATTCCTTGATACTTGGCCACAATACATTTCTGTTACCTAATTACATATTTCCAAAATATATTTGCCACAATACTTTTACATTCATTGCATATTTAACGAATAAATTTACAATATATTTACAATTGATCCGTACGGAAACGGTACAATAATTGTTTTAAGAACATTCAACTCTTAGCAACAATGAGAATATTTGTGTATATAGAGAAGAGAGAGAGAGAAGTAATGCATATAATAAAAGCTAAATAATCATGTGTGATGTGTATTTTTTTATAAGAATAACTGAGAAGAAAAACGTGATACATTGTTACAATACAACTTTATTCATATAGCTGCATTTCACAACAGCTACAGCTGTAACAAACACTTTACATGCAACAACAAAATAGCAATAATAGAACAGGTGAAAGCAATAAATGAACACAAAACACTTTACAATAGACACCGGAAACCAGCAGAAAAATGTCCGTCACACGTCGGATCAAAAGGCAAAGAAGAGAAATGCGTCTTCAAACGGGTTTCAAAAATGGACAGAGAGGGAGGGGGCTTGCCTAACATTCGACGGAAGGTCATTCGAGCGGGAAGGACCGGCAACAGAAAAGAACCCTCAAATGCACCGGGAGCCAGTGAAGGGAGGCCAGAATTGGGGTTACGTGCTCCGTCTTCCGCGCTCCAGTCAGGAGGCGAGCAGCGGCATTTTGGACCAACTGTATTATCTACACAATATAGCTTATGTCATGACAGAAGATTTTTTTCCTTCCATATAGCCCAGCTCTAGCGCACAGCTAGCAAGGGTCCTGCCGGGCGACCTTCTCGTTGCAATTGGGATTTGTATTTTACAGTTTGTATGCTACCACTAGAGGGTGCTGCTCTTTATCAGATCCAAGTGAAGACAAAAGTGTGCTCCAGGCACCCAACCACCGCTCAATGGTTTGAATTGAATGGACAGAGACAGGAGAGCAACGCCCACAACAAATGCCCAGCCCAGCCCAGCCAACCATGCAACCCCCATCCGGCCCCAGTCCCTCAGATGGCAGCTCAACCCAAAAGTGTGTGTCACAAAAAACACAAAAAAACGGCTTACTTACTATACATTGTCAATTTTTTTCACATGAAACGATTGTCATTTTTATCGCAAAAAAGACTTACTATACCCTCACTATACATGGTGGGTTTTTTCGCAAATAAACACCTTACTATACATGGTCGGTTTTTGTTCGCAAAAAAACGCTTTACTATCCACGGTCATTTTTTTTCGCAAAAAACCCCACCTTACTATAAACGGTGTGTGTGTGTGGGGGGGGGGTTAGCAAAAATAAAACCCATTACTATACCCTTACTATACATGGTCTTTTTTTTCGCAAAAATTAAATAAACGCTTACTATACCCTTACTATGGTTGTTTGTTTTCACCAAAAAACACCGTACTACACATGTTCGGGGTTTTTTTTTCAAAAAAACGCCTTACTATACTTGGTCACGGCTTACTTTACATGGTCATTTTTTTTTTTTTCACAAAAAAACACCTTACTATACATGTTTTTTTTAGAAAAAAAAAAAACACCTTACTATACAAGGTCGGGTTTTTTTCCGCCAAAAAACACCTTACTATATACATTGTCGTTTTTTTCCCCAAAAGGCCTTACTATATACCCTTACTATACATGGTCTTTTTTTTTTTTTTTCGCAAAAATACGCCTTATTATACATGGATGGTTTTTTTTCATGAAATTTCATGGCATAAGAGGGTGCTTTTGGAGACCCACGGGAGTGAAGGAGCAACATGACACGTGACGGACTGTGCCTGCCTTGCAAGGCCAATAGGCGAAGCAGACGGCATCGTCATGATGGATTTAAAAAGCCCGACGCGACTTTGACTGGAGTGGTCGCTGGCCCACACCAACAAAAGGAGACCAACTCAATGAGTGTATATTTAAAAAAAAAAAAAAAAAAACTTTTACTTTATTCAGCACCATAAATCTAAAAGAAAAGACATTACAGCCAGCACAATGTGCTCCACAGTCAAAATCAACTCAAGTACTACAGCACATACGGTTTGCTGACTTTTACATGACTCACAGCTCATGTGCGCCACTTAAATGTGTCGCAGTCAACACAAATGAACCACTTGGAGCAGAAGGACAAATGAGACACAGGAATATCAACACTATTGGCAGTGACAGCGTGCACGAGGTCAGTTTGAGCCAATGGGAACACAAGATGGCTGCTTGTATTTTCTGCCTCATGCAAGTGCTGACAATTATGGAGATTTAAAGGGCAACGCAGACAAGTCATTGACCGCGCATTCCACGCGTGACTGACGAATGGAGCAGCTTCTCTTTTTGACCACATCAGCATGAGTATTAGTCGGTGCCGTACCCCAAATATTCCACAAGACTACAAATGAAGAGAGAATTACCTTAAGATTAAAACAATCAAGCTGTCATGAGTCAGCTGACCGTGGTCGAGCGGATACGATCGTGCTCATCTGTGGACCATGTGTGACTCTGGGTCTTCACCAGTACCGGGACCTGAGACCTGCTCTGTCTGTATTCTGGTCTGGTCTTCTTGCTGGGGCTTGGCTGACTTTGTGTGGAGCAAGTGAAGACGCGGACCAATGTTGGCCCCACCTCCGCGGACAGAAAGAGACTGCAGGTGCTGATGTCCGGCTCTGATGGGTTTGGCTGAGGGGGATTCGACAAGTTTGGCTATCAGACAGCGGCAAGACCAGAGCCATTTGCTCAGGACGGTTTATGGACACTTGCCTATTTGAGCAGAGTGCACCCTCCTGGCCGTATTCTTGAAGCGGACAACCTCTTTGATACGCTCCACTTCCTGTTGATAACGCTTGCGGTCTCTTGCTGCCGCCTCCTTGGCGCCCCTTAGAGCACCCTCTAGAGATTTCACCCTCTCAGCCGTCGCCCGAAAACGTTTTTCCAGCTTGGGCAGCTCGCAGCGCAGGTCGGCGTTGTCTCCCACCAGCTACGAAAGGTCAGAATTGTCCAACCACCAAAGGGAAGTTCAGTTTGCACTATGATGTAAAGTCAACCCCCACACCCCAAAAAAGAACTGCATAGCATATATATACACACATTTACACACACATGTACATATATACAGAGCTGGGCACTTGACCATTTTTTGCCCGTCCGGCCGCGACCCTCCACCCTTGACTTGGATACCCTTCCGGCAGTGACCCTCCGGCCATATTCATGAAAACATTGTCG
Organism: Filicampus tigris; assembly: GCF_054856515.1. Taxonomy (NCBI): domain Eukaryota; kingdom Metazoa; phylum Chordata; class Actinopteri; order Syngnathiformes; family Syngnathidae; genus Filicampus; species Filicampus tigris. The sequence continues at coordinate 24,329,423 of NC_141230.1, read as the reverse complement.
GGCCCCCGCCAAATTCTGCCCCCCGACTCAAAAAAAAAAAAAAGCGTCCGTGATTGACATCGCAGCGGGAGAGATGCTAACGGCAGAGGCTGGCCAATTTACTATTCGAACCCTCTGTGGACACTCTTCAAATGAGCCAGTAGTATTTACCCAACTGCGTGCTTCCTTGCATTGCGAGACCCGGGGTTGGATTTGTCGTATTGTATAATTATTTGGGTCCTATAATTATAGAGAAGGGTCATAGAAAAAGAAGTCGCAGTCAAGTTATTTATTTTGCACACCTCCCCTCCTTCAAAATAAGAGAAATAAAAAATAAAATAAATGTTGACAAGAAGGAAAGAGGGGATTATCTCATGTGGAGAAAAAAACAAAAACAAAAGTAGAGAATAATGCTACGTTTACACCAACTCCGTTCTGGCGGCGCATTTGAAGTGGAGTTAATGTAGTTCGCGCGGGCGGGCGCGGTTGCGTGCGGGGCGGTGCGAATGATGCGTTTGGAGCGATGGGACGCGGAGCGAAGCACCGAAATCTGCCCATTCGCCCCATTTGAAAAAAAAAGAACTTTTTTTGCCATTTCGCCTCGCAGCAGCCAATCAGCATCGGCCTTGCAGGCCCAATCACCCGTCTGTGTGTGACCTAGCCGCCTACCACCCGCCCATGGTTGTGCTGTGCCTCCAGGGGGGGTGGGGGATTTCCATTAAACGTGTTTGAGATCATGACAATCATTCTTTGAATGAAATTATTTCAACAATGAATCAGAGCAATTACCTCACGTAATTGTCATATTTATGAATTTAGTACGCCTGCCGAATCTGTCGGCTTGCGCCTCGTTTAAACTCACCAATGTCACCTAACACTACCGGCGCCACAAGTTTGACCTGGTTTTAGGCCATCTAAACCTTGTTTACTTTCGCTCATCAAATTTCCAGATATGTGCAATCAAATGTGCCGGAACGCCCATCAAGGGATAGCGCGGTCTGCCAAATTCACACACGTGCTAAACTAGACTCGCCTTGTCATGAAAACGTGCCGTGTTTTACACAGAGCGCAGTGTCACCAAATGGTAAGGTACACTGAGGGCGTGGCAGCTCCTTTCCGCCGGAGCGCCCTGTGAGGTGCAACGTGGTCTCAAAAGCACTAAATTAGACTTGCCCCTGCACAAAAATAAAGCTGCGCCCATTTTTTACACCGAGCGAGCACACGGGCGCCTGTCTATGAAAATAGGAGCCCGAAATCTTTCACCTGTTTATGGACTTTACTCAGCTGCTCCAAGGTGTTTTCCAGAAAGATGATCCTTTGCCTCTGAGCAAGGCTGCCTCCACCCTCATCGCCGTCGCCGTCTGGACACTGTCCCCAACGCACGCACAGCAGCAGCAACAATCCCGCATGATCACACTCAGGAGAACAAGTTGGCAAAGACAAGAGCAAAGCCAGAGCAGCGCTAAAGACACCCACTTGGATGCCAAGAACACGCATGGAGGTGACTCACGCTGAAGCGACTGCTGACGTCCTGGATGAAGAATTTGCGTAGCTTGGTCAGCGTCTCTAATTCTTTCAGCTGTCAACAAAGAAAGTGGAAAGTCAGAAATGATACGATAGCTTTGAAGAGAGGTCAGCTGGTCCACAAACCACAGTCTCTTCTAGACCCTGCAGATCCTCTTTGGCTTGTCGTCTCTTTTCCTCCAGGGACCTGAATGCCAGAGAAGGTTAACCCAAGGCAGGCCAGTCAACGGGAATGACAAAAGCCCAAAAACCTACAAGAGTTTTTGAAGTTTCTGCTCTTTGCAGCGCTCTTCACGTGTCACCCGATCCACCTCGGCTCGAAGCTTTCGCATGTCCAACTGAAGCGCCTCGTTTAAGCTGAAAGAAAAGGTTGACAATGGAGTGTTTCAGCTCTTCTGGCCACGGGAGGTTTTTGGCCACCACCACGACGTATTCGGACGAGTGCGTACTCTCGGAGTTGGCCGTCGTTTCTTCGCCTTTGTTCGATTTCGTCTCGGAGGCGGGACAACTGTTTTTGGTGGACGTCTCGATGATTCTCCATCTGCTCCTCCAGTGTTCTCTGCAAACGACTTTGGACTTTCAACCATGCAGCAAAAGTGTGACGACATTGCCGTGTATGTTGCTGCTTTACAACCGTATATATATACATATATACATACATACATACATACACATATACATACATACACACATATATATATACACACACATATATACATACACACACACACACATACATATATATATACATATATACATATACATATATATATACATATATACATATACATATATACACATATATACATATACATATACATATATACACATACACATACACACATATACACATACACACATATACATATACACACATATACATATACACACATATACATATACATATACATATATACATATACATATATACACACATATACATATATACATATACACATATACATATATACATACACACATATACATATATACATATACACATACACACATATATATATATACATATACACACATATATATATACATATACACATACACATATATATATACATATACACATACACATATATATATACATATACATATATACATATACATACACACACATATACACATTTACACATATACATACACACACACACACACATACACACATATACATACACACACACACACACATACACACATATACATACACACACACATATACATACACACATATACATACACACACACATATACATACACACACACACATATATACACATATACAAACACACACACACACATATATACACATATACAAACACACACACATATATACACATATACATACACACATTTACATACACACACATATATACACATTTACATACACACACAAATATATACACGTATACATACACACACATATATATACACGTATACATACACACACATACATACACACACACACATATATACATATATATATACATACATATATATATATATATATATATATATACATATATATATACATACATATATATATATATATATATATATATACATATATATATACATACATATATACATACATATATACATATATATACATACATATATACATATATATATACATACATATATACATATATATATATATATATATACATATATATATATATATACATATATATATACATACATATATACATATATATATACATATATATATATACACATATAAATACATATATACATACATATATATATACATATATACATATACATATATACATATACATATATACATATAAATATAAATAAATAATATATATAAATATAAAAAACGCCATGGACAAGAGTATCTCGTCACTGGACCTACAGGAAACGTAAAGTCTAGAACAGCTACGTGTTCTTTAAAAAATAAACGACAAGAATGTTGCGCAAAGCATGTGGTACCGACATGCAGGTATGATGTTGGACAAGAGTCATGTGGCAATACCTGCACTACACGTTACCTTCATGTCCACGGCGTCCTTCAGTTGAGTCATGTGTTCTTTCTCTTTGTCCATCACGCTCACCTGCTGTAATTGATCTGCACAGCAACACAACACAACACAACACAACACATCGCAGTGTACCACATACCATGTGCACGTGCCATGGACCAGGCCCAGTCATGAGTCATCCATTCGAGCCACTCTTTGCATTTATTGCTCAGGACAATTGATTTAGTCTTTGAATTGATGGATTTTTTTTAAATGCAGAGTCCATAGTTCAAACTGGGGCCGCATTATGCCTTTTTGAGCGGTGGCCGGACAGGCCCCGTCAGAACCGGTACTGGACTGGTAAACTCACAATACAATTAGGGCAAGGCCCTTGTCTCACCTGCACACCTCCAGATGGGAAAAGCGTGAGAGAGAGCTGGAGGGCGCTCTCGGTTGGACAAATGGATGGGCAGGCCTGTGCACTTTGATGTTTGCGTTGGCAATTTCAAATTGTTTTAACATTTAAAATCTTCATTTATCATAATTTGTGTTTACGTGCATGAGTTACGCAAACGGCAATCATTTTAATTTTAGATTTAAGGACAAATATTTTCATATTTCTATGATTTGGTTGGTCTAAGGCAGGGGTGTCAAACTCATTTGTTGCGGGGCACGGAGTTACAACTTCCATTGGAGAGCCGTCATGACTTCTGAAGCCTGGCCAAGGTTTCGTCACCTCCTCATATGACATATACAGTACACAACAAATAGATGGATAACTAGTTTTGTTAGTTTTGTTCAAGTCACTGTAATAATATAACAAGAACAACATTATTATTTAATACATATGACGATTTGAAATTGAAAACTAACCCTAACCCCTAGTCAACATGCTTGATATGCTTTCACGGGCCACATAAAATGATGTGGTGGGCTAGATCTGGCCCCCGGGCCTTGAGGTTGACACCTGTGCTCTAAGGTAAGGCTGCGATAAAAACGAGCTGGAAAAATAATCTAAGCTTTCTTGATACCTGGAGAAAAACGCAAACAAATCCTAGAAGGGGAAAAAAATATATAGATTTTTTGTTTAAACAATATCAATCTGAGATTGAACGTGAAGGTCATATAGCCCAGCCCTCCCACAAAGTGCAGGACAGGGGTGCTCAATCCCAGTCCTCAAGAGCCCCTATCCAGCCTGTTTTCCATCTCTCCCTACCTGAACACACTTGATACAAATGATCACAATCGTTATCAGGCTTGTGCAACGCTTGGTGGTGAGCGGATCATTTAAATCAGGCAGGTGGTGCAGGCAGGGAGAGATGCATGAAAACAGGCTGGATAGGGGCTCTTGAGGACCGGGATTGAGCACCCCTGGCGGAGGAGAGGTGATGAGCGCTGCGCCGCTGACCTTGAGCATGAAGTTGAGCCACTTCCTCAATCAGGGCGTCTTGACTTTCTTCCAGCTGCCGTTTGCTTTGCTCCATCTTGCGAAGGTCGTCCATGAGCGACGCCATCTTCAGCTCCAGCTACAAATGACCCGGACAAGCCGTCAACGATTGGGCGCGTTGGCCACATAGAAAGCGACAAAAATGCACAGATGGCCCAAGCTTGGGCAATTGAGAAGTCCTCCAAAATTCTGCCCGAAAACAACTCCTACTCAAGTCATCAACAGAGTGCTGTCGCTACATACAAAAACATTTTTGGCAAAAGCCGCACTCAGAGATCGAGAAGTGAAGAAGAGTGCAGTTGCCTTGATTCAACCTTTTCAGGCAACCATGACCGGAATGAATGAGAATCTCCACCAAGCTCGACTGGAATCTTCCATCGCGCTGCTGTTTGCTGTCAAGCTGGCAGCTATTGGCCGGTGGCCAAAGCAAACTACTCCTACGCTAATGTGGTGATCCGAACACACTCAACATTTTAAGCTATTCCGATGCTAACGTGGTGATCCAAACACACGCAACATTTTGAATTACTCCTACGCTAATGTGGTGACCCAAACACACTCAACATTTTAAACTACTCCAATGCTAATGTGGTGATTCAAACACACTCAACATTTTAAGCTACTCCAATGCTAACGTGGTGATCCAAACACACGCAACATTTTAAGCTACTCCAATGCTAACGTGGTGATCCAAACACACTGAACATTTTAAGATACTCCAATGCTAACGTGGTGATCCAAACACACTGAACATTTTAAGCTACTCCTACACTAACGTGGTAATCCGAACACACTCAACATTTTAAGATACTCCTACACTAACGTGGTGGTCTGAACACACAAAACATTTGATGCTACTCCGATGCTAACGTGGTGCTCCGAACACACTCAACATTTTAAGATGCTCCTACGCTACCGTGGTGATCCAAACACACTCAACACTTTAAGCTACTCCTACGCTACCGTGATGATCCAAACACACTCAACACTTTAAGATACTCCTAGACTAACGTGGTGGTCCGAACACACTCAACATTTGAAGCTACTCCAATGCTAACGTGGTGGTCCGAACACACTCAACATTTGAAGCTACTCCAATGCTAACGTGGTGATCCAAACACACTCAACATTTTAAGCTACTCCTACACTAACGTGGTGGTCCAAACACTCAACATTTGAAGCTACTCCTACGCTAACGTGATGGTCCGAACACACTCAACATTTTAAGCTACTCCTACACTAACGTGGTGGTCCGAACACACTCGACATTTTCATGATCCCCAGGGGCTGTTATGAACCCTCAGGTCTCTTGAATAGACACTATGGAAATCCAAGAGATACATGTTATTATGATCATTATTGTTCATATTATTATTGAACATCACCAGCCATGGTCAAGATGTCGATGTTGACACCATCGAAGTGTCAAGTGCTGGAAGATGTAGATTTGAGCACATTGTGTTTCCCTTGCATAGCATGTGCCAAATGCGATTTGTGACCAGTTGACCTGTGAGATGGTGAACTGGCTAGCACGGAGCTCCTTGTCATTGGCTTCCATCTTGTTGATGTTCTGTGCCTGGTTGACTTCCATCTGTTTACTGCGGTTAACCAGCGACTTCACCTCCGACTTGGTCTTGGTGATATAAAGACGAGCTGTGATAAACTCGTCTTCCAACATTCCACTGGTCTCAGTCATCTGAAGGCACACAGCAAAAAGGATGATCTTCACTGATGAACAGATAATTCCCGTATGTAACCTCGAAAACGCTCATATCCTGGCAGCTCGTCACAAAACAAAGTTCACAACGTTGCCGCCGGGGACGAAGAACGGACGATGGTGTTGAATGCAAGCGTTGAGTGTGAAGTTTTAGCAAAGTCGACGTCGTACCGCTTTGAGCTCGGTGGTGCCGAGAGCGGCCCCAATGTCACTAAGATCTCTCAGCAGAAGACTGAGCATGTCTGCTGATCTCTTCTTGTGATGACAGCTGAGATCCTGCAGTGCCACCAGTTCCCTGTGGATTTCCTCCAGGCTGACCTGAAGCACACAGCATACAGCCTACGGTCGCCAGTGTCGCACAACAACCGTGATGAGGCCTTCTTCAGTCAGACTCACAGTTTTGTGGGCAAGCTCCTCATTCAGTTGCTGGTTGCAGAAGCTTTTGCTCTCCACCTCTTGGCACTTGTGGTCATAGTTAACCGCAAGTTCCTCCAAGGCCTGAAGTACCTCCTTCACTTCTACTTTGACCGAGTCGTTGTCCCTCTGCAGACGGGACATTTCCTCCTGCACGCGCTGGTAGTCCTGATGCTTTGACACCAACACCTAGAGGAAGAAGGAAGAACATCCAGTGGATCTGCACAGAATGAGGGTTAAGAACAGTGGGACAATGCTACAAGACTCACCTCACCCTGATCCATGAGCTGCTGCTTCAGAGTCTCCAGTTTTTGACTATGGTGGTTGAATTCTTCATCCTAATCCATAAATGGATCGGGGTTACAGTGGCTTTGCTCGACAAGTAAGATGCAAATAAAAGTGACCTTTTCATCCAGCTGATGGTACAGGTCCGTGATAAGGGTCTCATACTGCATCTTCTCCTCATCTGACAGAGGAAGGAGGGGTGGTGCGGAGCTGTCAATCGCTGTATCGCTGCTGCTCTTCTTGCCTTTGTTGCTCGGCTGCTGCTCCGCCACAGGTACCGATTCACCTGGAGATGTAACACTGATTGTGATGAAAATGCTGATCAAGCTTTGCTGGTCTTGGATCTCAAGACCACCAAGATGGCTGACATGAGGAAGGTGCACCTCCTCACTCAGTCGTGCCACCAAAACAAGCACCTGGGATAATAGTGGGCTGCAACAGGAATGCCTTTGGGCACCAATGTCCACATTGCCAAGAGAGGCGGTGTCTTTATCATGTGTGCCAGCGTTTCCAGCGGTGGGTGTCTGAGCACCCCCTTGGAGTTAGCCTGAGAGGCTCTGTCATCTGGGAACGGCTCAGAACAAAGCTGCTGCTCCTCCGCATCGAGAGGAGCCAGATGAGATGGCTTTGGCGTCTGGTTAGGAGGCCTCCAGGACACCACCCTGCTCAGGTGTTCTGGACACTTGCCACCAGGAAGCTTATCCGAATATGTACATCAGTTGCAGATGATTCAATGTGTTCACCTAACATACACCATTTGTTTATTTTTAAGGAAAATAGGGGGAACTATGTCTACTAGTCACATTGAATCATGTGCAACCAACAATGAAATACGACACGCTGGAGAGACTACCTCTCCCGGCTGGCCTGGAGACCCCTAAAAGAGCTGGACTAAGTGGATGGGGAGAGGAAGGTCTGAACTCTCCTGTCAAATCTGCTGCCTCTGCAAACCGACCCTGGATAAGTGGGCAAAAATGGATGGATGGATGGGATGCGTGCATGGACGGACGGATGTCTGGACAGACGGCCACTGAGAATATGGCAGGCAAGGAAGATGACACCCAAGTGATACTGATAAAGACAGTACAAACGAGGCCAAAGCCAACTTGAGCCTACTAATAAAAACACAACCTCGACATTCAGTATCTGTTGTTTTGTTTGTGATGTGTTGTCATGCTGAACCTTACGAGTGCAGTGGTTTGTCATCCAGTTAGGGCTTTTCGAGTCTTGAACCTGGAACAAAAGTTTTGCTCACCTTTTCTCCAGCGTTTCAACTCATTCTCCAATTTCTGGATGGTGATGTTTAGACTCAGAGTCTTCTCTTTCTCCTTCTCGTACTTCTTCTTCCATTCTTCAGCCGTTAGTTCCAGGTTCACGGACACTGTGTTCTTGATGGTCTTTGCCCTGAAGTACAACAAGCCAGGATACTTTCAAGTCCAGTCCGACTGACACCAGTGCTGAATGATGTACCGGTGTGAACCTCTGTCCAAACATGAGGGTGGACTTGGTTTCGGCCTCATTGGAAACAGATGGCGAGCAACAGATGATGATGGTGGTTCTGCAGTTTCCTCCCAGAGAGTCTTGCAGGATCCGGGTCATTTTACTGTCCCGGTAAGGAACGTGACTTTTCTACAAAAACAAACAGACAAAAATATGACTTCCGGTGATCTGAGAGAAGAAAAGTCCAGATGAACTTTTTGCATTCCACCAGCAGTAAAGCATTTTATAAGACGGCGCTGACGGAACTGGTCGCTTCCGCCACTAGCTTGCCTTCCTTTGCCGTTGCACATCAAACAAGTAAGCTTTGAATGAGAACAACCAAATGTCTTAAGGGCTCTGATCGCTAGGTGCAAGCCTCTGCTAACCGCTCTCAACACCTATGGTAGAGTTCATGCACTCCTGGAGGTTGAAGTCACCTATTTGTTTCTATTGATACTTTTTTTGTGGACGTGAGACTGAAGGGGCTGGAGTGCACACTGACACAAAGGATAACCCTCACCCTAGAACTAACACACACAGATACCTGTGTTTTTTTGTTTTTTTTAAAGCCCCCTACACCCTTCGCGGTCGACTTTGGGTCAGCCAAACGCGATTCTACTGGGGCACTCCTGCTTTGCAATTGACAGGGAACTTTTTGATATTTGGACATTTCTGTCATTTTGATTGATGGCTCCACAGGGATGCGTCATGCATGTCGTTTGTTGACACAGATGTTGGCAACGGAGCCGCTGGGATTAGAAGAAGTGACTGACCGTTCCCTCGCTAAGTGCAGCGATGACATTCCCGAGAGCGGACAGAGACTTGTTGATGTTCTTAGCTTCATCCAAAACGGCGCCCTCGGCTCCAGTTTTGCTGACCTGGGAGACGACATTATCAGCGGGTGAGGAGAGAGACCGGAGCCTAAGCCGAGGCCAACCTTCTCGCTGCCCGCCAGGTCCACCAGGTAAAGTTTCCCTGACAGCTTGGTCTCCGTCTCCACGTTCTCCTGCTTGATGTTGATCAGGAAGATACTGTGACTGCGAGAGCTGTGCTCGTTCATGTCTGCGTGCACGCAAGAGGGCAAACGTTTGACTCCTGAAGCAACAAATGACAGACCGAGGAGCTTTTACTTGTGACGGCCACGTGTCGGTTGGCTTTTCCCTCGTCAATGACGTCCATGACCTCCTCCGGACTGGAAACGAAACGCTCCGTACATCCCTGATAGGCACAAAGCAAAGCGACAATTGCAAGGCGACGACGACGACGACGACGACGACAGAAGGTTACCTTTACAAACGGAACCCTGTTCTTGTCCTCGTGAACAGCCAGGTTGGTCTTGGACACTGAAATATGATGCAACATGAATCTACAACTGCAAGAAAAGTCAGCCAAACTAACGGTGACTCTACACTTGGGACGTAACGAATAATCGAGATGAATCCAACTCAGACATCTCAGCACAAGCCCCATCTAGCAACAACTAACAAAGACATAACATACCTAGAATATACTCCTTTAGTGTGCTAAAAAATGTCTGTAAAATTGTTTCCATTCCAGATGCATACCGCATTTTGAATGTGTAGATCAAACGATGCGCTTGCGCCAAACATCATTGCCTTCGTGGACGGCTGTAGCGCCACACTAGCATCCAGAGACAGGCATGGTAGCGATTTTTAAAACAGAACAACAAATCGAAAATCGGGAACCGGAAATTGAATTGGGGCTTCAGTGAATCGTTACATCCCTACTCGACACACACGACAACAGATTTCCTTTTGGAATGATCCACACCAGGGGTCACCAAGCTTTTGGCAACCGAGAGCATCTTCTTGCATGGCGACTGATGAATGTGAAGGCTTACCAGTGTGATGCACACATTTGCTCCTTCCTTCAGATGTTATCATTGCTCATTGTTTGATGGGAGTCAGTGGGGGGGGGCGGGGGGGGGGGGTGCCTGGTGCCTGCTAACACCACATTGGTGACCCCAGATGGATTTCATGCAATGATGTTCCAGCGACAGAGCTTTGGGCATATAATTCAAGTACATTTTGTATTCCATGCAAATGGAAAGACAAAACATGCTTCGCAACATATTTCCAAGTCAATTTTGTATTTCATGCAAATATGTCATCAGACACTGAATGTTTCAAATGTTGCTTACCATCCAGCAAGTCTCTGATTTTATCCAAATAGATTTCAAAATAAGAGACCTGCAGACAGAAGCATGGACTTTCACACACAATACAGAATAAAGCAATACTGGATCCCCAAAAAAAAAGACATCCAAATATTCAAGTGAAGTCAATATGAACAGAGTCAGAAATTATTCATGTCTTGGCACATTTAATTGTGGGAGATTTCATTTCTGACAGTATGGTTCTTATCTGGCGGGGCACGGTGGTCGACTGGTTAGCACGTCCGCCTCACAGTTCAGAGGTCGTGGGTTCGATCCCGGCTCCGGCCTCCCTGTATGGAGTTTGCATGTTCTCCCCGTGCCTGCGTGGGTTTTCTCCGGGTACTCCGGTTTCCTCCCACATTCAAAAAACATGCATGGTAAGTTGATTGGACACTCTAAATTGCCCCTAGGTGTGATTGTGAGTGCGGATGTTTGTCTTTGTGTGCCCTGCGATTGGCTGGCAACCAATTCAGGGTGTCCCCCCCTACTGCCCGAAGACAGCTGAGATAGGCTCCAGCACGCCCCGCGACCCTTGTGAGGATAAGCGGTACCGATAATGGATGGATGGATGGTTCTTATCTTTCCATTACATTGGTTACTTTTCAATTGTTTGACCACTTGAACACTGAGTGAAACTTCCTCCATTTTTTTTTTTATCGTGCGTGTCCTCAAGAGGCTTGCGGGTGAGCAGCGGGGGGACAACCACACCAACAAATTGGTGCCAAGGAATGTTCGTACTATTTGTACAAGTTGAGCAAATAGGCAAAATGGCCACACGTGCGGACGGCGGCGTGCCTGCGGCACTGTCATTTGCACAAGCCACGACCCACTTTCCCCAAAACAGGGCCTCTATTTGACACATCTCAGCCAATGCGTGGAGGCTTCCAGTTGCCAGAGATACATTTTTTTTTTTTTTAAAGTTGTGATCTGGTTTCCAAACGTTCAAAACGATCTCAACCTTTAGCCCACTTTCCAATGGTTCGTATCATCAGACAGCTTGCTGAACACACAGCCTGACACCGACACGAATCATGATGCCAGCCAGTCATGTGCAACTCATTCCAAACTTCAAGTGGAAAAAGCTGTACGCAAAACATGCATGGAAAAAGTGAGCCAATCAACGTTGTTCAACTAAACGGGACACTAAGGAAGAAATACAGCAAAGCAAAGAGGCATTTGTAGTGCGCCCTCTGCGTGCCTTTGATCTTTTGGACAGCACTATGTCAACTGGCAATTTCAGGACCTCGTTGCCATTTGTAGCGTGCACGTGTAGGCCCAGTTGGAAGCTGGTCGATTGTATAGCCCCAAGCAAAACGTCTCCGCGACAGCCCGCTCGCTGTCCCCGTATCCTCCCCTCGAGCTCAGGCTTTTTAGTCGAGACTGACTGAACTTTTGGTGAATTCCGACAGCTGAGTCCCGAAATTCGGCAATCAAGCTAGCGGGCAGCGTTCCCCCGATGATCTTGGACCCTAGTCCACCAACAGAGCCAAAATCAAACAATCGGAGCACCGCGGCCGCCCTCCCAGCAAACGGGTGGCGCCGTCCGCGCCACTTTGGACAACAATTGGAAAGAAACCATCCGACAGTCGTGTGGCTTTTTACCTTGATGTGGAATTCCAGATTCTCATCCATGGAGTAGATGTGGTCAAAGATGTCGCTGGCAATGCGAGGAATGATTCCCATCAGCCTCGAGTCATGAAGCTGCCCCTGAAACGCAGGCGGGTTTTGAGACATGTCAGCTAGCTGGCAGTTAGCCGCCGCCGCCGCGGGCGTCTCACCTCCATGGTGTGAGTCTTTCCTGACGACGTCTGGCCGTACGCGAAGATGGTCCCGTTGTAGCCTCCCAACACATCTGAAACGCACAATCGGTCAGTAGACTTGATCCGGTCTTGGTCATTCATCCAGCTTGTCCATTTCTTCAAGTTTTGTCAGGACGATTTTCAGGCGTGTGCCTTCCGTGCTCCAAAGCACGCGCATCCCTGCTGAGGTGCACCGCTTACACTGACAACATGGCCGCAAGCAGAGGCGAGCGAGTTTACAAAAGCACAGCCAAACATGCGAAGCGCTAGGTCCCGGTGGACGGACAATCGTGCGCTGATCGGGGCAGTACTGCCGGAGCGCAACCCGACGAGCGCACCATCGTCTGTTTAGCTCATCTCACCTTTGACGATGTGGCGGGCGCAAGTTTCATACACCTGAAGCTGCTCGCTGTTGGGAGCCAGAACTCGGTCAAACACATACGGCTTCCCCTGAAACACAGGAAACACCCCGCCAAAATAAGACCACAATTATTGTGTGAATGCTGAAAGCATCTTATTCCTGTTTGTGTTCCACCGATTGTTTTGACATGCATTTACTAAACACAATTCATCCATATTCACGGCTTCCGGGCTAATTTTTTTCTCATTCCAAACTTCCACAGTTTTCCCACAATTCCACCCACTGAAAAAAAACCAACAAAAAAAACATTTACTTCCAGTGGGAGGGGTCAGGAGTTAGCGCACATAGACCAAGACAAATGTTTCGTTCACATTTGAATTTCAAGAATCAATGTTGACTCCATTCAATTCCGCTTGCCATTTAATCTGATATATTCCCCCCACGCAAAAAATTTCCACATTTCACCACAATTCTACATGTTTCAGACCAAAATTCCCCATTCATTTCCAATGACAAACACTTGGTTCCTATTCTATATTCAAAATGTTCGTCTCATTATATTCACCTTGGGAACGATTTTTAACATTTGTTGCCTGCTGTTGCTATGGCAAGAAATGACACCAATATACTGAACGCGCGCGCGCACACTTAATAACAGTGCAAACATATTCGGCATCTGAAGGCGGAGTCACGATCAATAAAGTGAACCAACGTTCAAAAGGAACACATTTCCGTCGTGCTGCGCCAAGCGCTCACAGCTGTGCTGTCGCCATGGCAACATGAGCTAATGGACGTGTGAGTGTGTGCGTGCGCGGCGCGCCCATCTTTGTTAGCCCTGGCAGGGAAACAAAGACGCGTCGAATGTTCCATCCTAATGCAACATCAGTCATCAATGAGCTACCTGGACGTTGCGCGACGCACGACGTGCATGTGGCGTCTCCACGGAGGTGTTTGCAGGCTTCTGTTGTGCATGCGCTGTGCGACGTGCTCTGGTTTCCTCCCACTTACCGCTACCACCACTGTGTCGTCGCCGTTAAATTTGGAGACGGACTTGTCCCCACGGCTCCTCTCCGCGTCGTTGAGTGGCCGGAAGCGACACATCACCTTCACGCCGCACAAGCCGGCCTCGACCGCTCCCGACATCCTTGCGTGGAAAGCGTGGAAATCGCGGTGTGCCGTCTGCGTGTTGGTCCGCAGCAGGAGGCAAGCGCGACGCCGCCTACGTCGCTTATTAGCATCCAGAAGCGGCTACGCACGCAAGGAACTGTGGGACACGAAGTCCTCTTGCAGCCCTCATCGATCGCCGGGTCTCAAATCAGTCACAGCAGCAATGCGAAAACTGACCAGGGGAGTTTGGGAATTTGACTTAGAGTTTGCTTTTATTTCGTTTTGAGGTTTGTTTTTTAAATGGAGTTAGTTTTAATGAGTTAGTTTTTATTTGTTTTATTTTTTCAAAAACACTTAATCCATTTCAGTTGAGTTTTAGTGTTAGTTTTTTTGTTTGTTTGTTTGTTTTAATTGTTTGACTTGTCGCGGGATTTAAAAAGCACCATGGTAAGTATTGTCGAGTATAAATTCAACAAACATATTCTTTTAAAACATTTTGATGATTCAGGGTACAGTTTAACAGTCCACAGACCTGTAATGACAAAAAGTGCAGCTCTAAAGTTAGATGCAGGCATGCACCGTAATTAAATAAAGCTTGGATGTCTTGTTTGCCATCTTCTAAAGTTGATTTGTGGCTTGAATTCCTGTTGAAAAGTATTAAACCTGCGTGTAGAGTGTAATATATTAGGGGTGGGAACGATAATCGTTTTCTCGATGCAGCATTCGGCATATTAAAAAGATTCTGAATAGATTCGTAGGTATTAATAATTGCTATTTGAAGTTTAAATTAAAAAAAAGTTTAAATAATATTTGTGTTATTTAGTTTTGCTGATCACATGACAGCTTAGAAGAAAAAGCACAAGCTGATCACTGATGGGGATGCATGAGAGCACAATGGTTGTTGTTGCCTCGCTGTGCATGCATGCTCATGTGCGCGCTCCAAACATACTCAAAAAGCATCATGGAATCCCTTGTACGTTGCCAAATAAATTGAAGCCATTATTGTTATTTGGGATGTAACAATTTTCTGTGTGCATGTGCAGCGAGAGACTGAATATTGTGTGAAACCCCCCAGCACCCTCCCACCACCCAATCAAGTGTGCGGAAAAAAAGCCCAGGATATGGTGCTGAAATCATGCTTTATTCGAACAAAGACAATAAAACACTCAAGGAGGACTAATGAAAGAAAACAAGGTTTCCCACAGCAGATGGAGTCAACCGTGGCAGAGAAGTGAACACTGACTACAAGCTACAATACACACAAACATGCTAATGAGCAATCCTCCAAGAGATGGCGCTGCTTCTGCACAGCAGAGTCCACCGGGACTATCTTTGGCAGCCAGGAGACGTTCCCGAAGGACCGTCCTGTGCCGGAGGCAGCGCTCCTACGTCCGAGGTGAGAGCGCAGGCCACTCGCGCTCTCAGCCGGTCATCAAATAAATTGGTGGTGCGACGCAGTCGGTCCGAGCGCAAGACCTCGTCACGCCGCTTATGCGAGGGTGATGCAAGCGGCGCTCAGGGTCTTACGTTCGCAGGAAATTGTAATAGCGACACATGTCCAAAATAACAAGGTTTCTTTTTGGTGTTGAGTAAACTTCAACAGGGAGACGCTCTACCTGCCGAGGCAATCTTAGACGTCAACGTAGCGTTGAGGCGCACCGTTTTAGTTTCTGCGTTTAGCAGGGTATTCGTTCCACGCGGGACTTTCTCCTGTTCAAAGCGCATTTGGTTTCCTTCCTTAGCTTCATATTATTGTCATAAATAACAATCCATACATTCCCCATAACCGTCAAATCCGGCTATATACATTATGTACATGTCACTGCAGGAGTGTCATCACATTTGAAAACAAGTGGAGACTTGAGTTTGGCAATCAATGAACGTCAAGTTTGGTACAAAAAATAGTTCCTATTTACAAGAAGATAAATCTGTGTCAATTCTTGCTGCTTATTCATGAAACAAACAATTACCAATGAGGGGAATTGGGGGTGGGGGCTTCGGGGGTACAATATATACCTCCAAGTTGTAACGCAATTTTCTTTTTAAGTTATTATTATTATTTATGTTTTTTTACATCGATCGGACCTGAACGTTGACAGTCGCAGAGGCGGAGCCGAGTTCGTTGGAGAGTCGGAGCATATACACTCCGCCGTCGCTCTCCTGCACCGCGGCAATCACCAGCGTGGAAATGTCAGCCGCGCTTTCCACACGGTAACGCTCGTCCCCGTCAGGAAGAATCCGGCCCGAACGCAGCCACTGCACAGATGGGGCGGGCTCCCCGAAGAAGGTCCCGGTCACCATCAGTGCTTTGCCAACCGTGGCGTCCATGTTCTCGCGAAGAGCCGTGATCTTTGGCGCTGTGCCTGCAAAGAGCGACCAGTTTAGCGACACTTGCTTCCATCGCTACAACTTCTTCCCAATGCCAACTTCCACCAGCGGCTGAGGAACAAACAAGATCCGATTTGCTTCCAACTGTGCTCGGATATCGAACATCCATCTCACCTGTTTGCATGCCACTCACGAGGCTCCTCTGTGAGTAGGAGGAGGAGGAGGAGGAGGAGGAGGAGGCTTCCACATGCGATTGACCACACATTTTCATGATTTGATTGCTAGTCTCAGACGCGTTCTCAATGGAGCTGAAAGCGCCGGCCTGCATAGAGTCTGACTCCGTGTGAACCGAAGACGCCGAGAAAACTAGCGTTGATTTTTGTTCCACACTTATTCTTTGTGTTGCTTCCTCAACATGAGCTGCAAGAATGCAAAGAACATGTGTGCTTGACTCTTTTGTAGCTCTTCCTTACAACATTTTTTTGCATTGTTCAAGTCATGATTACTTACTGATGACATTGAGAGAGGACGTGGCGGAGCACTGGCCAAGCTGGTTTTTGGCCTTGATGGTGTATTTGCCGCTGTCTGCCAGTGTTGCTTCACGAATCTCCAGAGTGTACACACTGTTGGTCCAGTTCATTCTGATGTTGGATGTTGCCGACACCTGTGCAAGAGAACGGTGAAGTGAAGATGGCATTCAAGAGAGTTAAAGCAGAGACAAACACAAATACTCACAGTCAAGTTGTCTTTAAACCACTCCACGTCTGGGAAAGGCTCTCCCGCAATCTCACAGGTGAATTTCACATTTTGTCCCTCGTCCACATTTTGGGATCGGGGTTGCAACAGGAAGTGAGGGGGCGTCCCACATTTGAGCTGCTCCAAGTCAACAGACGAAGGTGACTTCTTTCCCACAGTTGGTGACATGACTCTCTTTGGCGATTGGATTTGATTGACAGATGGAGGTGGCGATTTCGCAGTGGGGGACTTCGGCGACACTGGTGACTTCACTCTGACTTCCTTGACAGATGGAGGCGAGGATTTTACGGTGGGGGGCTTCGGCGAGACCGGCGACTTGACTCTCAGAGGGGACTTGAGTGGCTCGGGAGATTTAATTCTCTGTGGCGATTTGACAGGTTCGGGGGACTTGACTTCAGGTGAGGTGACTCTAGGAGAGACCCTGACTTTCTGCTTGGACTCAGACTTGCGAATAGTCAGAGTAAAATTGGCTTCTTGTTTGCCACCAGCATTTTCCACAATTAAAGCATAGCTTCCTTCATCGGACACCTGAACAGAAGAAATCTCCATAGCCGAGCTGTACTGTGTAGAGACTATGTGGTGATGGCTAGATGAACCTAAAACTGCTCCCTCATGCAACCACAATATGGAAGGCGCTGGGTCACCATCCACATCGCATAAGAATCTGGCAAGACCTCCCTCCTCGACACTCAGGGACTGAGGTTTGGTCAGGATCTTAGCGGAGACCGTGGACTTTGCCTTTTCCTTTTCGACAACAGTGATGGTTTTTGTCACAGTTTCAGCCACCGTTTCCTTGATTGATGCTGCTGAGATGTGGTACACCTCCGTTTTGGCCATGTCTGGAAGATGGGAGGATGGCGGTTCCTCGTCCCGGTGGGTGGAGGAGAAGGCAGCATATTCTGCTGCTATGTCTAATGTGGCACTGTCTGAAGTCTCTCCTTTGATGTTCCTGCAGACCACAGAGTATATTCCTGCATCTTCTGTCACACAGTTGTTGATCTGGAGAGTCAGAAGTCCACTAATGTTGCTCATGCGGTGTTTGCTACTTGGTTTAATTTCTATTCCGTTGTGGAACCACTTGACTCCAGGCTCAGGTTTGGCCTGAACATTCAGGGTGAAGCTGGTGTTGGAACCAAAGGCAACGCGATGAGATCGCAAGCGGATGCTAATGCGAGGGCTGTGGTCGAGGCTGAAAGGAGAATCCGATGTTCTCTCCACAGACCTCCGCTCTGACCTAAGAGTTTGCTTTCTCTCCTCATACCTGGAGAGAAAATCTACAGTGGGCAAAGTGATCTCTTGTTTGACAATCTTGCCTGAGAGAGGAGCTTTCATCTCCGGTTCGGGTGTCGGGAGCTTCTTAACGGGTTTAGGTATATATTCAGAAGCAATAAATGTCAGATGCTCCGATTCAATGCCCTCTGAAGCTTTTGTGACAGTGACGACTGTTTCCTTTTTCAAACTTCGAGTCTTCTCCTCTAACTCCATGCGCTGGAGTTCACCCTTATAGGAGGAGATTCTCTGAGCTGTTCTGTGAGGTCGCAGCAACTCCTGATCCTCTCTCTCCTCATATACTCTTTGCTTCTCTCTGGGTGGTTTGTATGTGGCTTTGTCATGGCGCTGCCGCAGTTCAACAAAGCTTGGGCCGGCTTCATATTTGGATGGAATTCGGTACGAATCATACCTTTGCAAGGCTTCTGCCTCCTCATCATCACTATAGACTCTTACAGGGGACGAAGGGCGCAGTGCTGATAGCTCAAAGCGAACAGGGCTGAGGCTGGGCGGAGAAGCGGAGTAACCGAGCACCAGTTCTTCCTCCAGGCGAAGCCTCTCCTCCTCAGTTCTCTTCATGGACAGATACTCCTTCACCGGCAGTAGCAGTTCCTCATCTGACAGGTCACCCAGTGACCTTCTCCTGATCCTGTGGTAGACGTCCATCTCTGGGGAAGCTGTGCGGTGCCTTGACGGCCTCACCATCTCTAAATCATCCTGAGTCATGGATGGGATGTGCCACTTTGGCTTGTACTGGTCTTTGATCCTGATAGGCACCTCATAGAACTGCTCCCACCTAGAGAGACGAATACGTTTCATCCTCTTCTGTTTAATTTTCTCGATGGGCTCCGGGAATTCATACTGATCTCGAAGCTTCTTGTACCACTTCATATCCGAGAGTGGCTTGAAGTGTTTGATTTCCATGTCCTCTTCAAGCACAGCCGGGTTCACAACCCGTGGCGCAGGTACATCGTATGGCATGCGTAGTCTTTTCTCATCGGCCCGTTTCTTACGCTCCTCTTTTTCTTTCTGAATTTCAGCCTGAGACTTTTCGCTTTTTTTCGTCGTCACAGCAGGTTTAAACATGGTTGCTGCTTCCCTGACAGCCTGTACTGCTGCAGGAGGTAATGGTAAGACGACGGTCTCTGACAAAATCTGATGCAGCCTCACCTTTTTGTCCAATTCCATCTTTTGAGTCACACTTTCCTGCTCCTTTTGGCTGCTCTCATAATCTTTCTTCACATGGGCGACACGTTCAACTTTTAGCATTGCTTGGCAACTGGCAGATCCAGCGGAATTAGTTGCAGTGACTCTGTATACACCAGAGTCTTCAGGCAGCGTGTCTCTCACATGAAGAATGAAATAGTCCAAGCCTTCATGGATAAGTTCAATAGATGGACCAAAGGCTATGGGTGTGCCATCCTTTTCCCACTTCAGTGCGGGGTGTCCTGAAACCCGGATTTCAAATCGAACGTTCTGGCCCTCTCTACACTCAATGTTGGCAAGAAGACGTTTGAACATGGGCCTTAGGGTGAGGTCTGCTGGTTTTGGTCGAGGAACCACAGTAAGACGGGCCTTGCAGCTGTCGTCGCCATACCTGTTGCGGGCTACAACACTGTATTCTGCATCATCATCATCTTCAACACTGCGGATAATAAGCTGGTACAGGCCCGTGTCACTGATGAAGGTATACTTTTTGTCATCCTCTCCAGGGATCAGCTTTTGTCCAGATTTGTGCCACGTGACACGGGGCTCAGGGTGAACGGTGATGGTAACACCAAAGCGCACATCCTCCCCAATGTATGCTGTATGGTTAACCAGAGGAAGGGTGAACTCCGGTGGCTTCTGAAGCATTCTGGCAGTGTCAATTCGACGCTTTGTCCTCTTGACCACACGAGTAGTGAAGAAGTCACGGTATGACCTGACACCATTGACAAAAAGCTCTGCATAGACACTGTCCTCACCATACTCATTGACAACCTTGCATCTATACGTGCCATCGTCAGCTCTCGTCACCTTGGTGATCGTGATCATAGCCAGGCCGTCCTCATAAGAAATTTGGTACTTGTCACTGGCTTCCAGTTGCCTGACACCACAATACCAAGTGACTTCAGTGGTGCTGTCATAATTATCAATATTGCAGATGAACTTCACACTGTCACCCTCACTGGCCAACGAGTGCCCGACCTGGCCTCCGACCGGTCCGTGCTCAAATGGAGCGATCTTCACCTTGGCGATTAACACGCCTCGCTGGGACCTAATTGAGCCACCGCTGGCCACGCGAGCTGCAGACACCACAGTGCTCCATTCTTTCTTCACCATTGTCTGGTAGTATCTCTTGTGTCTGCTGCTCTGGATGGTTCTGGTGCTCAGATTTTCTGCAGGCGTGGACAGCCATGGATGTACCAGTGCCTCAGCAGCAGTCATGCGGTGCTTACGTTCCTTTGTCATTAAACGGTCGGTGAAGTCTAATGCTTCAACACTGACCTGCTTGAAGGATTCGTCATCATAGCTGTAGGCTGCGTTTGAAATATTGTCAATCATCTGCTGGTTGGTTTCAGCTGTGAATGGGTTGAGTCCAGAGAGGAGCACATAGGACAGGACGCCAACTGACCACATGTCAGTCACAGTGCTCACCATGTCACACTGGTGAATCTCAGGGGCAGCGTACTCCGCAGTGGTGTACTGGATCTTGATTTGGTCTCCAGGCGTCAAGTGTCTGGACTGGCCCAACTCAATGATTTTTACGTTTGATCCGGTTCTTGTTGTGTACACGATGTTCTCAGGTCGAATGTCAAAATGTCCATAACTCTGACTGTGCAGAAACTCAAGAGCTGAGCAAATCTGCCGAATGTAATTGGCAATCTCGCGCTCATTGAGCTCAAACTCTGCTGTGTTGAGACGCTCAAAGATGTCGAGACCTGAGATGAAGTCATAGATCATGACCAACTCCTCTGGGCTATCGAATGACTCGTGAAGAAGGAGGAAGTTTGTGTGCTTAGCCAGGTTTAGTGTCGCTATCTCCTTCTTAACAATTGTCTGATCTGCACCCCTGACTTTGACAAATTTAGCCATGTAGGTCTTCTCAGAGGGGATGTTCACACAGCGGTGGACAATACCGAACTGACCTCTTCCCAATTCTTCTGCAATAGCAAATTTGTTATGCAGATTCTTTACATCAGAGTGTTGGGCTTTGCTTTTGGGAACGTGCCCCGTATCGTCAACTTCCCTGTCGTAGAAAAGAACTCTGGATTTGTCCTCCTTTGTCATGATGGGTCCGCTGGTCTCAGACGGTGCACTCTGTCCAAATTTATTCTCAGCGATGACTCTAAACTGATAGCTTGTTCCTCCAAAGAGATTGATAACAGTGTAGCGGGTGTCACGAGACTGAGCAACACGCTCCCATCTCTCAGCTGTGGTGGGGCACTTTTCAATAATGTAACTGATCACCTTGCTGCCGCCATCATTTGCCGGGGCAACCCAGTTGAGTGCGACAGAGTCTCGAGAGACATCGCTGCCTTTTATACCCCGTGGAGGATCAGGGACATCTGCCACATCCAGCTCAACCGTCTGTTGGTCAATTCCAAATCTGTTTTTAGCACAGACAATGTAGAATCCGGCATCCTTCTTCTCCACGCCGTTGGGGAATACCAAAGAAGTGAACGATCGCGTGACAATGACCTGGTAGTGGCCATTGCTGTCGATGAGATCTTGTCCCTTCTGCCATGTGATGACAGGATCTGGCTTGCCACCAAAAGGTATCTTAATATTGACCATTTCTCCACGCAGGGCAGGAATTGCTTCTTTGTCCTTTAGGTTCTTGGGAAGGTGGATCTTTGCAGGAACTGATCAGAGAAAAACATGTCATTGTTAGGAGAACATCTGTTGTTTAGAAAAAGTGATCATGTAAATTGTAAAAAATAGTATACTGATATACAGTATATTCTTACTTTCAACATCCAGAGAGACGGTAGCACAGATGGAACCTCCTTGGTTGGTGGCCCTGATTTGGTACACAGTAGAGTCTTCCTCATCAGCCTCAGCGACGACCAGTTGGTGGTAACCTCCCTTGAATTCTTGAATCTTGATCTTCTTTCCATCCGAATGGATCTCCTTTCCTCGTCTGAACCACTTGATTACTGGTTTTGGCTGACCTGTGATCTTGCAGACGAGTGTTGCATTGCTCTTGTGTTTGACACTTATGTTCCTCAGCTCCTCCTTGAAAGCGGGCGCTCGAACATCAACAGCTGTGGCGGGAACAATGGATGTAGTTTCCTCACTATAGTCACTTTGTCCTCCAAGGTTCTCGCACTTCACCCGGAATACATGTTCGATGCCCTCTGACAAGTGTTTGACGGAAAAGACTGTCTGTTTGATCTCATCTGTAGTCACGGGCGTCCATTCACCCCATTCCTTCTTATCCTTCTTTTGTTTCTTCTCAAGGCAGTAGCTCTTTATTTTGGAGCCGCCATCATTGAGTGGAGGCTTCCAGGAAACCACACAGGAATCCTTGGTGATTCCAGACACAACTATTGCCTGAGGCGGTGATGGTTTCTCTGTGGACAAAAAAAACAAACAAAAACGTTTTGTCAGTATAACAGGTAACATTGTCTGATTTAGTTGAATATTATGGTGTGAGTTGAACAAACCCAATTGGCTCTTAATGAGGACAGGTGCAATGAGTTCAAGTGGCTCGCTGTTGCCATAGCGATTCTGGGCATATACGCGGAAAAAGTAACCAGCACTGTCGGTAAGATTGGGCACCCGACATGATGTGCCATTAATGGATGACGACACCAATTCCCACTCGCTTCCTTCCTTGTCCTCGCGCTTTTCCACAATGTAGTTGGTAATCATGCAGCCACCGTTGTCCTTGGGAGGCTTCCAGCTGATGATGACAGAGTTTTTCAGGAGGGCCTCCAGAACGATGGGACCCTGAGGGATGTCAGGTTTGTCTGCAAACACAGGGATGAGGTTTATAGTGATTATCATCACTTTTTCAAAGGCGAACCTAGTACCGACTGAGGTGTCACGACAAAACCATACCATAGATTTCAACATTGAATGCGGTATCGGCCCTTCCAAAGTGGTTGTGCAGTCTGATTCTGTATTTTCCTCCATGGATTCTGCGCTGCACATTCTTGATAATGAGGTGGGTATAATGCTCTGTGGTCTCGATGCTGATGTCCTCTGAATTTTCCAGGGTCTTTGCTTCTTGGAGCCACATAATCTTTGGCACAGGACGCCCAATGTACACAGCGTGGATGCGTAGAGTTGTTCCCAGACCAGCGTAGTAGGTGCTCTTCAATGGGTAGTCAGAATGGAAGGACGGAGCAGCCTCCAGTATGAGAACTCCTGTTGTTTCTGCTTCTCCGGCATCATTGGTGGCCTTACAGGTGTATTCTCCCTCATCCTCTTGTTGGTCAGTCATGATGGAAAGGGAGTGGTTACGACCATCAGAGCTCATCTCGTATTTGCGGGACTCCACAATCTCCTTGCCCGCGTGGTACCACCTCATCTCAGGAACAGGCCTGCCAATAATCTGACACTTCATGACAGCAGGCTGTCCCAGCTTCTCCGTTACTTCATCCATTTCCTTTCTCAGACTTGGTTTCGTTTCAACTATATAAATACCAAGCGGAGAAATACACAAAATGTCAAATGTTAACAAGTGGCTTTTTATTTTGTGCCAACTGTACAATTGATACTTTCATATCAACTATCAGCATACGCACCACTCAGTTTAGTTTTGATGCAAGTGGCTGTCCGTCTAGGCCTGCTTGTTCCAGTCTCATTCTCAGCAAATACTCTGAACTCATATTCAGTAGCTTCAGCCAGACCACGCATGCAGAACTCCTGTTCTTTCAGCCTTTCCTTGTTGCATTTCTTCCAGGTGCTTTCAGTGGACTTCCTGCATTCCACCCAATAGCCCAGGACTTCTTTTCCACCATCACACTCTGGAGCTTGCCAGCGAATGGTGATCAAGTTGTTAGTCACAGTTGTTGTATCAATTTCACCTGGCTGGCTTGGCTTATCTGCAATGTACAAACAAGCAAAACAAAGTCAGATGTATTTATCAACCCCTGCAACAAAAGGGAGTGAGTAAGATGAGGGATTTGTATTCTTTATACAAATTAGAGGACATGTCTTTGGAAGGAAGGTGGTTCATGGTTAATCATCCATTTATGCTTCTGACTTCCATCAAATATGATGACTCACCAAATGGATCTTTGCACGTGACTGTGTCTGACACAGGTCCAGCCTCACTCTCACCAATGTCATTGACAGCAAAAATACGGAAGTGATAGTCTGCATTTGCTGTGAGTCCAGACAGGGTAAACATGGTGGAGCGAATCCTGGTGGGATGACGAGACCATTGCTCCGCAGACACCTCCTTGTACTCAATTAAGTAAGCCGTGATGGAAGAACCTCCGTCGTCCTTTGGTCTGGACCATGCCAGTGCCACAGAGCTTTTTGTGACATCCATGATCTCCGGTGGTGTGCCGGAAGGCTCCGGTGGACCTATTTTGCAAACGAGAGTTTCCTGGCTCATCAAAGTTTGTTGAGTTGATTCTGGTACACGATGGAAAAAACACAAATACTTACAAAGGGGAGTCTTGGGCACCAGCGGCTGCTCCGACTTCAGAGATGGACCACTACCAAAAGAGTTCTCAGCGGTAACCTTAAAGTGATATTCTGTTCCTTCATTTAGGCCCTTGACAACCAATTGATTATCCGTCACCCTGCTGTCCACTGTGTACCACGCATTTCTGGTAACCTCTCTTCTTTCAACGATGTAACCGAGGATCTCTGCACCGCCGTCATCACTGGGCACCTTCCAGGACACCTTAACAGAGTTGGCCTGGATTTCCTCAAACACTAAAGGTCCTTCTGGAGCACTTGGACGGCCAATGACATTAACCTTGATTTGGGCCTTCTTCTTGCCAACTTTATTTTCCAAAAGAAGCTCATACACACCAGAGTCACTCCTCTCGGCTCCTTTGATCACAAGTTCACTGGTGTCTTCAGTGTAAACAACCATGGCTTTGGTTGATAAGGCTGCACTGTCCTTTGACCATGAGCAGGTAGGGTGAGGTTTACCCTTGATGGGAAGAGAGAGCCGGACCACTCCACCATGACGGACTACGTACACATCTTTGTATTTCAGCTCAAGTTCACAATCGGGAGATTCTGTAGAACCAAAGTTCAACAGTTACTTTTCATTTTGTTCCTTGAAAACAACACGTTGATTATACCTTGAATGTTCATTCTTGTCTGAGCTTACCAAACATCTCTGTGACGGTGATAGTTCCAGGAACTTCGGCAGGCTCGCCAGAACCGCCCGCATTACAGGCCAGTACTCGGAATTTGAACTCCTCTCCTTGTGGCATGTTGGTCAGTGTATACTCGCAGATCAGAGAGGGCGTGGTGTTGCATTTGCGCCAAGCTATAGTGCCCACCTTCTGCATCTCAATGAGGTACCCATCCACTCTTGCATCTCCCTCATCATCGGGGGGACTCCAAGCCAGTGATACAGATGACTTGGTGGTTTCTGTGACCCGAGGGTTCTGTGGGCAACCAGGTGGATCTGACAAGGACAGAAGTACATTCAAGTTTTGATGGATTCAACTGTTTATGTGAAAAATAATCAAAACATTGCTAATACTTAGAATATAGAAAAAAAGAAACATTTCATTTGGGTTTTGTTGGTCTCTCACCAATGGGATCTGATGCCACAGCTGGTTTAGAAGGCAAACTTGGTTTGCTTAATCCGCGGGCATTGATTGCAATGATTCTGTGTTCGTACTCTAAGCCTTCAATTAGCTCTGTCGAGCGGTATCTATTCATGGTGACGGGATTCTTGTTGGCACGCACCCATCTGTCAGACCTGACTTCTTTGCGTTCAATGATATAACCAGAAACTTCCAGCCCACCATCCTCTTCTGGTGGGTTCCAGGCAACAGTCATGCCATCACGTGAAACATCGAAAATGGTTGGTCGGCCAGGAGTTCCAGACACATCTGGGAAGGAGTGAGAACATGTTAGCCTTCTGTCAGGGGTTATGACCACATATACTTATGGAATACAAAAACAGGTGTTACTTTTCAAGCTCCTACAGGTGACAATCTCAGACTGCAAGAATTCTCCGGTGCCGTAGCGATTCACAGCAGCCGCACGGAAGACATACTCATCTCCCTCAGTCAGGTTCTCAAATTTGAAGGTGCCTCGGCTGACGGAGTCAGAAATCGGCACCCAGCCTGGTCTGTGGGCATCTCGCTGCTCCACCACGTAGCCACTGAGGGGAGCCCCACCGTCCCTCACAGGAGGATCCCAACTACAGGTGACTGTGGTGGCGTCAATCTCATCAAATCTGATTGGTCCTTTTGGTTCGTCAGGTTTGGCTGAGAGAAAATGATTGTGTATCAGTGCAAAAATCATTCAAACCACATTTCTTTTCCTGTATAAAATCAGGTTACATATCTTCCATATTCAGTAGTGGGTAGAGTAACATGCTACATTTACTTGGTTACATGAACTCAAGTAACTCTTGCGATAAATTGTACTTGCCAGAATACTTTGGATGGAAGTTTGGACTGCCGTTTATATGATAAGAAGGAACGGTACCATTACTCCATTAGTTTCATTCCGTTTGCTGCTTTAATTTGTATCTATTCATTCATTTATTGCTTGTCCGGTCAACGATTTTTGGGGGGCTGGGGGGCTGTCAGTGAAACTTCCTACTTGGACCCTAACCCTGCTTGTTCACCAATCAAATGTAATCACTAGTGGCGTTTGTCTCCATTTCGCCAATCAAACAGAGCCAGAGCCATGAGCGCACACGGTCTTTGCGGACTTGTCAAAGTTACTCAAGTGGATAGTGCCACAACTTGCATCTAAATTTCAAGAAGAATGCCCCTGGCGTCACACTAAGCCAATGTTCACATGTAAGTGTACAAAAAAAGAAGTTTCATAAGGAGCCGTCGTCAATGTCTGGCCTAACGTGTAAATTTCAGCCTAAAAAAGCTCAACATTTAGCTTGAGAAACACGTTATGGTAAGTTGTAGATATTTCTGTTGTTGTCTACTTGGTTTGGCCGTGCATATGCTAACAGTTTAATGGTCATAGTTAGCCAAACTGTCAAATGTGCATCTTTTGGAGTTGCCTACATGCCGTATGCTCTTTCCCGCATAGAACTGTATCCACACACAGCTATGGTAGTGCACATGTACTTCTACCCACTTCTGTCCATATTTCACCAAAATATATCTGAACAAATCAAACATTAGGTCCATCTGCGGGGGTTTCCTTACAGAGAATGACAACCTTGATGACCTCGGTGGTAACACCAACAGTATTCTTCAACTCCAGGGTGTAGTTTCCAGTGTCGTCAATGGTTGTGTCAGAAACGGTTAGTTTGGAAAACTTGCCAGTGCTCTGGATCTTGACACGGTCTGTGATTTTTATCCTATTGTCACCAAAGAACCAGAAGCAAGACGGAGGAGGCCTGCCGATGATCGGTAGGTCCAGCTCCAGGGTTTTACCGGCCAGAACGTTAATGGCTTTCTGGGGAAGGCTGGTGAAATCCACTGCAGGCATGACTGGAAAAAAAAATTAAATCTTTAGGGAAGGCTAAAAACATGTTTCATCACACTTTAGCCGCATATGTTTGACGAAAAACCCCAAAAACTATGACTATGCTGGTCACCTCTTTGTTCTTGTACAGTCACAGGTGTAACAAGCTCCTTTGCTTCACTGGCACCTCGACTGTTGATGGCTTTGATTCGAAACAAGTACTGCTCCTTTTCATTTAGCTTCTCAATCGTGTGCTCATAGTCGGTTAGTTTGAGCGAGGCCACCTTCATCCACTTGTCAGTACCAAACTTGCAGGCCTCTACAACGTAACCGGTCAGTCTGCTGCCTCCGTCGTGCTCAGGCTTCTCCCAGCCCAAAGAAACTGTGCTTTTGGTGACGTCGATCACCTCCAATTTGCGTGGCGGGTCAGGCACCTCGCAAACCAGGATGACGTCCGGTGTCTCGCAAGGCTCACCGATGCCATAAATGTTTTCAGGTAGAACTCGGAAGTAGTACAGCATGCCCTCTATCAGGCCATCAATCTTGAAGTATGTCTTGCTGCACTTGGAAGTAACAGTTTTGTAGGCTCTCATGGAGGCCTCGCGCCTCTCAATAATATAATTATTGACAGGGGCGCCGCCATCAACAGTTGGGGCATCCCAAGAGATGATGGCATATTCTTTGGTCAGTTCCTTGATTTTGATTGGTCCCGTTGGTCCTGGTGTGTCTAGAATTAGAAAAAGTGGTAGACGATAGATACGGCATGCTTAAATTGTCTGAAACATGGCGTATCTAGTTTTTAACATGAACTTGGTGGTCAACTTACCATAGACTTTGACCAGAATAGAGACTTCCTGTTTCCCAGCAGAGTTCTCAGCCACCAGTGTGTATTTTCCAGCATCATATCGGTGGACCTTATCAACAATGAGTGTGGTTGACTTGTGGGTGACCTCTATGAAGCCCCGGCTGTTAAGGTCAATGCCAGGCTTGCTCCAAGTGATTGTCGGAGCAGGACGGCCAGTAATATTTACAAAGAGGCGTAGAGAACCGCCAGCACGCAGGCAGATGGTCTTCTTCAGATCATCATGGAGCTCAAAGTCAGGAGTTTCTATTGGGTCAAGGTAATGATGAATGTGGTTGCTGAGCCGTAGCTCATGTAAAAAATGTCAAACCAAATATTATTCTACGGTCTGTTGCCGATTTGCCAAGTTCAACGTTTGCTTTCTTCTTTAGCAGTAGAGAAAATGATATTATGATCGTATGGGTAACATACCAATTCTCTCCACTGGCTCTGTTTCAGCACATCGCTCACTGAAGTCTCCAGTGCCATTGATGTTGACGCCGGCCACTCTGAAGCAATACTTCTTGCCTGAGCAAAGTCCGGTCACCGTGTGTTCTGAAGTACGCAGTGTCTTCTCATGCGCCTTTGTCCACTCCTCTGTACCAGCTTCCTGCATTTCCAATAAGTAGCCCAGCACATCAGCTCCTCCATCCTCCACAGGGCGAGACCAAGCCAAGCTAATGCTGTCAGCATGGGTGTCAGTGATCCGAGGTACAGAGGGGGTAGATGGGGTGCCTGAGACGGGGGAAGACAGATCTTAAAAGCAGCCATCATGGTCAAAATTGCTTGGATGCAAAGTTGCTGTGTCACCAATTTGTGAATATATTATTGAAATCATTGGTTCCTTTTAGTGCTGTCAAATTTAACGCGTTAACGGGCGTTAATTCAATTTTGTAATTGATCGCGTCCAAATATTTGACGCATTTAACGCATGCGCAGAATGACCGCCGATGCATAATCCCGATCAGAAGTGCACAGTGAGCGGCAGAGCGGACCCGTGTCGCGCGCAGCAGTATAAAGACGCATTTCGAAAGAAGAGGGCATCTTTAAATCTCAGAAATTTGAATAAATTGGTTTGCCTCAGCGACTGAGGATGAGTAGAGAAGAGGGCTGTCTTGTTTTGTGTTCATAAAGTCAATTTAAAGGAGGAACACACGACGTGCTGATACCACCTAGAGCATAGCACAGCATAACATATGTGGCAATCACGTTCCTGTGCACTTCAGGGACCACTCGGAAAACATAAACTCTTAGAATATTACAAGGGCCCCACATAAAAGTGTACATTACACACACTCACACACTTTGTTTGCACACATTTGAAATATTTCTGTCACTGTTCTGAGGCCCTTTTGCATTTTTGTTTTTGTAGTGAATAAAAATACTGTCTACTACAGAAAGAATGTTAATAATTTTAATCTCATAAGGATTTGTTGTAATAAAAAAATACATTACATATAAACAGTATGGGGCGGCATGGTGAGCGACTGGTTAGCACGTCCGCCTCACAGTTCAGAGGTCGTGGGTTCGATCCCGGCTCCGGCCTCCCTGTGTGGAGTTTGCATGTTCTCCCCGTGCCTGCGTGGCTTTTCTCCGCGTACTCCGGTTTCCTCCCACATTCCAAAAACATGCATGGTAAGTTGATTGGACACTCTAAATTGCCCCTAGGTGTGATTGTGAGTGCGGATGTTTGTTTGTCTCTGTGTGCCCTGCGATTGGCTGGCAACCAATTCAGGATGTCCCCCGCCCACTGCCCGATGACAGATGGGATAGGCTCTAGCGCGCCCGCGACCCTTGTGAGGATAAGCGGTATAGATGATGGATGGATGGATGAACAGTATGTTGAATGTATATATCCATCGTGTGTCTTATCTTTCCATTCCAACAACAATTTACAGAAAAATATGGCATATTTTGGAGATAATTCGAAATGCGATCAATTACGATAAATTATTTTTTAAGCTGTGATTAACTTGATGAAAATTTTTAATCGTTTGACAGCCCTAGCTCTTTTATGTCAGACAACTCTTTAGGTTGTTATTTACCTGACATGATTTGGTGACAGTCTTTTGTCAACATGTCAGGAAAATCACAACTGAAAAAACAGTCTGAGATAAAAGAACCAACGATTTCAATCATAAATAAGAGACAGAATTAACATCATTCGATCAATCTATTATTGTTTGGTGGGGTACTGGGACCAAATTGAACTTACATGTTGGCTCTCTGCAGACAACATACAGAGAAACTTCACTAGGTTCACTCTCTCCAGCCTTATTGATGGCCGTCACCCTGAACTGATATATGTTGCCTTCGGTCAAACCAGACACCTTCAGTGTCGTGTCGAGATGTGCTCCACTCCTGTTCACTTTCACCCAGCGGGCACTCTTCTTCTCGCGCCTCTCAACCAAATAGTGGATCAATGGACTGCCACCATCGCTCTCGGGCTTCAGCCACTCAATGGTTGCAAAGTCCTTTCCGGATACCAGGATTTCTGGGGCACTCGGTGAAGTTGGCACAGCTGTAAGAAGACGGTCTTAAGGTTTAAATCAACAACTACAGCAGGCTGAGGTTATAATAATGATAATTGCTGTAAGGCAGGCCAGTAGCAATGTGGAATGGAGAGTTACAGTCATGTAATTGGGCCACTGCGCGCTGATTGCAGTCCAACAAACCAGTCATTTACATTAAGGAAAATCATTAGCAGTAACTTCAACTGCAAATGACAAACCTAACCCTTCCCCAAAAGAAATGTATATCACACACATTTTACAACGGTTGGACAGGGACACTCACTGAAAGTGTTTCTGGCGATCATGGGCTCAGAAAGAAGAGGGACTCCAGTGCCATACTTGTTGATTCCCCGGACTCTGAACAAGTATTCTGTGTTCTTTAAAAGTCCGGTGATGTTGCAGGTCAGTTCCTTGCACTCGTCATGCATGAAAACCCAGTTAAGTCTGTTGGTGTCTCTCCTCTCCACGAGGTAGTGGAACACATCATCACCGCCATCCTCCAAAGGAGGCTTCCAGCTGAGAGTGCACGACTCCTCAGTTATCTTGCTGATCTCGATGCTGCCTTCACACACTCCCGGGGTGTCTAGAAACATTCATCATTGTGTTGTTAGCAGTCTTCTAGTCTGAAAGGGATTTTATCTACCAATAGAATGTACGCCTACTCACCAAGTACTTTGACATTGACTTCAACAGTCTTTGTTCCACTCACATTCCTAACAGTGAGAATATACTTTCCAGTATCATCTCTGTCACAGAACTTGATGATAGCCATTGCCCGGTTGGATGTGTATTGCAGGTGGTACTTCTCGCATAACTCCAGTTCCCTGTTGTCCTTGGACCAGGAAGCTTTGGGGTCAGGCCTGCCACCCACTGCAGCGTCCAGAACCAGATCTGACCCAGCTCTCACCATAACAACTTCAGACAGGAGTTTGCCGTCCAGCTGAGCCTTTGGAGGTTCTGTCACAATATACAAACATTCACACTAGTTGTATATGCGCGGTCAGCCTGGGTATTTGCCACATATGTGCCATCTGATTTTTTGGTGATTTGTGAGTTGTATTTTATCACAAATAACTAAAACAGCTTACCAAAGTCAGTCTTACACTGCACAGAGCCAGTGGTATCTGATGGGGTGCTGAAGACTTGGTTGGCATTCTTAGCAATGACTCTGAACTCGTAGGGTTCTCCTTCTCCCAGGGCGGTAACAGTGTAGAAAGTGTCTGTCACATTCGTGTAGTTACACTTCAGCCAGCGGCCCTCACCAGTCAAAGTGTATGGTTTACGTTCAATAATGTATCCTACAATTGGACTGCCACCATCATTAAGCGGAGCCAACCATTTGAGCGACACTGTGGTCCTGGTTACATTTGTCACTTCTGGCTTGCTTGGTGGATCTAAAAACATAGATGTTGACTTGTGTTAGTCATAGGTCGAAATTGATCGATGTTTGCGGGGGCAAGCACTCACCAACAGGGTTTTGGGCGAGTGCTCCTTTGGAGGCTTCACTGGCCTTGCTCAGACCAGCATTGTTCATGGCATAAACTCGGAATTGGTACTCAAGGCCTTCAACAAGGTCTTCCACCTTATAAAAGCACTCAAAGCATGGGATCTTGTTCTCCCTCACCCAGAGAATATTATTCCTCTCTTTCTTCTCAATCCAGTAACCTGTCACCTTGCTGCCGCCATCGTGATAGGGCTCCTCCCACTTCAAGGTCATTGTGTTGGCAGTGATATTAACGACAGATGGCCTTGTTGGGGGTCCAGGAGGTGCTACAAGAGTCAAATGTGAAGTTTATTAGTGATTCATGACTTTTATGATCAAAAGTGTTATTGTCATTGAGATTTAGGAATTGAGGCTTACTGTAAGGATGCTCTGCAGTGACAGTCTCAGACTCAGTTGGTTTACTTATACCAAATCTGTTCTCAGCAGAGACCCTAAAAGTGTATTGCATGTACTTAGTCAGATGACTGACATGAAGAGATGTGCGCTTCACACTGGAGTTGATCAGCTGCCAGGCACTGGAACCAGATTCACGCTTCTCCACAATGTAGTTGGTAATGTCAGTGCCGCCATCATCCTCTGGTGCATCCCAGTTAACGACACAGGATTCTGAGGTGATATTCGAGATTTCAACAGGCCCCACTGGAGGATTGGGTCTTCCTATAACATTTACGTTGATAGTAAAGGTCTTGGTTCCAGCAACATTCTCCAGGGTCAGGTAGTATTTTCCACCATCACCCCTCATGGCATCCTTGACTGATATGCTCGTTCTGTCTTTTGTTACTTTAATGGAAACTCTTTCAGAGTTCTTCAGCCTCATCTCCTCCAGCCTCCAGGCTACCTTGGGAGTAGGTCTCCCGCTAATAGGAACATCAACTGTGAAGATGCTGCCAGATCTACATGTGATCAGCTGATTGGTGATCTCACTGAGATCAGCTGCAGGTTCAATGTAAGGCTCTTTGACCAACACTGGTGCTGGAGCTTCCCTGGGTCTGCTGAGGCCAGACTCATTCTTAGCTTTCACACGGAAGTGATATTCATCTCCCTTGTTGAGCTTTTCGACCACGTAGGAGAGGTTTGTGGTGTTGCCAACCACGACCCATTTATCGGTCCCTTTCGGCCTAGCCTCGATGACATAACACAGTATACGGCTTCCACCATCGTGCTCTGGCTTCAGCCAGCTCAGTGACACTGAGCTGTCTGTGGTGTCTACAATATCCATTCTCTTTGGCTGTGCTGGCTCAGCAGTGGCAATGACAGGCTCTGTCATCTCGAACACCTCACCGACACCATGCTGGTTCTCTGCAGAGACCCTGAAGAAGTATGGCACTCCTTCCAGGAGGTCCTGGATTTTCATTACATTCTGAGTGCATTTGCTCCCAGACTGTTGCCAAGTGCGACGGGTTGCCTCACGCCTCTCGACAATATAGTGGTGGATTCGTGCTCCGCCATCAATAAGTGGAGGCTGCCATGCAAGTGTGACTGAGCCTCTGGACACCTCTTGGAAGGCTAAAGCCTGAGGAGCTCCAGGAGTGTCCATGACTTTCACTGTGAAAGTAATGGCCTTGCTACCACTGCTGTTCTCCAGGTTAACAGTGTATTTGCCTGAATCATTTCTAGTGCAGTTTTCAATATGTAGAGTACTGCTGCCCGCCGCAGTTGTGACCTCTGACATCGCACTCAGTGCTCCTTCTTCTTTCAACCAGGTGGCAACAGGGACAGGCTTCCCCCTGAATTGGATACTTAGTTTCACTGAACCTCCTGCCTTGGCAATATGTGTTTGCTTGAAGGCGCCATCAATATCCACCTGTGGTGGTGTGAGTCTATCAATGGCCTGAGCCGGTTCTAGAGTTGCCTTGTCCTCACCTCTTCCGACTTGATTTACAGCAGCAACACGGAACTTGTACTCAACCCCAGTATGTAGACCAGCCACAGTGTACCCTGTTTCTACCACTAACTCCTGATTTACTCTATTCCACTCAAGTTCATCACCCTTAGCCATCTCAACAATGTAGCCCAGGATATCAGAACCGCCATCATCTGCAGGTTTGGTCCATTCCAGACTGATAGAGGTATTTGTGGAATCGGACACGCAGACCACAGATGGAGCACAGGGGATATCCTTTGGCTCAACAGCTTTAATGGGCAAGGAGATATTGCTCGGAGATCCAATACCAGCATCATTCACAGCCATGACCCGGAACTCATACTCCATATCCTCAGTAAGATGAGAAACCTTGTGAGCACATTCAGTGATGGGTTTCTTTGAAAGCACCTTGTAGAACCGGGCAGTCTTCTTCTCTCGTTTTTCCAGAATGTAATAATGAATGGGGTTTCCTCCATCAGATGTTGGGGGAGTCCAGGCCAAAGTTATGCTTTCCCCTGTGACCTCTGTGGCATCAGGAGTGCCTGGAGAATCGGGGCTACCTGTTAAGAAATTGTGAAAGGAAAGATGTGAAGACCAAAATAAAACTTATTTTGTCAAATGAAAAATGTCAGTCGTGACTTACTGTATTGCAACTGTGCAATAATAGGGCAGGATTCCAATGGCCTGCCAACACCAAACTTGTTGACAGCTGAGACCCTGAACTGGTACTCATTGATCTTAATGAGTTTGGTTGCCGTGAACGTGCACTCGGGACAGTCATCAGACACTAACGCCCAAGAGATCTTCGATGTTTCACGCTTCTCAATGATATAATGTGAAATTTCTGAGCAGCCATTGTTCTCTGGCGGATTCCAGGACAGAGTACATCTGCCCTCTGAGATGTTGCTAAACATGATGGGTCCTACTGGTTCTCCAGGTGTGTCTGCATCACATAACAGAGTTAGAGTACAGTTAGAAGTAATAAATCACTTGTAAACATACACTGTAATAAACAGAATCAACTGCACACCTTGTACTTGAACCAGAAGATCCTCCTTTTTACTGCCCGAACCATTAATTGCTTCAACGGTGTAGAGACCGCGGTGAGTACGGTCAGCATCTCTGATGAAAAGAGTGCTGTATCCAGAAACAGTGATAATATCAATCATCTTTTTGGTGATTTCCACACCGTCTCTGTACCAGACCACCTTGGGAACAGGCCGTCCAGTGATGGCCACCTTCACCCTGATGTTGTCACCCGCTTTGACAGTCAAACCCTCAAAATACTCCAGGCCAAATTCAATGTGAGGAGCAGCTGGTTTAGAAGAAAAGGTCATGATTTAAGTTCATGATAAAGTGATAATCATTCTATCTCTTACTTTGGGCTCTCGCTGGCTTATCTTCACTTACCATTCTCACTTCTGACCACAATCAGACCAGATGAGTTGGATGGGGGACTGACGACACCAATGGCATTTCTGGCAATCACCCTGAACTCATAGCGCTCATTCATTGTCAAACCAGTCACAGTGTGCTGGCAGTCCTGGACATCAGTCAAGTTTGCCTTGAACCATCGACCCTGACCCTGTCGTTTCTCAATGTTGTAGCCAGTAATCTTGCTACCTCCGTCACGTTTGGGCGCATCCCACTTTAGCGTGATCGAGTCACTAGTCACATCAATGTAGTCAGGCTGGCCTGGAGGATCTGCAAGACAGAAGTCAAGTTTATGATTTTCTTTGCAAAAGAGCTCATGAAGAGATTATTCATTCAAGTACAAGTTGTGCTACATGATGTAAGCCTATGGGGGCAAAGTCGTAACTCACCAACAGGACTGACAGCCATGATGGGCTTGCTCTCATCACTCATTCGGCTGCAGCCAGCATCATTCTGTGCGTATACTCTGAACGAGTACTCAAGGCCTTCAATGAGACCCATGACCCTGTAATCAGTTTCTCTGATGATCACCACATTCACCTTCTGCCACATGATGCTGTTCTTTTCCCTCTTCTCCACATGGAAACCCTGGATAGGCGTACCACCGTCATAGATAGGCTTCTCCCACTGGATTGTCATGCCATCATTCGTTATGTTATACACAACAGGCCTGCCTGGTGGCCCTGGGGGCCTGAACTGGTGCTTGGCAATTACCATCTGTGAAACCAGGTGTTCACTGACACCATACCTGTTCTCAGCACACACTCTGAACTGATATTGGACACCCTTGACCAGGTTGGGCACTTTGAACTGAGTTCCCTCCACCCTGGAACAAGCCATCTTCCAGTCAGGCTGAGAGGTGTCACGCTTCTCTACAGTATAGCAGTTGATGTCTCCACCACCATCATCGTTGGGCTCATCCCAGGAGATCATGATGCTTTCTGCTCTTACTTCGTCAAGGCGGATTGGTCCAAGGGGCTTTGATGGGGGTCCGAGGGTAATAACGTGGATGTGGAAGGACTTTCTGCTGATTTTGTTGTCAAGAGTAAGCGTGAATTTACCCTCATTCTCTTTCTTCACATTCTTTATCATCAGCGTGGCTTTATTGTCTGTCTTCTTGAAGCGGATTTGATCGCTTTCCTTCAGAGGAAGGTTGTCCTTCAGCCATAAGACCGATGGCTTAGGTTTACCTCTGTATGGCAGCTCAATATGGACATTGTGACCTAAGCGAACACAGATTCTTCCATCTGGGTAGTCTGCAAGGCTTGCTTCAGGTGTTATAACATAGTCAATAACTTTGATTGGGCCCATTTTCACAAAGTCACCCTGACCCTTCTCATTTCGAGCAGCAACTCTGAAGAACACATCGGAGTGCTCCTTTAGTTTTTTTACCTCAAACTCACAGTGTCGGCTCATTCCCCCCAGTGCCCAGTCCTCATCTGCGGTTCTCTTTTCAATTATGTAGTCGGAGATGATGCTGCCGCCATCATAATCAGGTTTAAGCCACTGCAGAGTGACAGAGGTCTTTGAGGAATCTTTCATAGAAACATCTTTTATTGGTCCAGGTGTCTCTGTAGCCTTCACTGGTTCAAGTGTTTCGCATGGTTCACCGACACCATTCTCATTCTCTGCTAGTACACGGAAAAAGAAGGATGTCTTTTCAGAGAGATCTTGAATCGTATAGGTTGTTTCAGTGCATTTGCTTGTTACTGCAGAGTATGATCTCTTTGAAGAGTCCCTCTTCTCAACAATGTAGTTGGTGATTTCAGCACCGCCATCGAGGAGTGGTGTCTCCCAGCAAAGAGTGACTTTTCCACGAGTTACGTCTTTCAGTGTCAGGTTCCTGCACTGAGCTGGAGAGTCCTGGACCTTCACAGACAAGGTTAGTGTCTTGGGCTCTCCTACACCATTCTCAATCTTGACCGTATATTTTCCAGTGTCGAGTTTGGTGACCTCACGCATAACGAGGACTGTGGTCGTGTCTGAGTGGTGGAATTCATAAGAGGGATTGTTGTCAATGCATATTTCTCCTTTGCTCCAGGAAGCATCAGGAGACGGTCGGCCCTTCAAAGGAACAGAGAGCTCCACATCCTTGCCAGCCTTCACAATGTAGTGAGTTCTCATGGCCACATCTGAGTCAATCTGGGCTTCCTCTGTGAAAATGATGTTTTGGTACTTTAAAACAAAACAAAACAAAAACTACAACAATAAAAATACATTCCTCAAGTCTGCAAAGTCACTTACCCAGGATATCTTTTGCCTGTACAGGCTCAGTCATCTGCAGAGGTTCACCACGGCCTGCGCAATTGACAGCAGAAACTCGGAAGAAGTAGTTCATGTCAGGCTTTAAGTCATGTACAGTATATTCGGTCATCTTGACCTCTCCCTTTGAAGTAACCAGCGCCCAATCTTCCTCTCCCTCCACAAGTTTCTCCACCATGTAGCTGGTCACCTCACTGCCTCCATCCCACTCTGGCTTGAACCAGCCCAATGTGATAGAGGTCTTTGTGGAATCCATCACCTTCAGCTTGCAAGGCTCATCTGGAGCATCTGTAAGTCAAACGAATTTATAGGCACAGGTGGTCCGTGATTCTCTATTTGGAAGCAGTGTCTTTGATCACTTACCAACAGGATCTGCGGCCTTATAGAAGTCGGACACATCAGAGAAGGGTCCTTCTCCAGCCTTGTTAATGGCACAGGCACGATACTGGTACTCATTTCCTTCGGTCAGATGGTAGACAGTCTGTTTGGTGTCAGGAATGGGTTCTTTGTAAACCCGGATCCATCGCAAACTCTTCTTGTCACGTCTCTCCAAGTAGTAGCCAGTAACTGTGCTACCCCCATCCACACCCGGGCTTTCCCATTCCACCACCATTGTAGTCTTGGTGATGATGTTCACCTCAGGAGTATGTGGCTGTCCCGGAGTTACTGATGGAAACACATAAAGAACAGATGTGTGATATCTTTCTCTTTTGTGATTGGTGACAGGAGAATGCCCAAGATAACCCTTGCTTGATTATGAAACAAACTGAAAATAAGCCTGCATTCCAAATCTTACCAAAAGCATTCTTTGCAACAACAGCCTCTGATTCCAGTGGTTCTCCCACACCATACTTGTTAACAGCCATCACCCGGAACACATATTCATTTCCTTGCACTAGTTTGCCAACGGAGATGTACGTCTGCTCATGCCGGTCTGATACTGTTGACCAGACCACTCTGCTGGTTTCACGCCTCTCAACAATGTAATGCGTCACCTTGGAACCACCATGGTCAGCCTCACATACAGGCTCCCAGCGGAAGGTGATTCTCTCTGCTGTAATGAGGTTAAAATTAATGCTGCCGGCTGGGGGCCCGGGTTTGTCTAAGGAAAGATAAAAAGGGACCATAATTTAACAAAAAGAACTGAAGGATGAGAAGAAACGTTTCAAATGCGAGAAAAGGGGCAACATACCAAGGATTTCAACCGCAATTGTGGTAGTTGCTGAGCCTAAGATGTTTTTTATCTTGATCTCATACGAGCCAGTGTGTTGGCGGGTTGCATCCTTGATCAGGATGGCTGACGAGTCGGTTGTGTTTTCCACACACAAGGATGAAGAAGCTACAAGCTCCTTTCCATTTTTGAGCCACTCGATGCTTGGCTGAGGTTTAGCGATGATTCCTACTCTGATTTTAACTGAAGTTCCAGCTTTGTACTGAACCACATCCAGATACTCTGGAGGAAGGTCAATGGCTGGAGCACCTGCACAACAAAATATTGATCACATTTTCAATGTGTTGTGTTTTACTTAACATGATCAATCACAGTGACAAGGACTGGAAATTAGCACCCACCATGTGCATCAATACAAGTGACTGGGCCAGCAATAAGAGAAGGATTACTGACAGAACCGACAGCATTCTTTGCATACACCCTGAACTCGTAAGACTCGTCCTGGTTCAGCCCAGATACTGTGAAGCCCATCTCAAGGATATTTGTGAAGTTAGCCTTCACCCATCTGCCACTGGCTGATTCCCTCCTCTCCACACTATAGCCGGTGATCTTACTGCCGCCATCATACGGTGGCCTCTGCCAGGACAGGCTGACTGAGTTCTTAGTGACTTCAGTGACATGGACGTTTGCAGGAGGCTCTGTAGTGGATGAGTCAGAAGGGTGCCAAATTACATTGGTGTAAATGGAAGCACGAATGATATGAATGAGAAGTACTACTTACCACATGCGTCAATAGCCAGCACCTCTTCAGACGTCTTGCTCATCTTTCCGATACCAGCAGCATTTTCAGCTGCCACCTTGAACTCGTAGATGAGACCTGGGCAGATGTTGGTGACCCGTAACTGGTTTCCTGGTATTGCTGTTTTATTGATCTTTTGCCAGAGGATACTGCTCCGTTCCTTCATCTGAAGATGATATCCGGTCACGGGACACCCGCCATCGCTTACCGGTTCGTTCCAGCAGACAGTCAAGTTATCTCTACACACAAAACTAACCCAAGGGGTGGATGGAGGTCCAGGGAAGGCTGGAATTAAAATGATAGCATATGAGTTAATGGTACATTTGAAAAAGTTAATTGGTTAACTGTAATACAACTATTGCGCCTCATCGACTTACTGAATGGAAGCTTGATCACAACTGACTTGCTGTCAATGTGGTCACTGACACCATAGCGGTTCTGAGCCTTAATTCTGAACTGATACTCCTCCCCCTTAGTCAACTTCATCACCTTGATTTCGCTTCTTGCAATGTTGGTTGACACCTCTGTCCAGGTCGGAGTGCTAGTTTCCCGTTTCAGGACGACATAATTGGTAACAGGACTGCCACCATCATACTCTGGAGGAGACCATTTCAAGTACACTGTAGTCTCTCCAACCTCTCCAATCTCTACTGGTCCAACAGGGGGTCCAGGCCTATCCAGTACAATGAAGTTCATGAAGATCTTGGTGGCACCACCAGGGTTTGAGGCGGTTACTTCATATTTTCCAGCGTCGCTTGCCATGCTTTCATTCAGGGTGATAGTTAAGTTTTCGGGAGTGACTTCGGTCAGTAGTCTTTTGGATCCCTTGATGAAAACATTGTTCTTGGACAGAATCACTTTAGGCATTGGCTTGCCAGTAAGTGGAATGTCAAAGGTAAGGTTGGATCCAGCTCTTACATAAACCGTATTCTTGGGGTAGTTCTTCAAATCAAACTCTGGAGCCTCTGTTGAAATTCAAGCAAAACTGATGAGCAATGCAAAGTAAACTTAAAGAAAACTGAATACTGCAAGCAAAAACTCAAATATTTGATGTTACAGACAAAAAGTAGCTTCAGCAATGTACTGTACATTGAGTGCTGAATCTTAGTTTGCTGTAGATTACAAAACATATCATACATTCACAGAGATGTAAGATAGATTACCATGAAGTTCCTTGACGATAACAGGTACAATCATCTCTTTTGGTTCACTTAGTCCAGCATGGTTCTCAGCTCGCACTCTGAAGAAGTACTCTGCGCCTTCCCTAAGGCTTTTTATGGTGTGGCTCATGGTCCTCACTGTGGCACACTTGACCCATTTGGTCTGTCCCTTCTCCAGAGCATCAATGAGGTAACCCTTCACTCTACTACCACCGTCATACTCGGGACGTGTCCAGGCAATTGTCACGCTGTCTTTAGTGACATTTGCAACTCCGAGTTTCATGGGGACGCTTGGCACCTCTGTGACGCAAATGTGGACCATTGAAACAGTTCATTTTTCGAACATCATGGAATGAAAAGTGATCTGACTGAACCTTACCTGTAATCTTTGTGCCAGCTTTGGCCTCCTGCGGTACTCCCAATCCATGTTCGTTCTCTCCGATAACTCTAAAGTAATAGATGGCTCCTTCCAGCAGGTCTTCCACTTTGTACGTCAATGCATGGCAGTTAATTGTCACAGAAACCCAGGCCTTTTTACTGGCCTCGCGCTTTTCAACGTGGTAGGCCTTCACTGCATCTCCACCATCGTTCTCAGGGGCTTCCCAAGTGAGGGTTGCGGAGTCCCTGGTTACTGCTGAAACTTTGACATTGACTGGGGGTCCGGGAGAGTCAAGCACCTTGACAACTAAGGGTAATGTTGCTTTTCCTAATGATGATTCAATACTGACACAGTATTCGCCAGAGTCATTTCTTGTGGAATTTTCAATGGTCAGTGAGGTGCTGGAGTTTGTTGAATCAATTGTTCCTCTCACCTTTACATCTGTGCCCTCCTTGGCCCATTCCACTGAGGGAACAGGTTTACCTTTGAAGGGAACCTTGAGGGTAA
The DNA here is from genome assembly GCF_054856515.1 of Filicampus tigris. Classification (NCBI taxonomy): domain Eukaryota; kingdom Metazoa; phylum Chordata; class Actinopteri; order Syngnathiformes; family Syngnathidae; genus Filicampus; species Filicampus tigris. Next base: position 24,286,778 of record NC_141230.1, on the reverse strand, counting down.
ATGCTGTGCCGTGCTGAACCACAAGGACTTTGCGCATCTCGATGTCCACATTGAATGCTGGCTCTGCAGTTCTTTCCACAGCCACAGCCGCATCAGAGTAGCGGCTGCGTCCACTGATTCCAACTTTGTTTAATGCTTTCACACAGAATTCATATTCCATGTCAGATTTCAGTCCGGTAACTGTGAACTCCAAGCTTTTGGTAAGTGCAATGGCTTCAACCCATCTCTGCAGTTCTTCAAGTGACTCTGGTTCCTCCTCTTCCCCTTCTTCATATGCCTCCTCTTCTTCCGCCACCACCGCTACTGATTTTTGAATGTAGTTCCTGTATTCTACACTATATCCAAGAATAGGAGCACCTCCATTGTCAGTAGGTGGTTTCCAAACAATTGACACGCTGTCCTTGGTTGAATTCACAATCTTTGGCTTGGATGGAGGAATAGGAACGGCCAGAGGATCGACCGCTCTAAATGAAGCAGAGGTTTCACTTGGAGGGCTCAGACCAGCAGCATTTTCAGCATACACCCTGAAGTCATACTCACAACCCTTACGCAGTTTGGTTGCTACTGTGGTACATTCAGTGACTGAATCTCTATTCACACGGATCCAATGCATGCCAGTCTTCTCCCGGCGCTCAATCACATAGCCAGTGATCGGACTGCCCCCATCACTCATCGGTTTGCACCACGTGAGGGTCATTGAATCTCCAGTAATGTCAGTGACATCAATGTTAAGAGGAGGTGTGGCAAAGGTGTATGGATCGGTGATCTTGACAGCCTCACTCTCCAAAGCCTCCCCGCTTCCATGCCTGTTAATGGCCAAAACCCTGAAGATATATTCATTGCCCTTCAGCAGTCCTCTGACGGTGAAGTATGTTTTGGTGACATTGCCCTCCACTAGTGTCCAGGCCAAGCGGCTGGTCTCACGCTTCTCAACAACATAGTGTGTGATCTCAGCACCACCGGGCTCCTGAGGTGGACCCCACGACAGAGTGCATTCCTCAGTTGTGAGGCCTGTAATCTGCAGAGGTCCTGCAGGGGGGCCTGATTTATCCAGAATAACACAATTGATTGGCATGCTAACTGTCCCAGCAATGTTCTTTAATGTGAGTAAGTATTGACCAGAATCTCTTCTGATGCAGTCTTTCACAATCACTGAGGTACCGGTATCTGTTGAAACAACCTGGATTCTTGTTCTAAGCACAATCTCACTGCCGTCTTTGCTCCAGGCAATGACGGGTGCAGGACGGCCTGCGATGTCAGCATGAATTTTCAAAGTTTCTCCTGCTTTCACAAATACTGTTTCTCTGTATTTGACATCCATCATGATTCTTGGCAGCTCAACATCATCCTTGACAGTGATCGGGCCAGTGTTGTCGGAGGGTTTACTGAACAATCCCGCTGCATTCTTAGCAATAACACGGAAGTCATATTGGCTGTCCTCTGTAAGGCCCGTCACGTGGTAATGAGTCTCAGGCACATTGGTGAAATTGCACCTTGTCCAGCGACCTTCTGGAAGATCTCTACGTTCAATGATGTAGCCAGACACCTTGGCACCACCATCATACTCTGGTTTGTCCCAAGACAAGGATACAGATGTTCTGCTAACAGCTGTGACAACGGGGGTTCCTGGAGGATCACATGGATCTCTTGCCGCCACAGCTTCAGAGACCTTGCTGCATTTACCGATGCCAGCGATATTTTCAGCATAAATACGATATTCATACATCATACCCTCTTCTATTCCACTGACTTTGTATTCTGAATTCTTGATCATTCCTCTGTTCATCTTGGTCCAGAGAATGCTGGCGCGCTCCTTACGCTCTAGGTGATATCCAAGAACAGGACTTCCCCCATCACTGACAGGCTCATTCCAGGTCACCACCATGTAAGACTTAGTAGCAATCTTAACTGCAGGTGTGGAAGGGGGTCCGGGTTGCTTAAAGTTGTATTGAGCTGTAATTGCAGGAGAATCCAAATGTGCACTCTTTCCATAACGGTTCACTGCATAGATGCGGAATTGGTATTCTGCCCCATGCGTCAGGCGGCCAGCCGTGTAAGCGGTTCTGGCTACATTGCTTGCAGCCATTTGCCACTCTTGTGTGTTGGTATCTCTCTTCTCAATGATATAATTACTTATGGAGCAGCCGCCATCGTAATCTGGTGGAGACCAGGAAAGTGTAATGCTGTGAGATGTCACAGCATCCACTTTAACGTGTGTCGGAGGACTCGGTTTATCCAGGACAACTACACTTAGATGTGACGTTACAGTTCCTGCAGTATTGGTCAGGGTGATCTCATACTTTCCAACATGCTCCCTGGCAGCCTGTTTAATGAGAATCTTGGATGAGGTTGCCGTGTTTAAAATTGTAACTGAAGAGGTTTGCTTCACAGGAAGACCATCCCTCTTCCATGAGATGACAGGCTTAGGTCTGCCTCTCACTGGAACCTCAACAGTCAGGTCATCTCCGGCCTTCACGCTGTATGTTGTGAATAATAAATTGACAGAAGGCTCAATCGCCACATCCTTCGCAACCATGGGCACCCCAAGCTCCTTCGGCTCACTCTTTCCCTTCTCGTTGATAGCAACAACTCTGAATAGATAGGTTTCGTTGGGAGTCAGGTTAGGAATAGTTGCCTCTGTCACCTTGACTGTGCTAGCTGTACCCCATTTTTCACAATTCTTGGGCTTGAATTCCACATTGTAGCAGATGACTTTACTACCGCCATCGTGTGCAGGTTTGTCCCATGAGAGTGAAACGCTGGTTTTAGTCACATCAAGAACGGTTACATTGCTTGGTGGCAGGGGTACCTCGGACACTTTAATTTCTTTGGTTTCAACCATCAGTCCCTGGCCGTACTCATTAACAGCACAAACCCTGAAGTAGAAAATGCCACCCTCGGGCAACTCTTCAATCTTAAATGTGTTGGCTGTGCAGTTGCTGGTTACAGTTGTGTAGGCCTTCCGGACAGACTCTCTCTTCTCAACGATGTAGTTGGTGATTTTAGACCCACCGTCGGTGAGTGGTGTATCCCAGACAAGCCTCACTGAATCCTTTTTGAGATCCTTCACAGTGAAGTTCTGTGGTGCACTTGGCGTATCCAAAATTCTCACAGAGACAATGGCAGATTTTGAACCACTGCTGTTTTCCAAGGTGAGTGAGTATTTGCCACTGTCCCAGCGGTTAACATTGTCAATTACAACCATGGTGTATGAGCTCGTGGTGTCAATTACAGCCCGATCTGTGAGAGTGCCATCAACGTTTTCCCATTTTACAGAAGGTTCTGGCCTTCCTCTGATGGTGACAAAGAGACGCAATGTACCACCAGCACGTACAGACACCACCTTTCTGAGATCAGCATCAAGCTCAATCTCCGGTGCTTCGACCCTGTCCAGAGCGACCACGGTGCCGTGGACATAAGCAGCCTCGCCCACTCCCTCTGAGTTGATGGCGCAGACACGGAACTGATATTCTTCAAATTCTTTTAAGTCTGTGACAGTTAGTTTAGTAGCCTGAATGCCAGAGGGTGGCGTGCATATGGCCCACTCTTTTTCGACCGGTGTGTCTACTGCCGGGGCAACTTCTATCTCCTCTGTTGATTCTGGTACTGGTGTATACTCTCGCATTTCAACTATGTAGCCCTTGATATAGGCGCCACCATCCAAGTCAGGCTTGCCCCAGGAAAGTGAGACGGAAGACTTTGTGTAGTCTGTCACCTTGGGATGGTGTGGGGGTCCGGGGGGTTTCGTAGCATCACAGGCTCTGTAAAGTAGGGACAGTTCACTGAGGTCTCCAATTCCAGCCTCATTCTCAGCTGCAACGTGGAACTCATAAAAGTGATCAGCCATCAGTCCTGTCACTTTGAAGTGAGTGTCTGTCAGTTTTTGTCTGTTGCACTTTGTCCATCTGACACTGTCTTTGTCACGTTTTTCTAGGTGATAGCCTGTAATATCTGCCCCACCAGTCTGTTCTGGAGCTGACCACGACAGAACTATTGAATCTTTCGTGATCTGACTTGCCTCTGGTGTTCCGGGAGCACTAGGAGGTTTGTATGGATTGCGTGCAATGATGGGCTCACTCTCAAGATAATCACCAATACCGTATTTGTTAACTGCCTTGACTCTTAGAATGTATTCATTCCCTGCAAGCAGGTTTGTTAGTTTGTAATATAGACACTGGATATTGGCAGCAGCCACTGTCCAGGATAAACTGCTGGTCTCTCGCTTCTCCAGGATATAGTGAGTGATATTAGCACCTCCGTCCAGGGATGGCTCAGACCAGGCTAGGGTACATCTGTCAGCCATGATTCCAGTTACCTTCAAGGGTCCTGTGGGTTTTCCTGGTTTGTCAAGGACTTTGACTGTGATTGGGAAGGTTTTTGTACCACCCAGGTTTTTGAGCACAAGATCATAATGTGCACTGTCCAATTTGGTCACATCCTTAATAGTCATGGCAGCATATTTGTGAGTGGTTTTCACTTCAACGCGCAGAGCTCTGTCCATTTCTTTGCCTTCCTTGAGCCAGAACACATCAGGAACTGGTTTTCCGTGGATGTCAGCATCAAGAGTTACATTTTCTCCAGCATTGACAACAATAACATCCTTGTACTTGGGGTCCATTGAGGCCCTTGGTGGTTCAATTTCATCAGTAGCAGTTATAGGTCCTGAGCTGTCAGAGGGCTCGCTGAAGACACCAGCTGCATTTCTGGCAATAACCCTGAATTCATATTGCTCGTTTTCTGTCAGACCGCTGATGTCATATTCAGTTTCCATTATATTTGTAAAGTTTTCTCTGACCCAACGCCTATCAGGGGAGGCAAGGTCTTTCTTTTCAACAATATAGCCATTGACTTTGCTGCCGCCATCATACTGAGGCTTTGTCCATCTAATCTTAATGAAGTTTTTAGAAATGGTTACAGCCTCCGGAGCACCAGGCGGGTCACATGGATCACGAGCGACATAGGACTCTGAGGGTTTACTGCATCTGCCGACGCCAACAATATTTTCAGCATACACTCTAAACTCGTATCCAATTCCTTCTTCAAGATTACAGATCTTGTACTGAGTATCGGTGATGAGTGTCTTGTTCAGCTTGTTCCACAGGATACTGCTCCTCTCTTTGCTCTCTAGATGGTATCCGATAACAGCACTTCCACCGTCGTTGACTGGCTCATTCCATTCAATGATCATCACCTCCTTAGTTGCAGATTTAACATAAGGTGTTCCAGGGGGGCCCGGTGGCTTATATGGGTACTGGACAACAACAGCTTTGGAGTCCAGAGGAGGGCCTTTTCCATATCGGTTTTCAGCACTGACCCTGAACTGGTATTCCACACCTGTCTTGAGCTTGGTCACTTTGAAAGCTGTCCGAGCTAGCTGTGTGGTGACTGACTGCCATGTATTGCCTGTGGTCTCTCGCTTTTCTACGATATAATGTTTCACCTGGCATCCGCCCTTGTACTCTGGAGGTTCCCATGAGAGGTGGACAAAGGTGTTACTCACCTCAACAACATTAAGTGGACCACCTGGTGGACCTGGCTTATCAAGAATAATGATGTCCATGTGAGCAATAAACGTGCCCACAGTGTTGCTCGCTGTAATGGAGTACTTTCCAAAATTCTCCTTGCACGCTTCAGTTATCTGAATCCCGGTTGTTGTAGGAGTATTCACCACGGTTACTCTGGAGGTCACCTTCAGGAGCTGACTATCCTTTGTCCAGGTGATTCTTGGTTTGGGCCTGCCAAGCACAGGGAATGTCAAAGTCAGATCTTTTCCCGCTAACACACTATAAGTGTTGAACTGCATCTTGATGCTTGGATCCAAGGTCATGTCACTGGCAACAACGGGTGTCACAAGTGCCTTTGGCTCACTCTTTCCCTTCTCATTATAAGCAATAATACGGAACAGGTATTCCATTCCACCTGTGAGGCCCGTGACAGTGCCCTCGCATGTCTTTGTATTTGTGGCAACAGCCCACTTATCTGTACCCTTGGTCTGCATCTCAATGAGGTAGCCACCAATCCTGCTACCCCCGTCATGCTCAGGTTTTTCCCAGGCCAGTGACACACTGGCTTTGGTGACATCAACGAGGGAGATGTTTCCGGCAGGAAGCGGTACCTCAGATGCCTTTGAAGCTGTCTTTGTTTCATTTGCCTGGCCAATGCCATATTCATTTTCAGCCATGACTCTGAAGTAATACATCGCACCCTCGATCAAGTTCTCAACCTTGAATGTTGTCTTTGTACATTTGCTTGAGACACTTGCATATGCCCTCCTGGTTGATTCACGCTTGTCAATGACATAGTTCTTAATTTTAGAACCTCCGTCGATTAGTGGTGCATCCCAAACAAGGGTGACTGAATCCTTCCTAACATCTTTCACTACGAGGTTTTGCGGGGCCCCAGGCGTATCAAGGACTTTAACAGTAACAAACTCTGACACAGTCCCACTGCTGTTGGTCAGGGTTAGAGTGTATTTTCCTGAATCACATCTGTCGCAAGAGTCAATGGACAGCTGTGTGAAGATAGGACTCTTTTCAACCAATGCCTTTTCAGACAGGTTTGTCTCATCCTTAAGCCACTTAATCTCAGGTGTTGGTCTGCCCTTGAATGGAATATGAATCCTAACTGATCCACCGGCCTTCACGGATATTCCCTTCCTCAGCTCAGAATCCAAGTGGATCTGTGGTGGCTCATGCCTTTCCTCTGGTTTAGCGGTCCCCGAAAGAATGGCTGGCTCACCAACTCCAAGTTTGTTCAGAGCGCACACCTGGATCTTATATTCCTGACCTTCTGTCAGTTTGGGAATCTCATATTTGTTAACACGCAAGCCGGTGGGGGGTGTAATCATCGTCCATTGTTCGTCCTCAGCCTTGCAGACTTCAACAATATATCCTTGAATGGCGCTTCCACCATCAGACAATGGCTTGCCCCACGACACAGTGATTGAGCTCTCTGTGGAGTCAACAACGTTGACGTATGCAGGGGACCCAGGTTTGTATTTAGGATCACAGGCCTTGTAGTAAGAGCTCGGTAGACTGGGTTCTCCCAAGCCAACAACATTCTCAGCAGCCACTCTGAACTCATACTCATGGCCGGTGGTTAGGCCTGTTACTCTGAAGGAAAGGTCAGTTACTTTCTGTCTGTTGCATCTGGTCCACTTAATTCCCACTCTATCCTTCTTTTCAACAACGTAATTTGAAATTTCACTGTCACCATCAGACTCTGGGGCAGTCCAAGTGACCGTCATGCCATCATGAGTAATGTTGGTTACGTCCTCAATATGAGGCGGACCAGGAAGAACAAAAGGAGTCTTCATGATCACTGCACCTGACTCCAGTGGGCTGCTTGTGCCATAATTGTTGACCGCCATAACACGGAACATGTACTCGTTGCCTTCCAACAAGTTGGTGACTTTGTAGCATGTGGTGGTGCAGCTGGAAGAAACAACAGTCCAAGCTAGACGGCTAGTCTCTCTTCTTTCGATGATGTAATGTGTGATGGGATTTCCGCCATCGTGCAAAGGAGCACGCCACACTAATGAGCATCTATCCTCAGTTACCCCAGCTATGTGAAGGGGTCCCTCACAGGGGCTCGGTCTGTCCAAGACCAACACTTTGAATGGCACAGTTTCAGTGCCTGCTTCGTTTGTTAGCTGGAGTGTGTATATTCCACTGTCAATTCTCATCGAGTCTTTAATGACTATCAGGGCATGAGTTTCTGTATTTTTTAAGTCAAGCCTGAGTGTATTTTCGATTGGAACGTCATCCTTGAACCACTGCATTACTGGCCGTGGTTTGCCATGAACATCTGCGTCCAGTTTGAACGCCTCTCCAGCATTGATGACAATGGTCTTGGTGAATGCGGGGTCGACAGAGAATTTAGGTGCTTCGATCCTGTCGCTCGCAGTGACCGGCCCACTGTTGTACGATGGCTTGCTGATGGTGCCAACGGCATTTTTGGCTATGACTCTAAAGTCGTATTGGGAATTTTCCGTGAGGCCAGTGGCAGTAAACTGAGTCTCAATCACATTAGTGAAATTTGCCCTCACCCAACGACCTTCTGGCAAATCACGCCTTTCCACAAGGTAGCCGGTTATATTACTGCCACCATCATATTCCGGTTTAGTCCACTGGATAACAATGGAATCTTTGGTCACATGGATAGCTTCTGGTGTACCAGGAGGATCGCATGGGTCTCTGGCCACACATCCCTCTGAAACCTTACTGCACCGTCCGATGCCTACGATATTTTCAGCGTACACCCTGTATTCATACTCAATGCCTTCCTCTAAGGGGTGGCTCTTGTAATTAGTCTCATGAATGAGTGTCTTGTTTATTTTGACCCACAGAATACTATTCCTCTCCTTTCTTTCGAGATGGTAGCCGAGGCACGGACTGCCTCCGTCTGAGATTGGCTCATGCCACTCCACAATCTGGTGATCTCTTGAGAGTGAAGAGATGAATGGTGTGCCTGGTGGGCCAGGTTCTCTGTATGGGTACTGAGCAACAACAGAAGATGAATCGAGGCCGTAACTCTTTCCGTACCGGTTCTGAGCAATGATCCTGAACTGGTACTCGGCTCCAGTCTTCAATCTGGGCACTTTGATTTTGGTTCTGGCACAGTTATTATTGACATTTTCCCATGTTGTTGTTACAGTGTCTCTTTTCTGCACAATGTAGTTTGAAATCTGACAACCGCCATTGTGTTTTGGTGGATCCCATGAAATAGTCACACTCTGCGTTGTGATTTCATCAAATCTCACTGGGCCAGATGGGGCTCCAGGCTTGTCAAGTACTACAACTTCAATGGTGGCTTCTTTCTTTCCAGCAGAGTTAGCGGCATTAATGCTGTACATGCCTCCATCATCACCTGCTGCCTCCTTAATGCTCAGACATGTATGAGTCTGGGTGTTGTGAATGTTCACTCTCGTAGTGAACTTCAAAGGTGCGCCATCTTTCGTCCAAGCTATTGTTGGTTTGGGGCGTCCAAAGATTGGCACTTCAATTTTTAGGTCTTTACCGACATGGACGCTGTAGCTGCTAAAAGTAGGTCGAACATCAGGCTCAAACATCAAGTTCTTTGTAATGACGTGGCCAGAAAGGACTCTGGGCTCACTTTTCCCTTTGTCATTTATTGCTGTAACTCGGAACAGGTATTCCTCCCCTGGGTTCAGATTGGAAACGGTTGTCTCCATTGTTTTGTATGTGTTAACACCAGACCACTTCTCTTGGCCCTTAAGCTGTACCTCAAGCAAGTACTGGATGACTCTGCTGCCGCCATCATATTCTGGATGTTCCCAAGCCAAAGAGATACTGGTATTTGTTTGATCTGTAACAGTCAAGCTCCTGGGAGCCTGTGGCACTTCTGAGACCTTAAGCGGGTCAACAGTTACTGCAGGCAGACCAACACCATGGGCATTCTCAGCAAGAACTCTGAAGTAATAACTGCAACCCTCCTGAAGTGGCTCAATCTTCCATGAAAGAGCATGGCAGTTTGTTACCACGGCAGCATACGTTTTGCGAGTGCTCTCTCTCTTTTCCACAATATAGTTTTTGATTTTGGAACCACCGTCTAAAAGAGGTACTTCCCAGGCAAGTGTCACTGACTGGTTTGTAATTTCTTTCACTGTTAGATTTGCAGGAGCGCTCGGTGTATCGAGCACCCGAACGACGACAAATGCAGATTTGGTTCCACTAGAATTCTCTGCAGTGATTGTGTATTTCCCACTATCAGCTCTGTTCATCTGGTCAATCACAAGGGCCGTGTAACTGCTGGTTACTTCAACTTGAGCCTTCTCCTTAAGTGGAGCATCATCTTTGTCCCACTTGATGCTAGGAGTGGGTCTTCCCTTAATTGGAATAAAGAGTCTAAGTGAAAGCCCAGCCTTAATTGTCACAATCTTTCTCAGTTCTGGGTCAATGTCAAGGTCCGGTTCATCTGCTCTGTCCTGGGCAACAATTGCTCCAGCAACATCGGCATGTTCGCCAACCCCAACCTTGTTGTTAGCACACACTCTAAATTTATACGCCTGATTTTCTTTCAGATTTACAACCTCGAATTTGGTCTTCTTGACACCTGTTGGTGGCGTGCACATGATCCAATCCTCTGCGGGTGCATCTGCGGCAGGCACCTCTGCAGCTGGGGCTTCAATCTGCGCCTCACCAGCTGCTATTTGCTCTGTGGTAGTGCAGCACTCAATGATGTATCCCTGGATCTCTGAGCCACCATCAAAGATAGGCTTGCTCCATGACAGAAATACTGAAGATTTGGTTGTGTCTGTAACTCTGGGGTTCTGTGGCGGTCCAGGCCTGAAAATGGGATCCAGAGCTTTGTAGTATACTGTTGGAGAAGAAGGTTCACCAACACCCACAGAATTCTCTGCTGCAACCCTAAATTCATAACTGTGGCTTTCCAGGAGACCTGTGACCTTGAAAGTCAAATCTAACACTGCTTGCCTGTTGCATCTAGTCCACCGTACACCTTCTTTGTCATGCTTTTCAATGACATATGTGGTGATAGGACTGCCTCCATTCTCAGTGGGAGCCTCCCATGTGAGCACCATTGAATCCTTTTTCACATCAGCAATCTCTAAGCCTTTGGGTGATCCAGGGGTAGTGTAAGGATCTTTAATAATCACTGGCTCAGATGCAAGTGGTGCACCACTACCAAACTCATTTACAGCATGGACTCTGAAGATGTACTCATTGCCTTCCAGAAGCTTTGTAACCTTATGGAAGGTGTTCAGCACTTTTGGATCCACAATAGTCCAGACCAGTCTACTGGTTTCTCTCCTCTCCACAATGTAGTGAGATATTTTGCTACCTCCGTCTTGTATCGGTGCTCTCCATGAAAGACAGCATTGATCTTTTGTTATATCTGTTACAGTAAGGGGTCCTTGTGGTTCTCCGGGTTTATCCAAAATGATCACATTCACCTGTACAGCCTTTTCCCCTCCTGGATTTTTCAGCAGTAGCGTATAGGGACCTCCATCAGAAAGTTTAGCTTCCTTTATAGTGACACAGGCATAGGTTGCTGTGTTCTTAACCTCTCTGTGGATTGTGTTTCCCATTTCCAGCTCTCCTTTCAGCCAAGTGATAGAGGGCAATGGTTTGCCGTGGACATCTGCATCAATCTTAAAATTGTCTCCTGCTTTTACCACAATGGTCTGTGTGTACTCTGGGTCAATGCTGATACGGGGGGGCTCAATCTCATCCCTGGCGGTGATGGGGCCAGTGCTGTAAGATGGGAGACTGAAAACACCAGAAGCATTTCTTGCAATAACGCGGAACTCATACTGTTTATCCTGCACGAGTCCGGTTGCAACATATTCTGTCTCTATGACATTAGTGAAGTTAGCCTTCAACCAGCGGCCTTCCGGAAGCTCTTTCTTTTCCACCGTGTAGCCTGTAATCTTGGAACCGCCATCATACTCTGGCTTTGTCCAAGAGATGTGAACCGAATCCTTCGTAATCCTGGTTGCCTCAGGTGTACCTGGAGGGTCGCAAGGATCTCTGGCGACGTGACCTTCTGACACTTTGCTGACTTTGCCAATGCCCACAATGTTTTCAGCATAAACCCTGTACTCATATTCCATTGCTGGTTCCAGACCTGTGGTCTTGAAGGTTTGGTCTGTAATAAGTGATTTGTTCAGTTTGACCCAGAGGATGCTGGCTCTTTCCTTGCTTTCCAGATGGTAGCCCAAGATTGCACTACCTCCATCATTTACCGGTTCATTCCAGGCCACCACCATGCTGTCCTTTGTGCACATTGCAATGGAGGGTGTTCCTGGTGGTCCTGGAAGCTTGTATGGATATTGAGCCACAATAGACTCAGATTGAAGAACCGGACCTTTCCCATACCTGTTTTCTGCTGTGATTCTAAATTGATATTCTGAGCCTGTTTTCAATCGGCCTGCTTTAACTTTGGTCCTTGCCAGTTTTGGCGACACAATCATCCAGTTAGTTGTGGACGTATCTCTCTTTTCCACTATGTAGTTTTTGATTGTGCACCCTCCGTCATACTCTGGTGGGTTCCATGAAATGGTCACACTGTCAGAAGTGACCTCTTCAACTTTAACTGGACCGCCTGGCTGACCAGGTTTGTCCAGTACAACAATGCTGATGTCTGCTGTTGCCTCCCCTGCTGTGTTGCCAACTGTAACGTGATAATGTCCAAAGTCATCTTTGGAAGCCTCTCTTATGCTTAGGTTCAACATTGCTTCTGTTGCACCAAAGTTTACTCTGGTTGTTCTCTTAAGTGGCTGACCATCTTTGAGCCAGGAGACCGCTGCCTTAGGACGAGCGATATACGGAACTTCAACTGTCAAATCTTCACCTGCCAACACACTGAATGTGTTGAACAACATTTTGACAGCAGGTGAAATGACAAGATCTTTCACAATGACAGGCACGCCGATTTGACGAGGGTCACTTGTTCCCTTCTCGTTTCTTGCTGCGACACGGAACATGTATTCTTCACCAGCATTGAGGCCACCAACGAAGGCTTCTGTTTCTTTCACGATCAAAGCCTGTGTCCATTTATCTACACCTTTAGGTTGTACCTCCACAACATAACAGCCGACTCTGCTTCCACCATCATGCTCTGGCTTTTCCCATGAGAGTGTGACACTATTCTTAGTAACGTCCTTGAGACTGATTTTGCCAGGAGGTTGGGGTTTCTCAGACACTTTAACTGATTCACCAGTCTCAATAGGCAGGCCAATGCCATATTCATTCTCTGCCAAAACTCTGAAGTAATAGTTGCATCCTTCAAGGAGCTGCTCGACAGTAAATGCTGTGTGATGGCACATGGTGCTGACTGTGGCATAAGCCTTTCTTGTGGACTCACGCTTTTCAACAATGTAGTTCTTAACCTTAACTCCCCCATCGTTCTCTGGTGGATCCCAAGTAAGAGTGACAGACTGATTTGTTACACCGGCAACCTTTAGATTCTGTGGAGCACTTGGTGTGTCGAGTACCCTGACTTGGACTGTGACCGCCTTAGAGCCAGAACTGTTATCAACTGTGAGGTTATACTTTCCAGTGTCAAACCTGTTGACATTTCCAATGACAAGGGATGTGTACGATGTTGTGGTGTCAATAGTGGCTCTCTCAACGGGTTCGCCGTCCTCTTTGGTCCACTTAGCCTGGGGAGCAGGTCTGCCTCTGATAGGAACAAACAGTCTCAGTGTGCAGCATGCTCGGAGGGTGACCACCTTGCAGAGCTCTGCGTCCAAATCAAGCTCTGGGGGGAGAAGTCTGTCCTCAGCCTTGGCGTTGCCAGGTATGGATGCAGGTTCACCAATTCCTTCGCCATTAACAGCAGAGATGTTGATTTTATATTCCTGACCCTCAGTCAGATTGACAATTGTGAATGAGGTAGAAAGTAGTCCTTCCTTGGGGGTCACAATTGTCCACTCCTCCTCCTCCTCCTTGTCAGATGGGATGCAGTTCTCAACAATGTAACCAGTGATGTCAGAGCCACCATCATAGGCCGGTTTGTTCCAGGCCACAGTAATAGATGACTTGGTCGTGTCCAGTATTCTGGGGTTGCACGGAGGCCCTGGTTTGTACAATGCGTCGCTGGCCTTGTAGAATGGACTGGAGAGGCTCGGTGCACTGAGACCGGCAGCATTCTCTGCAATGATCCTGAATTCATATTCATGTCCAACAATAAGACCTGTCGCCTTGAATTGCAGATCTTTGACCTTCCTCTTGTTGCACTTGACCCAGCGGAGGCCTACCCGGTCTTTCCTTTCAATGTTGTAGTTTGTGATTGGTGTTCCACCATCACTTTTTGGCACATGCCACATAATGACCATTGAATCTTTGGTGACAGAGGTGACCTCGGGATTCTCAGGCACATCAGGAACCTTGTATGGATTGTCGGCAATAATGGGCTCTGAATCAAGAGGTTCACCATTACCATATTTGTTCACCGCCATAACTCTGAAGATGTACTCATTACCTTTAAGAAGCTTAGTCACCTTATATTCTGTAACCTGCAGGTCCAAAGCAACGTGGGTCCAAACAAGTCTGCTTGACTCCCGCTTCTCAATGATGTATCCTTCAATCTTGGCACCACCGTCATCTAGAGGTGGGGCCCATGTTAGTAAACAATTGTCAGCTGTGACTTTTGACACCATAAGGGGTCCAACTGGTGGGCCGGGTCTGTCCAGTACTTTAACTCTAAAGATGTGTTTGGAAAAGCCACCAACATTTGTGGCAGTCAAAACAAATTCTCCTCCATCTGGTCTGATGGAGTCTTTGTTGCTCAGTGTAGTTGTCAGTTCATTGAACTTAACATCCAATTTCAATGTGTTTTCAACCTCTATCTCATTCTTGGTCCAAACCATGGATGGGGTTGGTTGACCTGCTATGTCAGCTTCAAGCTTGAAAGATTCTCCTGCCTTCAGCAGAAGCACATCCTTAAAGATGGCGTCCACCATGATGCGTGGCTCAATGATGCTATCCGTGCATTTAATGGGATCAGAGGGGTCAGATGGTGCACTCACAGCTCCTGCTGAGTTTCTGGCTATGACATGGAACTCATAAGATGCGTCTTGAGTCAATCCGCTGATGGTGAATGTTGTCTCGATGATGTTAGTAAAGTTTGCTCTGATCCAGCGACCGGCGGGAAGTTCTCGCTTCTCCACCGTATAGCCAGTAATTTTGAATCCGCCATCATACTCGGGTTTTGTCCACTTAATGGTGATGACATTTTTCGTAGCGAAAACAGGCACAGGCTGACCTGGGGGATCCACAGGGTCCAAGGCCATTATTGGTTCGGAAGCTTTGCTGGGCTTGCCAATCCCAGCCATGTTCTCTGCCATAACGCGGAACTCATAGGCAGCTCCATCTTCAAGACCCGTAGATTTCAGTACATTTCCTTTCACAAGACCCTTGCTGATTTTTTGCCACATGATGCTGCTTCGTTCTTTTCTCTCGACGTGGTATCCGATGACTTCATTTCCACCATCAGAAACAGGTTCATTCCAGCCAATTGTTATGGAGTCCTTGGTGAACGCCACAACATGCGGCGTACCAGGTGGTCCAGGAACTTTGAATGGATAGGCAGCCACTACTGACTCTGAGGTTATAGGAGGTCCTACGCCATATCGATTCTTTGCCTTAACTCTGAACTGATACTCTGAGCCAGTGGTTAAACGTGTGGCTTTAAACATGGTACGAATGGCTGAGGAAGTTAGCTCTGTCCAAGTCTGCGTGGAGGTGTCTCTGATCTCAACCATGTAATTGGTAATTGGAACACCCCCATTGTTCTCTGGAGTGTCCCATGCAAAAGTACAATAATTCAGAGAGATTTCGGTAATTGTAATCGGTCCTTTGGGTGGTCCTGGAACATCGTGCACTTTGACAAAGATGTTGTCGATCACAGAACCGACAATGTTCTTTCCGGTCATGGTATACACTCCGCTGTCTGCTCTGGTGCATTCATTAATGGTGAGGATTACAGTCGCTGCAGTCGTCTCCACGTTAGTCCTCTGGGTGAGCTTCAAGGCAGTTCCGTCCTTCTGCCAAGTGACCACTGGCCGGGGGCGCCCCATTACAGGAATTTCAACCTTGATGTCGTCTCCAGCCTTAGCAATAACCGTTGACTGACATACACCACGCAGATCAAACTCTGGCAGGGAGGTGGAATCCTTGACAATGATAGGCTTGCTCTCGCGTGGAGCACTTCTTCCCGAGTGGTTGACTGCCATCACACGGAAGGTGTATTCTTCATTCTCATTGAGATTCTTCACGGTGAAGTCCATGTTCTTGAGGCTTGTTACATGGGCCCATTGATCAGTTCCTCTCTTCTGGGCTTCCAGGACATATCCCGTTAGCCTGTTTCCACCATCATGCTTGGGTTTGGTCCAAGCCAGGCTCACAGAGTTCTTGGTAATATCAGTTGGAATTATGCTTTCTGGAGGACTTGGTGCCTGGGAGGCACGAATAGGATCAGGAGTTTCAACTGCTTCACCAACACCAAACTCATTCTCAGCAGACACTCTGAAGTAGTATTCGCAGCCTTCGCCCAGATCACAGATTTTGACTGAAGTTGTGGGACAGTTTGTAACAATGGTGGCAAAAGCCTTGCGAGTTGATTCCCTCTTCTCAATAATGTAATTTGTGATCTTGGCGCCACCATCAATGAGAGGCATCTCCCACCGAAGGACAATTGATTCTTTATCTATTTGGACTGGTTTTAAGTTGAGAGGAGGCCCGGGTGAATCTAGAACTCTCACATGAATATTTGCTGTCTTTTTTCCAGAAGCGTTTTCGAGGGTAAGCTCATATTTACCGCCATCAATCCTTGAACATTCAGGAATGATTAGCATTGTAAATGACTCGGTGCTGTCAATGACGGCACGTGGCACAGGACCGTACTCCTTGGTCCAGGTGACTGTTGGTGTAGGGCGTCCCTTGATGGGCACAAAGAGGCGAATGGAACAACCAGCCCTGACAACAAGAGTTCTCCTCAGCTCGATGTCCAATTCCAAATCAGGTTCAGCTGCACGCTCCACTACCTCAACCAGTTCCGTAGTTTCAGCTGGTTCACCTGTGCCCTTAGCATTTACTGCACTAATTCTGAAATTGTATTTGCTTCTGTTTTCAAGCCCAGGAACAACAAACTCTGTGATTCTCAGCGTAGACGATGGTGTGTCCTTAATCCACTCTTCTGTTCCTTCCTTTCTGTGCTCGATCACATAGCCAGTGACATCTAGCCCGCCATTATCCAGTGGTTTTCCCCAATTAAGAGTGGCAGTGGTCTTGGTGGTATCTGTAACCCTTGGATTTACTGGAGGTCCAGGAACATCTGCCAAAAAATTCAAAAAGTCTGCCTTTACCACACACATTACAACATCTAGTAATATATCATTTTAATAGGAATGTTTTTGTTTGTTTGCAATTGTTTTTACTCACAGGTAGCAATAACTGTTGTGACTGGCATCGACGGTTCACTTGGTTCTCCAAAGCCAGCTCTGTTCTCAGCAAGAACACGGAACTCGTACTGTAAGCCTTCAGTCAGTCCAGTGACGACATAGCTGAGCTCGAAAATTGATTTCCTGGAGGCCCTGATCCACCTCATGGCCTTCTTCTCCTTCTTCTCAACACAGTAACCGATGATATCACTTCCCCCATCTTCAGTGGGTCTTCTCCATGTCACCGTAGCTGAGTGCCCATCAACTTTATCAACTTCTGGTTTTGATGGTGGACCAGGAGGACCTAAAAAAATAAAGGTCATATGGATAAAAAGCACATAATATTTTGTTGCACTACAAATACATAGAATCTAAGTTCCCAGGAGGCTGAACTAAGACATACCAAATCTATCGACCATCTTGACAGGCTGGGAGTGAGCCGGCTCACTGCTGCCGTACTGGTTAACAGCAAAGACTCTAAAGATATACTCATTATCCTGGATGAGTTTGGTGGCCACATAATGACAGTCGATGACCTTCTCTTCCAGAATTGTCCAGAGAAGGCGACTGGTTTCCCTCTTCTCTAGTGTGTAGTACTTGATCGGAGACCCTCCATCCTCTGGAGAAGCTGTCCATGTCAGGGTGACCTTCTCGGATGAAACACCGCTGCATTGAATGGGACCAGGAGCAGCAGGAACATCCAGAACTTTGACCTTAACCGTTTCCTCCTTCACGCCAAAGGGATTGCTTGCTGTGATGATGTAGTCCCCAGAGTCCTTCCTAGTGGCGTATTTTATTGACAGAGTGGAGGAGGATGCAGTGGTCTCAATATTAACTATGTCTGAGGGCTTCAAATACTTTCCTCCTTTAGACCAGCAAGAGGTCGGGGCAGGCTTCCCAAGAATACTTGTGGCAGTGACCACAATGGTTTCCCCAGCTCTGACGGTCACACCAGCCTCCATCACCTGAGCATCGATGGTAATGGTTGGTGAAGCTTTTGGATAGAGAAAAGAAACTGGATTACAAACCGCGGCACTTTGACTAAGGAAGCAAGTGTGATAACTGAATCAAACCAAATCACCATATTCATCTACGCAGATAATAGTATCTGTCTGGTCAGACGGTGGACTAAGGGCACCGGCTGCATTCTTTGCTCGTATTCTGAACTCATATTTGCAGCCCTCCTGGAGGTCAGTGACCGTGTAGGCAGGTTCCACAACATTCACACTGTTGGCCTTCACCCAGATCTTAGAAGGAAGGTCACGTCTCTCCACGATGTATCCAGTCAGCCTGTGGCCACCATCAAACTGTGGCTCAGCCCACTGAAGAGTGACAGTGCTTCTGGTGACGCTAATTACATCTGGTTTGCCTGGAGCATCTGAACACAAACAGGATCATTTGTGTAGCAAAAGCAACACAGCCAATTCTAAGTTTCATTGATCCTCATGGGTTTCACACTTACCAATTGGATCAAGGGCAACTTGTGGATCAGTGGGAGGACTTGGTCTGCCAATGCCAGCCAAGTTAATCGCCATTACCCTGAACTCGTACTCAAGGCCTTCAGTCAGCCCAGTCACCTTGTGTTCCTTCATTCTCAAGGCAGTCGGGCTTGACCTCTTCCACAACATACTATTCCTCTCCTTGAACTCTACATGATACCCTGAGCATTGTTTTGTGGTTAGGGAGACAGTGAGAGAGTCTTCATGAATTCATATGCAAATGACCTCAAGTGCCCTTCTGCGTATGTATGGAACATAGCATGCAATTTGCTCACACACAGCCATACCTGTGATGGGAGACCCTCCGGTCTTCCTGGGGTCTGACCAGGCAAGGTAAGCAGAGTCATGTCGCATACTCATGACCTGAGGCGGAGGAGGAGCGTCGGGAACATCTGGAGAAAAGCACAGACGTTTGTATGCAGGGTAAAGCTGATGCTTAGGCAATAAAAGCCGAAGTTGCGGACACTTACTGAATGGATGTTTTGCAATCACAGGCTCCGACTTGAGCCCCTCTCCAACGCCATACTTGTTCTCAGCACAGACTCTGAAAATATATTCTGTGCCCTCGTGGAGACCAGTCACCCTCATGGTGTTCTTGTCCACCAAAGAAGAGACTGTCACCCACATATTGGTGATAGAGTCCCTCTTCTCTAGAATGTAGTTTGTGATGTCTGAGCCACCGTCGTCTTTTGGTGCTGCCCACTTCAGTGTAACACCATCAGCAGTTACGTCCTTGAACTTGATAGGTCCTACAGGGATGCCAGGCTTTCCCACCACCCTGAGAGAAAAATCTGGTTGTCACTGGATATAAAGAGCACAAGCATGACAATGCATCTATAAAGGCATGTGATTGCAACCTGATGAAAATGGTGGACTCTTTGCTGCCAGCACTATTCCTCAGGGTGATTGTGTATTTCGAGGCATCACTTCTTTGGCAATCCCTGATCAGTAGAGTGGTGTTCACCGCCGATGATTCCGCACAAACACGTCCTGTGTCTGTCAAGTCTTCATCCTCCCCCTTCTTCCAGGACACCTTGGGCGTTGGTTTGCCCATGATTGGAATCTTCAGACGCACCGTACTGCCCTCTTTGGCGACATAGCACATGTCGGGAAGTTCCCTCAAGTCGCAAGTAGGGTGAACTGTGAAAAGGAGTGTGAGAGTACTTGAAAACTACAAGATACAGATTCCGATATAAATAGAAGAAAATCATTAGTAGTGATGAGAGCTACAGTAAAAATGATCCTGTTTGAATATTTCTCCTTACTGAGCTGGTCCTTGGCAACTACTGTCAGCTCCTTGGCAGCACTCTCCCCAGTGTCATTCACAGCTTTGACACTGTATTTGTACTCTTTGCCCTCTACCAGATCTTTGGCACTGTACTGCATGTTCTTTGACCTCATCAACTCCTTATACTTGTCTTCACCATTGAGAACCCCAAGCACATAGCAGATAATGCGGCTGCCACCATCAGTCAAAGGTTTCTTCCAGCTGAGAGTACAAGAATTCTTGGTAACCAGCACTGTCTTAAATTCCATTACAGGACCCGGTTCCTCTGTATGAGTAGAAAAATACTGGTGAGCAAATGGCAGTGAAATGAAAGAGAATAAAACAGCTGAAATTTTCGCCATCACACCCACCAGATGCTCTGACTGAGTCAGGGGTCTCGCAGCAGTCTCCAGCACCAAGCTGATTGACGGCTGACACTCTGAAGTAGTAGGACCGACCAGCATTCAGATCTGACACCTTCAAAGACGTCTTGGTACAATTTTTAGAGACCGTAGACCAGGCCTTCCTCTCAGCGTCACGCTTCTCCACTATATAGTGGGTGACTTCATAGCCACCGTCTAGGAGAGGAGCATCCCAGTAAAGGGAGGCACTGTCCTTCGTGGTCTCTTTCACCACCAGGTTAATTGGTGGCCCGGGAGTGTCTATAAATAAGAAATGAAAAGAAAGTGAGGGTCTATTTCAAATTTTCATTTTTTTTTAATCATAGTGCTTCTACTGTTGATTCAACATTGGTTGCCACCAAGAAGCAGAAAATGTTTCTTACCAAGAACCTTGACAATGATGGTGTACATCTTCATGCCAGCCACACTCTCCAGGTTGAGAATGTATTTGCCTGCATCGTATCTGTTGACATTCTCCACCAGCACAGTGGTGTCAGTTTTTGTGGACTTAATGACGATGCCTTGGCGGTCCTTGATGTTGGTGTTCATCTTCGCCCAAATTACCTTGGGCGTGGGGTGACCCTTGATTGTGGCATGAAGCTTCATGGTGGCGCCAGCTCGCAGCTCCAGGCCCTCCTTCAGCTGAGCACTGAGCTCTGCCTCCGGGGGTACTAAAAAAATAATCAAACAGCATTCCCACTAACTTCCAAAAGCCATGACATAATTTCTATTTTGTAACGCACTTTAATTTATGTAATGTTACAAACAGTGTTACCACCTTGAAAAAGTAACTTAAAGTAGTTACTTTACTGATTACTTTTTTGAAATTACGCAAGTTAGATTACAAGTTACTTTATTAGTTACATTCGGCAGCTGTATGCATTGCCTCAATATAACAATGACAACCGGTTTTGCCTTTATTGGAAGTTCATAACAGCATAATTAGTCTTCACCCTAACTGATTCTAGGGAACTGATTGTTCGTCAACAAGACTATGACTAGAAGACTACATGAAAATGTTGTTTTTTTTTACAATTGTTTATATTACTTTTTTCTATTATAGTTTATATCTCGTTCCATAGATTATATCTTTTATTCTTTTCCTTTTACTTAATTTCCACACAGTCCCTTTTTGGCCGGGGACAAGAAACTAAACTGTACTTAAAAATTGCAATTAAAATAACCACTCATGTTTTTGTGTTGATTAAATGTATGTATTCTTTTTTTTTTTTTTTTAATATGGTAGAGTTTCTTTGCACTTACAGCAACCTAACTCGTGTAGCTGCCACCAAGTTCACTGGCTCTTTGTGAAATATAGCTATTCAAAACAGTGCATAATGGTAGTATTCCAGCATTGAACAAACTAGAAGCGACAAAGAGCAGCAGAGGCTAAGCTTATCTGTTACCCGTTACAAACAGCCTCACGCCGCTTTCATGAAACTTTAGAGGTCTGATTGAAACCATGGCATTTCATCAATCATTCAAGAAACCTTAGCAACCATGGGCCTACTTTTATCTTTCATTCCCTCTCCTGTTTCTCCTTTCTCTTCTGCCAGCTCTGTGTACCTCCAACACTGTATAGCTAGAAATGATTTGCGTAGTTAGCTCGCAAATCTTACCAGGTGGAATGAAACATTTTGCATGTGTAGTAATAGATTTAGTTAGTTTAGTTTTATTTTTGATTATAGGAACCTTATTAATGAACTTTCGCAGGATAATTCATTTTATATCATGTTTTTTATCACAGTTTAAGACTGTCATCTTAAGAAATAAAAACAAAAGCCCAGGGCCCACCTGTGCTTGGGGCCATGGTATACCATTCCAGTTTTCTCCCCAATATGAACGGAAAAAGAAAGCATGTGTATAGATTTTTACTTGGGAAAATGACATGAAGAGTGATGGAACTTTAGTCTGACTCCTGTTCTGGAAATAGTAGCCTACTAGCATCTCTGGTTACAATACACAAAAAAATGCACAATCCACACCTACAGTGTGCCTTGTTATGATCTGCTATCCTGCATGCCACTTATTCACACATAAATGACAGACAATTGTGGAAAAGAAAACCTACCTATGATGTCCTTTGCAATGTGCTTTCCAGGCACTACAACTGGTTCACTGAAGCCAACTTTGTTGACAGCGGTGATACGACACTGGTATTCAGCCTTGTGTATGAGGTTTTGTATGGTGTAGCTGGTGTCTTGCAAGTTCCTTGGAACGTTGCATCTGATCCAATCTGCTGTGTCTGTCCTCCTGCACTCCACCAGGTACCCCAAGATTGGACTTCCACCATCGTTGGTCGAAGCATTCCAGCTGAGGCTTAGGGTGCTGCAGGTGGTGTCAGTCACACGTGGGTTCAGCACTGGGCCAGGCGGAGCTGCGGAAGTTCATTTTATTCCAAGTTAGAAACAAGTACCAATTCACAAGATCACCTTTTAGAGGTCATGAGACTCACTGATTGGATTTTGCGCAGTGGTGGCATCTGAAGGCTCACTGGGTTTTCCAAGTCCTGCCACATTAACAGCGATGACTCTGAATTCATATTCTACTCCTTCACTCAGGCCTGTGACACCAAGAGTCCGTTCCATTAAGGGTTTCCTGTTCATTTTGGTCCAGTTCATTTCCTTAGTTTCCTTCTTCTCAAGCATGTAACCCAGAATGGTGGACTTTCCATCATCAGTGGGCTCTTTCCAGCTCACTGTCATAGCGTCCTTGGTAACGTTGGTAATTACTGGGGCCTCGCACGGACCAGGGACAGCTGGTGCATACATACAGACATTCAAATTATATTTTTAGGTGAATAAAGGGACTATATTAAAAAAGGACCAATATCGGCATACATAACTCTGCTGACAGCACTTAAAGTACAGTAAATAAAGGATAAACTCACTGAATGGATTCTTGGCAATGACAGGGGCAGTGATGAGACCATCTCCAACTCCCCACGTGTTCTCAGCACGGATTCGAAACTGGTATTCGTGACCCTCGATCAGTTTCTCCACATTTAGTTCAAGATTTTCACCCTTGATCTTGGAAGAGACCTGAGCCCAGGTGGCTCGGCTGGTTTCACGCTTGTCCAAAATGTAGTGAGTAACTGGGGCTCCACCGTCCTTCAATGGTGGCTCCCAGGACAACTTCATTTTATTGGCAAACACTTCAATATATTTGGAACTGGCAGGTGGACCAGGCACATCTGCACAAGACACAAATTCCAAATCCATCACTGGACTTCAGTAATCAAAGTGAACACAGAAATTGGATAGGGCCCTGAAGTATTCACCCAAAACAGTAACATGGATGTCAGCGGTCTTGGAGCCACTTGCATTCTCTGCAAGGATTGTGTAGACTCCAGTGTGCTCCTTGGTGACTGAGATCATCTCCATTTGGAACTGGTGCCTCTGTTGGGTGATGACCTGCCCTTCACTTGACCTGAGACTATCATCACCTCTCTTCCACGTGACTTTCGGCATTGGTTTACCAAACACCTCAGCCTCCAGGAGAATTGAGGTTCCGGCCTTCACCTTCAAACCCTTCTGCATCCTGCCGTTAAGTTCGACTCTTGGAGGCACTGCAGTAAACAACAGTACCCTAGTTTATGACTCATCTAAATGTTAGGTGAACATAAGGTGATTTAGGTGTGTCCCTCTCACCGTTCTCAGCACAGACCAGTATTGGGTCTGTGGGCTCTGAGGGTTTGCTGATGTTGACAGCTGTTTTGGCAATGACTCTGAACTGGTACTGCAGGTCGCGCTCCAGGCCAGTCACAGTGTACTCCTCCCTCGGGACGTTCTGGCAAACGGTGTTACACCGCAGCCATATGTCTCCGGGCACACGCATGGCCTCTACGTAGTAACCAATGATCTTGCTGCCACCGTCGTTCTTGGGCCGGCCCCAAACAAGAGTTACGGAGTTCTTGGTCATATCCAGGACTTCTGGCTTCCCAGGGGTATCTGCAACACAATGACTTAGATGAGAAAATGAAACAGAAGCGAATTTGCTCAAAATTTGATTTCACAGGTTTTGAACAGGAACCCACCAATGGGTGTTCTCGCAGTTACAAAATCAGTCTTCTTGCTTGGCTTGCCCTGACCAGCACGGTTGATGGCTGACACCCTAAAGGTGTACTCCAGGCCCTCAATCAGGCCGGCACAGGGGTACTCGGTGGTGCGTACAACAGTGTCGTTGGCCTTCACCCAGAGGAGGCTGTTTCTTTCTTTACGCTCAATGTAGTAACCTGTGATGGGGCTACCGCCATCACTCTCTGGCTTGTCCCAGGCCACAAACATGCAGTCCTTGTTAGTCTTGTTGATTTGACAGTTTAGCGGTTCACTGGGAACATCTGGTGATGAAGAAAACAACCAAACTGAACATTATTTCTGTCAAATGGGCGGCTTTTACATTCAATGGCCATATGATTTTCACCAGCTGTATTAAACTTATTGACACCTTAAGAAAACTGTAGCTTACATCTAACAGACAATCATCACAATGTTTGAGACGTTATGCAAGTTGATTCATGAGAAAATTATTTACATCCATGAATGAATGAAACCTACCAAAGGGGAACTTGGCAATCATCCTATCAGACTGGATGGGGTCCGACACCCCGTAGCGGTTCTCAGCACGGATGCGGAACACATACTCTTTCCCGGGAATGAGTTTGCCCAACCTGCAGCTTGTCTTCTGGCAGGAGGACACAGCGTTCACCCAGTCACCTCTACTGACATCGCATTTCTCCACCACGTAATTAGTAATTTTGCTGCCTCCATCCTCCAGTGGTTGGCTCCAGGACAGAGAGCAGGCATCTGAGTCAATGTCAGTGATCTCCATGGGACCCCCAGGAGGTCCAGGAATATCTATAACACGCGTAGATCAACTCTGTTAAGCCACGCAATAAGTGATTTACCGAGCACCCAGAATAAATAAAGCATGGACATTGACCTCTGATGATGATTTTGAGAGCCTGGACCGCCTTTGCAGAGCTGTTTTCAGCGACCAGGCTGTAGTTTCCACTGTCAGTTCTTGAGACATCCTTTATGATCAAGACACACAAATTGCCAGAATGGTGCACGGCCAGACGACTTGAAGAGACCAGTGGTACATCGCCACAAATCCACTTGCAGCTTGGAGAAGGTTTTCCAGAAATGACAGCCTCAACCCTGAGTTTGGCTCCAGCTCTTTCACTGACCATGTCTGGCATTATGATCTTTGGCTCCACTGGGGGGAGCAGAGATGGGAGTAAATATATATGAATACTTTTCATCGGCGATGGGATCTTAATCAAGGTCATTTTCAATAACTGATCATATCGATCTGATGTTGGAACTTACACATCTGTTCCTTGATCTCGATTGGCTCCCTGGTCTCTGTGAACAAGCTCAAACCCATGATGTTCTTGGCAGCCACTCTGAACTTGTACCTCTTGCCCTCTTTCAGGCCACTGATGCTGATGCTCAATCCCTTCACAGTGGTATAGGCATTCCACACCTTATTTTCAGGCTCCTCGGCCTCCTCTTTCATTACTGGAGGTGGTGGAATTGCTGGGACAGTGTTCCCTTCTGGCAACTGCATTTGAGGTAAACAGTATGAATGCATGACTGCACTTTGCTCCACAAATCTATGTAGCAAGCATTTTAATAATGACAATTGACGGTGGGCAACAGAGAGTGAAAATGCAGCAAAATGACAAACCTCCAATGGTGCTGGGGGTTGTGGAGGAGGTTTCACCTCAATGTACTCAATCACGTAACCGTCAATCTTTGCCCCGCCATCCCTTGCGGGCTTCACCCAGCCAATTGTGGCACTGTTCTTTGTGATCTCTAGAATTTCAATCTTCTCACAAGGATCAGGTTTACCTGAAAAAAATTAGTTGCTCTATTATGACAAATGAAAATGGGATAAGAAACTAAACATGGCTGTGTCTCCGTGCCCATCTGTCATTTTGTGACCAAGAAGTCATACTTACTGACGGGATCAGAGACTAGGTAGGACGTGGGTGACACCCGGGGAACTCCTGAGCCATACTCATTGACAGCAGTCACTCTGAAGTAGTACTCTGTGCCTGGCATAAGACCGCTGACCTTGAAGGAAATCTTGTCTTTCTCAACTTCGGCCTTGACCGTTGCCCATGTCTTGCGATCAATTTCCCGCTTGTCAACGATATAGTGAGTGATCTCACTGCCACCATCAACCTCTGGAGGGCTCCAAGACAGCATTGCTGAAGTCTGTCTGATGTCAGAGGCCTCCAGATTCATCACAGGTCCTGGGGTGTCTGATAGGAGGGCAACAGATGCAAATTTGTTTTTAAGTCCAACAAAACAAACACAGAGCTGTGGTGGGAGAAGGCAGGACATACCGAGGACCTTAACATTGACGAACACAGCCTTTTCTCCAGCAGGACTCTGCACAGTCAAACAGTATTTGCCAGAGTCATTACGCGTGCTATCGGGAATGACCAAGAAGGTCATAGTGTCGATGATGTCGACATGACCCTTCCTGACTACGTTATCGATGCCCATCCTCCTCCAAATGACTTTGGGAGGTGGTCTACCTCTGATGGTAGCACACAGTCTGATGGGACAACCAGCTCTCACTGTTAGTCCCTGTCTTAAGTTGGCATCTAAGTCGATCTCTGGTGCCTCTGTTAAAAACAAAACATGCATTCATAGAAATGTCAATTGATGGATACAGTCAACCAAGTCAGCAGGTAATCAAAGCAATCCTCACCACGTATCTCCTTGGGATTCACAGCTTTTTCCAGGTCACAGGGCAGGCTCATGCCCACCTGGTTCTGAGCTGACACTCTAAAGTCATAAAGGAGTTTCTCATCAAGACTTGTCACGGTGAACTCACAGAAAACAAGCTGAGCAGCCACATTGCAGCGTTTCCAACTGTCATCTTTCTTGCCACTTCCCTTCACCCTCATCTCAACAACATAGCCGATGATGGGTGCTCCACCATCAGATACAGGCTTGGTCCATCCTAGAGTTACAGTGGACTTGGTGCTGTCCAGGACCTTCATGTTGGTAGGTGGTGCAGGAGGCTCTGTAAGAAAACAGACAAGATGAGGTCATGCAGAACCAATACTAACAGGTAGCTACAAGAAAACTAGCAGCGACATACCAATTGCGTCCTGAGCTGTTACAGCACGCGAGGGTTTGCTTGCACTGCCGACGCCAATTTCATTGACAGCTTTCACTCTGTATTGGTATTCATGCAGGGCCAGCAGTCCTGTTACGGTGAAGCGAGTTGTTGGCATTGTCTCCTTGTTAATGGTGGACCACCTTACAGCATGCTCCTCCTTCTTTTCCAACAGGTAACCAGTGACTGGCTTTCCACCATCTGTGTCAGGCTCTGACCACTGCACTGTCATCTCCTCCTTGGAAATTCTGATGACCTCTGGTGCTTCAGGGGCTCCTGGGACACTAAACTTTGTCCCAGCTACAATGGCCTCACTCTCCACTGCAGGGCCAGGACCCATTTTATTCTCTGCGCGAACTCTAAAGATATATTCATTTCCCTCAATAAGACGAGTCACATTAGCCTTGTTGGTGATGACGGCATTTGAGTGGACTGACCAGACACCCCTCTTGCTGTCACATTTCTCAATAATGTAGTTGTAGATCTCACAACCTCCATCATCCTGAGGGATGTTCCATGCCAAATGGCACCTGTCAATGGTAACGCCTGACACCTTGAGATCACTAACCGGGCCAGGTCTGTCCAACACATTGACCTTGGCATGTGCGGTGCATGTTCCTGCACTGTTGGTGGCACTGACGACATATTTGCCACTGTCCGTACGCCGAGCTGAAGTCAGAAGCAGCTTTGAGAAGTCAACACCAGTTTCGATCTGAAGCCTGGGGCCCTTTTTGATCTCCTCAGTGCCATCATCCTTGGTCCATTTGACATCAGGCTGAGGTTTGCCCTTGACCATTGCCTCGATGGGAATTGAGTCCCCTGCCTTCACCACAAGGGTTCCATCCAGTTTTATCTTGATCTCTGGTTCTACAAGCTGCTCCTTGACAACAACTTCAGCTGTGGTCACCCATTTGCTTTCACCACCGTCATTTTTTGTCTGAACTCTGAACTGATAGACCTTGTTTTCAATGCACCTGTCAGCCATAAAGTAAGTCTCTTTAATTGCACCCTTATGTAATCTCTCCCATTCTTCAGCCTCCTTTGGCTTCTTCTCTACGTGGTAACCCAGGTTACGACTGCCTCCATCGTAGTCAGGTTTCTTCCATCTGAGGAAGCAGAAGGTCTTGCCAATCTCAGATATATGGAAGTCAATTGGTTCACCAGGTTTCTCGACGGGGTCAACTGCCAGCACAGCTGTCTTAGTCTCTGTGGATGGTCCAACACCAATCTTGTTTTCGGCGCTAACGCGGAAAAAGTACTCACAACCCTCCAAGAGAGGGGCCTTCATCAGGCGCTTAGTACAGTCATTGGAAACCACCGTCCATCCCCTTTGGCTTGGTTGACGGCACTCAATAATGTACTGGGTGATCTCTGTGCCTCCATTGTCCTCTGGATTCTCCCAAGACACCATGCAAGAGTTCTTGGTCACGTAAGCCACCTTTATATTCTGGCAAGCTCCAGGTGTGTCCAGGACATTGACAATAATAGTGGCTTGTGCCTGTCCACTGCTGTTCTTGGCGACAATAGAATATTTGCCATAGTCGGACCTGAGAGCATCATTGATGACCAATTCACACAAAGGATAGTGGTTGTTCAGCACAGTGCGCTTGTCTCGAGACAAGGCTCTGGCATCCTTGGTCCATGTGATCTCTGGATCAGGTCTGCCCTTAACTCTGGTGATCAAACTGATGATCTGGCCTGCCCTTACAGTCAGAGAGTCACGGCATGATACATCAACAACCACCTCTGGAGGAACGAGAATGTCCTTTGCCAAGATGGTTTCGCTCAGCCCCCGGGGTTCACTCTCACCGACCTTGTTTGTGGCCCTGATACGAACCCTGTATTCCATACCTTCAATGAGACCTTGTATTCTGTAGGCACACAGCTTGATAAGTTCTTTGTTGACCCTGTCCCACTGAGCGGATCCTGACTTTTGAATTTCTACAACATAGCCCAGGATAGGACTGCCACCATCTCTTGTGGGTTTAGTCCAGCAGATATCCGCGTAAGACTTGCTCCAGTCCTTTAGTTTAGGATTTCCAGGAGGTCCCGGCTTGGTGATGGGACGGGTGGCCTTGATGGGATCAGAGGTGAGGGACGGCTCACTGATACCAGCAATGTTTTCAGCAAACACTCTAAACTCATAGCTGTTGCCTTCAAATAAACCCGAAACTCTATATCTGAGATCCAGCACAGGAGTTTTGTTGACACGAATCCACTTCCCTGTCATCTCTCGGCGTTCAATCACATAGCCACTGATAGGACTACCTCCATCATGGTCAGGCAGGGACCATTCCAATGTCACAGCATTTTCTGTGATATCAGAGCACACTGGAAGCCCTGGTGGACCGGGAGGGTTGAACATGTGCTTGGCAATGGTTGGAGGACTCTCAAGCCCGGCACCAATTCCGATCTTGTTCTCGGCGCGAATACGAACAATGTACTCTCGACCCTTCTCCAGGCGTGACACCTTGGCTTTGGTGCTGATACCACTGGAGCTCACAACTGACCACGGCTCCCACGACTTCTTCACATCTTTCTTTTCAACCACATAGTTGGTGATGGGTGTACCACCGTCGTCCTTGGGTGGCCTCCATTGTATCATCATATGATCAGGAGTTACTTCTAAGATGTTGATGGGTCCAATGGGTGCACCTGGAAGATCAAGCACAATGACGTGCAGAGCGACAGTCTTGCTGCCTACAGGGTTGGACACAGTGAGGATGTACTCCCCGGTGTCTCCTCTCTTGCATTCTGGTATGGTGAGAGTGGTGGTAGCTCCAGTAGAATCAATGTTATAGTGACCTTCTGATGTGATTTCTTTGCCATCTGTAATCCACTTGGCAGTGGGGATGGGGATCCCCTTTATCTTGGCAGGCAGTACAATAGTGCTGCCTGCCTTAACAGCAATACCCTCAATGAGCTTCACATCGACTTCAATAGCAGGTGGTACTGAAAGACAAGAAAAGCACCTGTGTAAGGCATTTCAATGAAACCCTACTGTAGTTGTTGTTTAGTCCAAAACCATGACGTCTTACATGTCTTTTCCTGACAGGTGATGGGAACGCTGGTGTCAGGACGACTCACGCCGATAGTGTTCTGAGCCATTGCCCGGAAGCGATAGGTCTTGCCTTCCCCTAGACCGGTAACATGTGTGTGGTTACTGCTGACAGTCTTATAAGGAACCCAGTCCGCCTGATTCTCTTCCTGGTACTCAATGATGAAGCCTGTGATTTCACTTCCGCCTGTGCGATCAGGCCACTCCCACTCTAACCACACCTCTGTCTTGTCTGCATCAGTGTGGTGAAGGTTCTTTGGGGGGCCAGGTGGATCTAAACAGTGAGAACAGATGTTTAGATTGTTAGTCTTGACGTTAGGAATTGTATGCATGATACGGCAATAACTTGACTTAGTGCCTCAATTTACAATTAACATTTTTGAACTACAAGTTGTCGCTTGGTAAATTTTTTGTTTTATGTTGCGAGCCCAAATTTTAGTGATGGGTGAGTTTCAGATAAGCAACCACTCGAGTGAAGTGAAAAAAAAACTGGGATTGTCAAAGAACTGTAATGCCCTTGCTTTGAGGCAAGGAGAGCCATCGTCTCTGATGAACTTTCAGCCATTTATTGAATGACACAAAACAGTCAAACACACGTAAGGAGATGCTGTAGGCCACAACTCCTGCCCAGACGCAGACTATCCAGCCAAACCGACTCCGGCTCCCGATGTCACTCACTAGGCCATGCCCCTTACAGCCACATATTCAACGCATGAATTCTAAAGTATTCACAGTAATTATACTTCACACAACCTGTTTACTTTGTGACATTCTATTCTCTTTTACTTTTATAGAATACTTTGCTATTTTCTTTATTCAAAATATTCAAACGTGTTTTTTTAAGTGATGGTAGAACAAATTAACAGCATTTCAACTAATTTTATTGGAGAAGATTATTTGAGCCATGAGTAAATTGAGCTAGGAGCAAATCAAACTCATAATTCAAGACACCAATGCACAGAGAAAGTGCAGCATTGCACTCACAGAGGGGATCAACAGCCTTGATGGGAGTCTTTGTGATCACATAATCACTCCTGCCAAACTGGTTTTCTGCTGCCACTCTGAACAGGTACTGGATTCCTTCCATCAAATACATGGCTATCAAACTGCGCTTCTTATTGGCTGCAGAGACCGGGACCCACTGCTCAGAAGCGACATCCTTCTTCTCCACAACGTAATGGGAGATAACAGCACCACCGTCGTCCTCTGGAGATTTCCACATGAGATAGGCAGTCTCACTTGTCACCTCAGAGACCACCAGGTCTCTCGGAGGTGTTGGTTTGTCTGAAGGAAAAAAAAGGAATCCAGTTTGAACCAAAGAAATGTTGCTCAAATTTAGGGTAGAAACCAAAGAAGAAAATAGCATTTCAATAACAAATATTGATGTTCTTGACTCACTCAGAACCAGAACAGCAACTGTAGCTGTTTTCTTTCCGGCAGCATTTTCCACCGAGAGAGTGTAGTTGCCGGAGTCGGGGCGGACACACTTAGGGATGAAGATTTTGCTGCCGGTGGATGTGACAACGACAGTGATATGAGACGGCATTTCACCATTGTTTTTCTTCCAGCTGACGGTGGGTGCGGGCACGCCCTTGATTGTGGCACTCAAGGTGATGTCGGTGCCCAGCATGGCCAAATGGTCGCGCGCCATGTTGGCATCCAGCAGCAACTCTGGTGCCTCTGCAGAGGGAAGCAGGATGGAACTGAGTGCTCAGCCTATCGGCTCTCCGAGTAAGTGGTACAGAAAATGGACAGACAGACAGACGCATATAGATTAAGAAAAAGAAAGAAAGAAAGAAAGAAAGAAAGACAGAAAGACAGAAAGACAGAAAATAGTCGTACCCAGTCTGTCATGGACCTTGATGGTCTGTTTGACATAGGCTGGGTCAGATTTTCCGGCGGCATTAACAGTGTAGATCCTGAAGGCGTACTCATGGCCATCACTCAGGCCTGTCACTACATAGTGCAGGTCAGGGCACTGCTCTGGACGCTCATTAGCCTGAATCCACTCTATTAAACCCGGCTTCTGGTACTCTACAAGATAGCCGAATATCCGTCCTTTTCCGTCATGGCGGGGCATCTGCCACTTGAGACTCACAGAGTCTTTTGTCATGTCGTAGGCCTCGGGTGTCACTGGAGGACTAGGCCGTACTGTAGAAAATGGACCACATGTATGATTTTATGTTATGTCATTGCAGCACGATGACGTCTAGTTGCTTTAGTCATACTAACCGATGGGATCTTTGGCCAGAATAGGCTTTGAGGGTTCACTCGGGTCCCCGGTTCCAAGCTCATTTTCAGCCATCACACGGAACTCGTATTCACAGCCCTCCACCAGGTCCTGGACTCTATACTGAGTAGCAGGGTACAAGGGTTCTCTTGTTGCCCTTGACCACCTCTTAGCAGTGGGCTCCTTCTTCTCCAGTATATAGTTGGTGATGGGCTTTCCTCCATCACGGGGCCGGTTCCAAAGCACCAGTGCGTTATTAGCGTACACCTCCCTGACAGACGGCATCTCAGGGGCCTCTGGAACTCCTGCAAAAAAGCCACACCAAAATGTAATTATACATTTGTCATTTGAAACTGGATATTGCCCGGTGGCCTCAAAGTCTACTGTTTAATGCCAGTCATCATGCTTTCTTTTACTAAAACTGGAATATTCTGTGATACTCGTTTCAAGTCTGTTTTAAATGTGAAATGCCTGCGAAATAACAGTTATATCAAGGGATTTGTAATGAGGTTTGTGAAGTGTTGGCTAGTGTGAAGAACTCACTGAAGAGATCTTTTGCTCTCATCTCCTCGGAGTCCAGTGGGTCACTGATACCATACATGTTCTCAGCAGAGATCCTCATTATGTACTCTCTGCCCTCGGTCAGTTTGGGGATCTGAAATGATCAAAAAAAAAAAACTTTAGTCTTGCATCCACATCATAAAAAATATTTGATGACTAACACACGTGCACTAACCTTGCATGTGGTTTTAGTGTTTGCTGAAGTCACAGTGGTCCACATTTCTCTGTTTGCGTCTCTTTTCTCAATGATGTAGTTGGAAATTTCTACGCCACCGCTGTCCAGAGGAGGTTTCCAAGAGATCAACATGTACTCACGGTGCACCTCCACAAAGACAACCGGACCCACAGGAGGAGATGGACGGTCTACGTCGACAACAGAAACTTACTGAATGTTCCTTCATGACAATCACCGTACTAAAAAGATAATCTGCTAACAAAACCTAGATGAATGATTTTCACATGATATAGTTGCCTCCTTCACACACACTTCACATCGTAGATTGCCACAGCCATTATGCCTTGGCCTTTGACAAATGGCTACTGTAAAATGCCAGTTGTAAATATGAAGGTAAGGATGAGTTTCAAGTTCGTACCGACAACTGTGACATTGCAGACTCCCTTCCTGGAGCCGGTGCTGTTCTCCACCACCACCATGTATCGGCCACTGTGGTGGCGCTGTGCCTTCATCACACCCAGTGACATTGTGGTCAGCGTGTTTTTGAACATGATGTGCTTGTCGGCCTTGAGCTCCTCATCATCTCTGTACCACACAATGGACGGAGAAGGCTTGCCGGTGTAGCGACCCTGCAGTAGGAAGCTCTCACCGACACGGACGATGAGCTTGTCACGGAAGTCCAGCTCGATAGTCGGCGGCTCTGGACCAGGTAAAGCAAAGGCAGTCAGTGAGTTCTTAGAATGGTCTACTAGGATGGGTTAATGATATGCTGCTTACCAAGTTCATCCCTGCAGGTGACTGGTTTGGAGCAGAATGACGGTTTACTTTGCCCCACCTCATTGACAGCACTAACCCGGAACTCGTAGGTGTCACCCTCCTTCAGTCCGTCAAAAGTGTACTTCCTCTCCATCAGCTTTTCCTTGGTCAATCGAGTGAACTTGTCTTTGCCAATCATACGAGCCTCCAGGATGTACATAACGATCTCAGAGCCACCGTCAAACTTAGGCGCCTTCCATGTAACATTGATCAAATCTTTTGTGACCTTGGTCACCTCAAGCTCCTCGGGCCGGTCAGGCACACCTGAACATGTGGAGACACGCCATTTATAAAATAAATGTTCATTCATGTTTTTAGGATTCTTAGGAGAACTTTTATTTTATTCTATTACAAAAAACTCAGTTGTCCCTTTTATTCAAACTTGTTTACTTACTCAATGGTTCCTTGACGACGAGCTCAGCTGCTGTCTCCATGAAGGGTCCAATGCCAATGGCGTTCTCAGCGGCAACTCTGAAGAAATAAGCCTTGCCTGATGTGAGGCCAGTAGCCACGGCATTCTGTCTACTGGCAGTGAATGAGAGCGATGTCCAGGCTTTTCGCTCTGCTTCGCGTTTCTCAATCACGTAGTTGCTAATGGGAGAACCGCCGTCGTTCTCTGGGAAGTACCAGTTGATCTTGCAGGCTTCGTTGCTCAAGTTCTCTGCAATCATGGGGATGCCAACGGGCCCAGGAACGTCTGTTGGGCAATGAGATTGAGGTTGAGATTTCAGGAATTGAAATGAAACAAACCCTAACTCCATCCCCAAATGTGCTGACAGTTTCTCAGAGTTTCTCAGAATGTCATTTGATGGTGCAGAATGACCCACCCAGCACTTCCACAGTGACATTCTTCTTCTTCTCCCCTGCAGCATTCTTTGCAGTCAGCGTGTAGATGCCGAGATGCCTTCTGGTACACGCTTTGATGACCAAAGATGAGCTAATGGCTGTTGTCTCCACCTTGGCCTCAGGGGGTAGTGCCATTCCATCCCTGCTCCAGGTGACTTCTGGTGATGGCTGACCTGACACGTAACAGATGATCCGGATCACCCCACCGGCGCGCACCACCATCCTTTCCTTCACCGAGGCATCTAAATCAACGTCAGGGGCAACTGTAGAGAAAAGTTCCATAAAGATGTATAAAAATGCATGAGGATTGTTGGACCACAATGTTTCTGTTCTTTACGATACACTAACCATTTCTGTCGTTGAGCTCAAGCACCTCAGGCACTTCACCTGGTTCACTAACACCAGCAAGGTTGAAGGCCATGACCCTGAACGTATAATGACCGCCAGTCTTTAGACCAGCAATCACAAAGCGGGTGCCACGGATTTCAGTGTCCTTGGCCTGGAACACAAAAAAATGTCACCACAGTCTATTGCAAGTGGAGCAGGAAGAAACCATACATCATGATTATATGTTTTGAAAATCTCCTCTCTTAGTGCATTCATCAAGCAGATTGGGGGAGCTGGGGTTTTTTTTTGTTGTCACCTTGACCCATGTCTCAGTCCGATCCTCCTTATACTCCACCCAGTAGCCTATAATTTTGGAGCCTCCGTCCTTCAGCGGTGGGATCCATTCCAAATCCACGGTGGACCGTGTCCAATCTGAAACCTTTGGCGTTGGAGGAGAGGGTGGAGCTATGAAAAAGAGAGAGCATTCTTATTTAAAACCTACAAACATACTTTTTGTTTGATTACACAGGGTGCCTGTGAGTGCTTACAGATGGGGTCTCTGGCAAAGATGGGATCAGTTGGGACACTGGGGAGTCCAGGTCCTGCAGCATTGATGGCTGTAACTCTGAAGATGTACTCTGAACCCTCGATGAGTCCGCTTACTGTAAACGATTCACCCAGGCCCATGGGGCGGATAGGGTCACGGGTGACACGTGTCCAGCGTTTCCCGGTGGTCTCCTTGCGCTCCAGCCAGTAACCAGTGATTGGTGTTCCGCCATCATCCTCGGGCTCCTCCCAAGTCACAGTCATGGCATCCAGGGTGATGCTGGACACGGTTGGCTTCTCGCATTGTCCAGGAACAGCTGCAGAACACAAGGACAGTTTTTCATTTGGTGGCAGGAGTTTGGAACTGCACCCAATATGAAAATAAATGAACTTACTGTAGAGGTTTCTGGCCACCTCTGGATCACTGTCTAGAGGTTCGCCAATTCCATACTTATTCTGTGCCATTATGCGGAAAACATACTCGTGGCCCTCCATCAGGTTTTCCACTGTCCAGATGCGTTCTTTGGGCTCGCTGGTGACAGGGACCCAGGTATTTCTGTTAGCCACACGCCTCCAGATGACATAATTGGTGACTTTGGAGCCCCCGTCATCCTTTGGTGGCAGCCAGGAGAGAGTCACCCTCTCTGCCCCAATCTCCTCAAACTTAATGGGAGCAGAGGGAGGACCGGGCCGACCTGGAGGAACAACTCCACTTTAACGTATGCATGTATGTATGTATGTATGTATGTATGTATGTATGGAGCATACAACATTTACATACAACAAAAGTTACAGAACTGGGCAACGAAAGATGTTCTGTGTTGACTAATAGCAATTAAAGACTCCCCAACCTTTTAATCTAAAATTGTCTTTGAAAAATCACAAGCAGACTGATGGTGCTGCTCTTGAGCTTACCAAGCACGTTGAGCCTCATCTCCTTGGACGCTTTGCCAAGGCTGTTGGAAGCCACAAGCGTGTAAAGACCAGTGTCGGGACGTTTGCCCTGCTGTATCACTAGTGTGCAACTGTCGTCAGACACCATCTTGTTGATATGCTCATCATAGCAGACCTCCACCTTGCTGTCGGACCTATGGGGTGGGGCCTTGTACCAAGTGAGTGTAGGGAATGGGCAGCCACGTATCCTGGCCACAATACTGATGTCACTGCCTTGCTCAACCTCCATGAACTCCTTCAACTCAATGGATGGAGCGCCTGGAGGTGCGGTGCAATGTCACAGAATATTAACAGTGGAATTTGTGCATTTGTCAACTTCATACTTGACTGGACATGAAAATTAACTTTTCCATTTGTTAATATTCTTACAGGTCTGGTCCTGAATGAGAATGGGCCCAGCAGTAGAAGATGGTCGGCTGGGTCCAGCCTGGTTGTAAGCAAGCACTCTGAACTCATACTCATCACCCTCAGTCAGGTCCTCCACCTTAAAGCTTGTGATATCAATGTCTCTTCTGTTACACCTGCAGTCAGGAGTGGAAGTTTAAAATTGGGCCTACTACATACCCAACAGACAGCTTTATTGGGTTTTAAGATGGTTTACCTCCTCCAGGACTCTTTCTGGGTGCCACTGGCATCCCAGCAAAGTAGGTCAACACTATAATGAGTGACAGGTGATCCACCATCGTTTTTGGGAGCCTTCCATGTGAGGGTCACTGTGCCCTTCCTTACACTCTCAATCTTAAGCCTGGTTGGAGGATCTGGGGGATCTGAAAGCACAGGAAACAGAGGAAACTCAGTTGCAAGTCCCAAAAATATAGCAGAGGCTTAAACATAATACTGACGTACGGATAGGATCTCTGGCTGTGGTTCCCTCAGTCGTCACCACGTAGGGCCCAAAACCAAATCGATTTTCGGCACGGATGCGGAACAGGTATTCCTGACCTTCAATCAGGTCTGGAACCACCAGAGACTGTGCAGCACAGGATGGATTCACCTGAGTGGGTGATATCAGGGAAGAGAAAATTGAGTCACTCTTGTTGGTGTTGTGTCCTCGTGTTTTTTGGATCTCATTCGTCGTGGTTTATTAAGGACCCTGTGAGATTGTGCATTGGGGTCCGCAAAAACAGACAATTCACCATCATTCCTTTTAGTTAACAATACACTTTAGTTAACAATACATGACATCACACTATCGGTTACTTGCGTATGCGCCAACTGCTGTGGCAGCAAGTCCGTGTAGCTCCGTGCATGTGATTTTGATTTTAGTGTTTGTGTTTCTATTGAGTGGTATGTTAAAAATGACAACGAAAACACGGAATGAACTCCTTCAGTTACGTAGGAGTACCGGTGTGATTTTTCATCCGATCCCTCCTGAGTTGAAAATACCCTTCGGCGGAAGTTGAGCCGGTGCTAAGCTAAAGGCGAGGAGATGGAGGTATAAACCCTTCCTACCATCAATCATCATAGGGAATGTCAACTCTCTCCCGAACAAGTGTGAGGAGATGGAAGCCCTGGTCAAATCGAACAAGTTTTATCGTGAGTGTAGCCTGTACCTCCTGACAGAGACGTGGCTCACAGATACTGTTCCGGATTCTGCTGTTAGCATACCCGGCTTCACTATGGTGCGGGTGGACAGAGAGGCAAAAAAATGTGCGAAGGCGAAAGGAGGTGGACTTATGCTGCTTGCCAACAATAAATGGTGCCATTCCGGTGACTTAACTGTGAAGGAGAGGACTTGCTGTCGGGATACGGAGGTACTAATGGTGAGTTTAAGACCTTACTATGTGCCACGAGAGTTCTCCCACATCGTCGCCGTTATTGTTTATATTCCGCCACTCGCAGACCCATCTGTAGCGTGTGACATCATTCACGATGCCGTCGCTAAAATCCAGTGTCAATACTCTGATGCATTCATTGTTATTTCGGGGGATTTCAATCATGTGAACATTAGCTCTCATCTCGGGGGCTTCACAATGTATGTAAACTGTCCCACGAGGCACAATAGTGTACTGGATCTCTGCTATATCAATGTGCCCCCTGTTTTGCTTCACTCGTTGGCTGTTCCACCTTTTCGGCCTCCTGTCTTGCTCCATCATGTGGCTGTCCCACAATTGCTGCTGCGGCCTCTTGTTTTGTTCCATCTTGTGGCTGTTCCACCACTGCTGCCGCAGTCTCCTGCTCTGCTCCACCCAGCGGATGTTCCACCATTGCAGCCCACAGTGATTACTTCACAGTGGACGATGTGAGGGCGAATCTTAGTAGACTGCGTCAGCTGGATCAGATGGAATTCCACCTAGGCCTCTGAAGGAGGGTGCTGCACAGCTGGCTTTTCCCCTGTGCACACTCTTTAATCTGAGCCTTCAGACGGCGCAGGTGCCAAGCAAGTGAAGACCTCTTGCATTGTTCCGGTGCCAAAGGTGGGAAGGTCATCTGGTCTCAAGGATTATAGACCAGTGGCCTTGACATACGTGATTATGAAGACCCTTGAGAGGCTTATTCTCCGGCTCCTGGGACCACAACTGCAGCGGGCACTGGACCCATTACAAGCTGCCTAGCAGGAGAACACGGGAGTGGCGGATGCTATTCAGTATATGCTCCATAGGGTCCTGTCATTTCTTGATGGCACGAGGGGTTATGTGAGGCTAATGTTTTTTGATTTTTCAAGCGCGTTTAATACTATAGATCCTCAAATTCTGAAGTTAAAACTTGAGAAATTGAGTGTGGAACCAGCCTTCATTAGATGGATCATCAGCTACCTGACAGACAGGCCACTGTATGTGAGGCTTGGGAGCGTGGTCTCTGGCACTGTACTGATCAGTACCTAAGACCAAGGAGATGGTTGTGGATTTTGGGAGGCAAAGATCCCAACATCACCCAGTTCAAATAGGGGCTGAAAATATTGAGGTGGTCACCACATATAAATATCTAGGTGTACACCTGGATCGCAAACTGGACTGGTTGGAACATGCAACTGCAGCGTACAAAAAGGGCAGACTTTTCTATCTTAGAAAGTCAAATCTTTTGATGTCTGCAATGAGATGCTGTTCCTTTTTTATCAGTCCGTTGTGGCCAGTGCTATATTTTTTGCTGTGGTGTGCTGGGGGAATAGCATGACAGGAAGGGAGGGGAACCGTCTCGATAAGATGGTCAGGAGATGTGTGTCAGTGTTGAGGAGGAAGGTGGACTCTGTAGGAGAATTGGTGGAGAGTGGAACGAGGAGGATGATGACGACGTCTATCCTCGGTAACAGCAGCCATCCTCTGCATGACACTGTGGCGGCTCAGGGAAGTAGTCGCAGTGACAGATTTCTCTCGATGTGTTGTAGGACTGAAAGGCTCGAGAGGTCATTTGTACCTGCCGCCATTAGACTGCTTAATGGATTTCGCTAATATGCTTTCTCGTTATTACTGTCAGGAGATTTTTAACTTTTAATGTATTTGTTTATTTATATGGTTTTGTGCTTAGTGTATGAATGCCCTTTTTTGGCTACCGGACACCTTGAGTTTCCCCATTGGGGATTAATAAAGTATCTATCTATCTATCTATCTATCTATCTATCTATCTATCTATCTATCTATCTATCTATCTATCTATCTATCTATCTATCTATCTATCTATCTATCTATCTATCAATCAATCTACCAGATAAGATGTGCTTCACCTTTGTCCAGGCTTTTCCCACCACAGTCTTCTTCTCAATGAAGTAGCTCTTCACCCTCTCTCCTCCATCATTCTCTGGAGGTTTCCAGCTGAGTCGGCAAGTACCTCTAGTCACGTCACTCACTTTCAGGTCTCGAGGAGGTCCTGGAAGATCTATGATCCCATTGAAAAATGACATTTTCTGACATTTTACGTTGAATCTGGTTTTGATGAGTGAAAAGGTAGTGTGACTTGAGTGACGTATATTACACACCAAGGACGTTGACTCGCACTTTGACTACTTTGTGTCCGGCTGGGCTCTCCGCATTGATGATGTAGCGGCCGGCGTGGTTCATTTTGCTCTCGGGAATGATGACCAGGGAGGTTGTGTCAGTGGAGTGAATCTACAGTGAGATATTGTCACAAACAATCGCGCATTGCCTCTTGCTTCTGATAAGCTAATATTCAGCAAAGTTTACTCTGAAGGACACCATACCCTACACCATCAGTGTAATTTTACCTCTGAGTCGATTGGAAGTATATGGAGTTCATTTTTCGTCTCTGTCTCGGCTGTTCCATCGAAGGTCCAGGATACTTTAGGCACTGGACGCCCACTGATGGTGGCGGGGATCCTGATGGTGGTTCCAGCCCTGCAGTTCAGCAGGTCATGAGCACTCACATCCAGAGACACTGCCGGCTCAACTAGAGGACAGACACAGAGAAGGATTGAAACAGCTTTGTATGGTAATAACATTGGGCAAACAAGCGACAAAATTCATACCTAGGATGTCCTGAACAAGGATGTCTGCAGTCCTGGCAGGCTCAGAATTGCCTGCAGCATTCACAGCGTAGATCCTGAACTTGCACTTCTTGCCCTCCTTCAGGTCAGGGATGGTCATCTTAGTGGATGGGTGGAGTTTGTCGGCAGGGTTCACCCTTCTCCAATCAGGGGATCCTTCCTCATGGACCTCAATGATGTAACCCTTGATGGGGCTGCCACCATCCCTGTCTGGGGGACTCCAGGTGAGTGTGACACTGTTCTTGGTCTTGTCTTTGACCTCAGGGGATCCAGGTGCAGTAGGAGGGCCTGACGACCAGAAAAGATCAAGATTTAATTGTGTGGAACAAGCTCAACTTCAGCGTTGTGGAACAAAGCCTAAACTTCATTATTCAAAATATTAAACAACGGGCGGGTGGGGGTTTATGGAGGTCAAGACTCACTGCATGGATCCACAGCAAAGCGGCACTCTGTGGACTCACTGGGTGGTCCAACCCCTGCAGCATTGCTTGCTGCCACCCTGAATTGGTATTCTGTTCCTTCGATGAGCTTCAGAACAGTGTACTGCAGGGCCTTCACAGCTGGTTTGGTGACCGGGCACCGATTAACGCGCCCCCAGTACACAGCTCCACGTTCCCTCTTCTCTAGCCAGTAACCTTGTATGGTAGAGCCACCGTTGTCCAGCGGAGGATCCCAAGTCAGAGTCATTGTGTTTGATGTGGCAGCAATGATCCTGGGGTTTCGTGGTGGTCCGGGTAGTCCAAACGGGTCCTTCAGTTCTACCTTCTCAGAGTCACAGCCGTCACTGACACCATATTTGTTCTCCGCCCTGATTCTGAATTGGTAGTTACCATTCGTATTGAGTTTGTAGACCTGAGTGGACAAATGCCAGACCATAAGTGTATGTACAATACAGGAGGTGACATTACTGAACCTGGTCTTCCGTCAGGTAAGTGTGCATGCGTCTGCACTCACCCCATAGCGACGATCAATGAGGTTGGCGGTCACTGCCTCAAAGTCAGATTTCTTCTTGCTGGCATCTCGGCGTTCGACTACATAGTTGGTGATCTCACTGCCTCCGTTGTCTTCCGGGGCATCCCATGTCATGTAGCAGGAATCCACCTTGATGTCAGAGACCACAATGTTCCTCGGGGGAAGAGGGCGGTCTGAGAATAAGAGGACAT
This sequence comes from Filicampus tigris, assembly GCF_054856515.1. Lineage (NCBI taxonomy): Eukaryota > Metazoa > Chordata > Actinopteri > Syngnathiformes > Syngnathidae > Filicampus > Filicampus tigris. The sequence goes on along the minus strand of NC_141230.1, from coordinate 24,244,433 downwards.
CAGGTTAAACAAGTGACATTCTGCATAAAGCAGTCCCTGCCTCTGAACGTGTTCATACCAAGGATCTCTACACGGATGACGTGCTGAGCTTTGCCGTAACTGTTTTCAGCTAGAAGTTTGTAATTGCCTTTGTCCTGCCTGATGGTTTCTGGCATGGAAATCGTTGTCCTCAATGTTGTGCGATTCACCTGGTAATTGAAGAGTGAGCAAACACCCAAACAATCCAGTGTCAGGAAATTACCCTTCCTTAGTGAACATGAAAAATCCTAGTCGATCAGGAAGGTGTGCACAAAGAAGCACAAAATGTGTCTCATATAGAAAGAATGCATTCGCACCTCCTCGGTTTCCACTGTCATCTTCTCTTTGTCACATTTGTCCATCACCTCATCGTCTTTCATCCACTTGATTTTCGGAAGAGGAAGTCCCTTAACCTCAGCTGGAATCTCAATGGCGGAGCCTTTCTTTGCAATGATCGAGTTACTCTTGAAGTACTTCAGAATTGTAATAACTGGTGGAACTGTGAAATCAAAAGTTGACACTTCAAATTCATCGTAGTGGTGGTTTTGTTTCAGTTGTCAAAACATTTCACAATTGCTTTGGTGACGTACTTTCATCATCCTGAATTTTGGCTGTGATGGGTTTGGATGGAGCACCATCCCCAACCTCATTCACAGCTTTGACCCGGAACTCGTACTCCTGGTTCTCTGACAAGTTCTCAATGACACCACAGCACTTGGTAAAGATCTTGCGGTTGGCCACTTCAAACTCGTTGCCATCAGATCTCATCTTCTCCACGTAGTAGCCAATGATGGGACTACCACCGTCACTGCGTGGTGGCTGCCAGGCCAGCGTGATGGTGTTCTTGCTTCTATCAGTGTAGTGCAGCTTCTCAGGAGCAGATGGTGTACCTGTAGGGAACCATCAGAGGAAGAGTTTGTCATAAATGTAGAACTGTTGCAAGTCATTCAATTTGCTTCAACGTAGAAAATATGGCAACACCTTTGGGATCTTCAGCTAGAATGGGCCCAAGGTCCGCCGGAGCGCCATCTCCATACTTATTTCGGGCAATGACCCTAAAATCGTACTCCTCGCCTGCTAGCAGTCCCTGGACGTCACATTTGCAAGACGCCACCTCAATGGGCTGGCGGAAGAGCTTCATCCTGGCGTCCTTTCTCTGGACCTCATAGCCAATGATGTCACTGCCACCATTGTCCAGCGGATCGGACCAGGTGAGCGTGATGTTCTTCTTGGTCACAGTCACAGTCTTCAAGTCGACAACAGGCCCTGGGACATCTGCACGAAAACAAAAATTCAAAACAATCTATGTAAATGATAGTGATACATCCAGTAGTTGGGAAAATATCAGAAAAGCAAAAAGCTTAATTCTAAAGAAATTTCTCATCAAATGACACTGACCCATGACGTCAACTTTGGTTTCAGCAGCCTTAGTCCCACTGCTGTTGGTGCCTGAAATCTGGTACTTGCCATGATCCTCCCTTACTGCCTTCTTGATGAAGAGACTGCTATTCTTGCCATCTGTCTCCACAATCATTCTCTCCTTGTCAATTTCAGCATCATCTTTGGCCCACTTGACCTCAGGCTGCGGGCGGCCAATCACCACGGCGGGAAGCTTCAGTGACTCGCCGGCCTTGATCATGACGCCATTCTTCACGGAGACTTCGAAATCAACGGTGGGAGGTTCTGAAACCCACAGAAAATGAGAACATGCATTTTTATGATGACAACGAGAGATTTGCCAGCAATAAGCCCTGCCTTGTGCTTGTACCTTGAGGCTCCTTGACAGTGACGGGGTCTGTGACTCCTGGCGCTCCAGGACCCGCATCATTGACGGCGATGACTCTAATGTAGTAATCAGTTCCTTCAATCAGACCTGTGACAGTGTAGGTCAGCTCCTTGCACCTGAACTCTGTGCTCCGAGTCCAGTTCTTCTCCCCGGCCACCACCTGATGTCCAAGGAAGAGAGATTGAGCTATAAATGGCTCGTGTCAGGGATCACCCAGAATATACTCCTGTCATTGCAGTGTGTCGTTGAGCAGATACGTGAAAAACAATGCAACATCATGATCATAACCTTCTCAACGTGGTAGCCCAGGATGTCGCCTCCTCCATTGTACAAAGGCGGTTTCCAGGCCACGATGACCAAGTCTTTCCCGGTGTCTACGATCCATGGTGTTGGAGGACCAGGAGGCACTGAAGTGGCAGTGGGAATTGTGGCGAATACAGACAGGTGGTTACCATGCTGGTCGTCACGAAGACAAGATTTACATCTACTATACGTGTTGAATATGGTTTTAATGCTAACAAGGGCTTGTTTCAATTCTGAGCTCGCTTTTGTGCATCAAACATAAAATTATGATCTTGTAAGTATCACTCCCTGTAACACATTTTAAATGATATTTTCTGGGACATCGATGATGTTTGTATTCACAAATAGGAAAAGTCAACAATATATGACAGGGCCATGTGTACAGGGTTAGTTGTGGTTGGCTTGTACTTCCACGGTTTGTTCACTTACGGATGGCGTCCATAGCAATAATGCGGTCCGTGGGCTCACTGAAAGGTCCAGGCCCAGCCAGGTTCTCAGCACAAACCCTGAAGATGTAGGTGAGTCCCTCCATCAGGCCGCTAGCTTTCACTTCCAGAGAGTTGAGGAGAATGCGGTTGACACGAGTCCAGTGTTTGCTGTTCACTTCTTTCCTCTCAATCCAGTAGCCCAGAATGGGACTGCCATTGTCCTTTGGCTCGTGCCAAGAGATGTGGGCAGAGCTTGCCGTCACTTCGTGAACTCTTGGGGTGTTGGGTGCATCAGGAGGATCTGATAGGAAAGCGGTGCCAAAGTTAGACTGAAAAGAGCATCAAACAGCTGCAGATCATTTTCAATGCTGCAGCTCAGGTTATGACCAGTACAAAAAGATCAAAACATATTACTCCACTTCTAAAGTCTTTACACTCCCAGTCAGCTATAGATTAGACCAGGGGTGGGCAATTCCGGCCCTCAAGGGCCGGTATCCTGCATGTTTTCTATGTCACCCTGATGCAACCCACCTGACTCAAATGATCAGGATCGTTATCCAGCTTCTGCAGGCCTTGCTGATTATATGATCATTTGAATCAGGTGTGTTCCAGCGGGGAGAGATGGAAAACAGATACTGGATACTGGCCCTCGAGGGCCGGAATTGCCCACCCATGGATTACACTGTAAAGTTCTGCTAATGGTCTACAAGCACTGAATGGTTTAGGTCCTGAATACATTCAAGAAATTCGAATGGAATATAAAACGAGAGGAAGTCTGTGCTCTGCAGATTCAAGTCGAATAGTGGACATCACAGTGAAGAAATATTTAACGGTTATAATATACACAAATGGCATAAGATGCCAACAGAGTTAAGTCAGCCCCCTGTGTGAATGTTTTTAAATCCAGGTTAAAAACTGTTTTATTCCCCTGCTCATGAGTTACTTAAGGCATTTTAAAATGATATTTTTAAATGTTTTTCTTGTATTGTACATTCTTTTAGTAATTTTAGTAAGCTGTCTATTGTGTCTGTACTCTGTTTTTAAATGTCTTCAAATCTGGTTATAAGTCCTTTAAAATTTTGTACTTTTAATTAGGCAAAGCACACTGTCTTAGTATGATTAAATAATAGGTCATCAGCTTGTTTGTTTTTGTTCATGTTGACGCCATATTGTAAATGAAGGCCTTGATACACCAAAAAGACGCTGGACACTTACCCCCTATGGCGTCCGGCCGGCTGTCGGCACGTCACGCTGGAGGAATACATCGTAACGACAGACAGCGATGCTGACCATTAAAGTACCTTCTGCGCATGCACAAGATGTAATATCCTTCCATACCATCGGCGGCGGTAGTCACCATTTCTCATGGTTAGAAAACTACAATCGGTAAAGGTGTTGGCCGGGGACGGATTATAAAAACGTAAACAATGCATTCAGCTGTATTCTTCGCTCACGATGAACTCCCACGCGAAGTAAACCATCACGTTCTTGACACTGTATTGTGAAATACTTACATTGTCAACCCTCGGTCTTGTACTTGTAAAAAGATTAAGGCAGCGGAAGCGTGCTCACTGTTTTTCTGCATTTGTCACTTCCCGCTGGTGCTCCGCGCGCAGATTTGCTAGCTAACAGCCGATCAGGGTGACTAAACGTCACGACTGGCGACGCTGATTCAACATACGTAAACGCCCCCCCCCCCCCCCCAGACGCTTCGAGACGGGTTACGACACTACGACGGTGGTCACTACACCAATCAGACGGCGCTTAAAGACGCCACAACGCTTCACGACCTCCGACGTCGGTTTGGTGTATCAGGGCCCTATGGGTGTAGCAAAAGGATTTGAATCGGAAGCTCGATTTGGACTGCAACTGTATCAAATCATTCCACTTCAAATTATTTGAAAATGTATCGAATGGTCTTTTGTTGGAGAGATATACTTTGAATCATATTGCACCCCATGTATCGAAATACGCACCAAATTACATCCCTAATTGTAAATGTCAAAACATTTGAGATTCTGATTTCTTGTGTTTAGTCAAATCTTCAGCCACATCTATAAAACTTACCAAGGGAGAATAAATGATGAATGGAAAACATGCATCAAAACCTTTGATTAGCATTTTTTTTTAAGTTATATTTAATGCGCTCACCAAACTGGTTCTTGGCAACCAGTGGATCAGAGACCAAGGGTGGTCCACATCCAAATTTGTTCTCTGCGGTAACTTTGAAGATGTACTCCTTCCCTTCAATCAGCTTGGTGATGGGGAAGCTGGTGCCCTTCAAGGTGGAGGTAATGGTGATCCAACCAATGTCATCGTTCTTGTTATCTTTTTTCTCCAGGATATAGTTCAGGATCTCACTGCCGCCGTCATCCTCAGGAGGCTCCCAGTTGCACACCACTGAGGTGTTCCTAATGTCTTCAAATGTGAAGTTGATGGGTGGTCCGGGTTTGTCTGCAACACGAAAGATTCCAGTCATCAGAGCTAAATATTCAAAGATGACCGTTTTCAATTCTGCTTGGTCTAAACCCCTTGACCAAAAACTGGACAGCGTGGTAAATGGCATCTCAAATCCTTTTTTGTTTTGTTTTTGGGACACAATCTACCGCTCCTACTCGTAAAAAGGTAAAACTTACCAAGAACGTTCACGACACAAGAGGCGGTGGCAACGCCGTGAGTGTTCTCAGCCTGGATGGTGAAGTTGCCGTGGTCTGCTCTAATCGCCTCTCGGATCATCAAAGTGGAGTGACCCTTCTTTGTCTGGTCTAAACCGAGGCGCTCACGCAGTGGGGTCACAAACTCTTCCTTGGGTTCAAAAATCTGAGAGAAAGAATAACACCGGCCCTGAATATACCACAAAACAGTGCTTGAAACATATAATACTGCTGTCACGAAACCGACCTTGGCCTTAGCCTTGGTCTTCTTCTTAACCAGTGGGACAAACTTCTTGGCGGGCTCTTTGGTGACATCCTCATTGTTCCTCATCCAGGTGACCTTGGGGTAAGGCGAGCCCGAAATGTTTGCATCGATACGAATCTCTTCGCCCTTCTTAATGCACAAACCAGACTGCACGCGGGCATGCAGGGTGACCATAGGTTTTTCTGAAAAAGCACAAAGGAATGTCATGCACAAATTTCAAATTCAAATTCAAGTCTACAGCAGTCATTGTGACTTTTATTGATTTAGTTGTGATATAACACAGGGATCCAATCACGCTATCTGAACATTTGATACATACATCAAGTAAAGTTGAATTGTTCGCGAAATGTCTGTCATACCGACGGGGTCAGCAGCTCGGATGGGTTGGGTGCTTCGAGATGGTTCACTCATTCCGGCGGCATTCTCAGCTCGGACCCTGAATTGATATTCCATGTCCTCCTTTAGACCTGTCACCACATGGGAGAAACCAGGGACCAAGCTAGGGGTAACCCTCTCGTATCGGTCGCCCTCCTTATCCATCCTCTCCACAATGTAGCCTTGAATGGGGCAGCCACCATCGTAATTGGGAGCCTTCCAAGTGATGGTGATGGATTTGGATGTTGGCTCTTGGGCCTCCACTTGGATCGGTGGGTCTGGTTTCTCTGTAAAGTGGATGACGATTTAATTCTACTTTTGCACATCTGTCATTGGCAAAGTAGACTGCCTGGATGTTAACTTACGCTTGATCTCCTCTATCATGACAGGGTTTCTCAACTCCAGATATGCTCCAGCGCCCACCTTGTTGACGGCCTTGACCCGGAAGTAGTACTCACAGTTAACATACAAGTCTTTGACCGCACAACGTAGAACATTCTGTCCTGACATGACAGGTATGTAGGTCTTCTTGGAGGCTTCGCGACGTTCCAGCGTATAACTAAGAACCGGTGTCCCGCCGTCATCCTCAGGTGCTTCCCAGCTGATCTGACAGGAGTTCTTTGTGACATCGCTGGAGCTGATGTCTTTGCACTGACCAGGAAGCCCTGCATGAGATTATGAAGAGGCAGATGCATGATTTTCCAATGGGGAAAAGTCCACCACTCCAGTGTAATCTGCCATCTAAATTCATCCCTCTCCACAAACAATACTGAAATCATATTCATACAGGAGTCACATCATCTCTGTTTCAAAGCTAGTAGTGCTGACCCCTCAGTATCTCACCAACCTCCTCCACATTAACAGACCCATCCCTTTTCATCTGTTCAACTACTTCTACCCCCTACGCTTCTGAAGGTGTTGAGACCCTTAAGCCACTCAGCCTCGCACTTTTGAAAGACTTGCCGCCTCACATTAGAAATTCAGACTCTCAGCACTTTCAAATCGTAACACAAAACACAACCCTTTAACGGGAATACAGATTATAATTGGTTTGGTTATAACGGCTGGTTCTTGTGTACTACAATATACTATATTTCTTGATGTTAAATTCTTCTTTTAATTCTGTAACATGATGAACATGAGTGCCATGAAAGGCGCTCAAAATAAAATGTATTATAATTATTTTAATTGAATTGGTGACAGCAACATACCAATGACTTTGACATTGATGTTTCCACTGGCGGTCCCCAGACTGTTTTTGAGGGTGATGGCATAGACGCCGGCATCAGAATGTGTGCATCTGAGCAGTTCTAGGTGAGAAGTGTTCATCTCCACTCTCATGGAGAGACGCTCGTCTTTTTTACATTCCACCGTGTCCTTCTGCCACACCATCTGTGGTGTCGGGATGGCCTTGTAGGGAACGTTTAGGTGCAGCTTCTCTCCCTCGATCACCACCACATCCTTTGTGTCTAACTCCATGGTTGGGGCACCTTGAGATCAGGTGACCAGCCAAAGTAGCAGTTTGAGTACATAACGTTGCAGTATACAATCATATTCTCCTCTGCTGCTCTGTTAATACTTACAGTCTGGATCCTTGGTAAAAATCTTGTCAGAGATCTCAGAGGGATCACCTACACCAATGGCATTAACGGCCCGAACTCTGATGACGTACTTCTTCTCTGGTTTAATTCCATCATCAATTTTAAACTTAAGGTCTTTGATTGGTCTGTTATTGACCCTGAGCCACTTCAGTTCTGGACGAGCCTCAGCCACCTCCACGTGGTAGCCGATGATTGGGGAGCCGCCATCCTTGACTGGCGGCTTCCACGAGACATTGATGTGCTCCCGGCTGCTATCCGGGACGGTCACCCCCAAGGGAGGAGATGGCGCACCTGAAGATAAAGACCACCGGGGTTTCACAACATATCTAGTACTGTCAGTTCTGCGGCTGAACTGCAGGATTTGACCACAAATGTTACTTACTGGTAGGATCCTCAATGGTAAGGATCTCGGTGGGTTCACTGGGTTCTCCAATCCCTGCCTCGTTTTCTGCACGCACTTGGAATTGCACCTCTGAGCCCTCGTCCACATCGGTCACCTTAAATTGGGTTTGTTTATCTGGAGTCTTGCAGCACTTCAGCCAACGAGTTCCCAGTTTGTCTTTCTTCTCTATCACATATCTGCAAGGAACAAGCAATATTAACACCAAGACAACAAGCTTTCCCTTCACTTTAGCGCCTTTTTTAATCGCCCATGCCTTGTATGATCAACACCGCTTCAAACACTACGATCTAACCTGGTGATGGGTCTTCCACCGTGGCTTTTTGGAGTTTCCCATTTCAGCTCCACATGTCTCTTGGTGACCTCCACTACAGTCAGAGCGTAAGGAGGTCCAGGAGTAGCTAAAGAGAAATGTTGCTGACGTTAGTGTTTGGTTGTAGGGCACGAATTTTTAATGGGATGAATGTCGAACAAATTGGGTCAAACACAAGCTCCTTCAGAACGTACTGAAAGTGTCTTTAGCAAGCACAGCATCCTCCAGCTCGCAGAATTCGCCCAGGCCTACTGCATTCTCAGCAGCCACGCGGAACACATACAGCGAGCCTTCATTGAGCGGTGTCACGGTGTATTTGAGATCCTTGACAGTGGTGTCAACAGTCTGCCAAGCCTTCCGCCGCACATCTCTCTTTTCTACCACATAGTTTGTGATGGGTGAGCCTCCGTCGCTGCTGGGCGCCTGCCATTTGAGATCAGCATTGATCTTGGTGATGTTGGCCACATCCAACCACTGAGGCGCAGATGGGGGGTCTGTCACATGGAAACAGGAAGAATTTAGTTTTTAACTACGAGATTGGGCTTTTTAAAGGATTAAACTTTGTGAAATACATTTACCACGAAATACTCAGAGACAGACTGGTGCGAGTGTGCAAAACTGCCAAAAGTTAAACACGCATTTTCTTATCTCAACAACTAAGGGAAAAATAGCTGGCTCATTCCAAGGACAAAATCCCAAAAGGCAAATTCAGCAAAGTTGTTTATGCAGCACAGTGTAGTGAGGAATGCAATGCATGCCTCTACATTGGAGGGAGCAAGCAACCGCTACACAAATGCATGGCACGACATACTGTACAGTAGATGCCAGCCTCCTCTGGTCGAGAGCCAGTAGTTCATTTGCATCTTAAAAAGAAGGGGCGTTCCTTTGAGGACAACAACGTCCAAATTCTGGACAGAGCGGACTGCTAGTTTCAATGAGATGTGAAAGAAGCCATAAATATCAAACTACAGAGGCACTCTCTAAACAGAGGAGGTTTATGCCTTCACTTATTGCCCGGTTAAAACAATGCCCTGACATCCCTCCCCAACAGATGGTGTCATTCGATAGGAAAAATGGCCACTAATGAGGCATTTTGCCAGAAGGCAGGAGAACGACCAGTTGTTTCGCAAAACGCTCATTCACCAGCCACACCTAGCAACAGCAAAAAGCATCCATCATTTGATCACTCTCAGGAGATGCACCCACCAGAAACACGAATAGGAGGACTCTAGACCTAACATTCACCACTAAATTAGCCTTTTGGATTGAAGGCAAAACATCTTGAATTGTCAAGAAGGGTCTTGTTGCCTCCATTCAACCTTTGTGGCCAACAGCCGACAGAACAGGAAGGGAATTTGCCGTTTCAATGACGATGTTCCGTCATTCTGAGTAATCAATCTTATAACTGCACAACGGGAGATCCATGCATGTTTTGGAGAAAGTAGAGGCTGAATGTGACTGTAACTCTCAATTGTGTTGCCTCTTGTATCCGCCACTTACAGAGTCTCTCCTTGCACACTACAGAGTCGGAGGGCTCGCTGGGTTCACTCTCGCCGGCTTTGTTGACGGCCTTGACCCGGAAGGCGTACTCCTGCTTCTCCATCAAGCCCTGCAGCTGGTGCTCAGTCTGAGTAATGTCCTCTGCAATGCGGACCCACTCATCGCTTCCCGTTTTCTGAAACTCGATGATGTAACCATCAATCTTAGCGCCGCCATCGTGCTCGGGCCTTGTCCATGCCAGCAGAGCAGAGGTCTTGCCAATGTCACGGATGACAGGTTTGCCAGGAGCCCATGGAGGATCTGAGGAAGACAGAGATCATTTGAAATTCATTTGGATCACTGTTTGGACTCTGCATAGCTTCTTGCACGACAGCACACCAATGGGGTCTTTGATCAAAACTGGATTTGTTTCTGTGCTTGGTTTTCCTGTTCCAGCCAGATTTTCAGCCAGGACCCTGAACCGGTACTTCTTCTTTGTTGGTAGTCCTTTCACTCTGTTGTCAAATATCCCACAAAGTTAAAAAATAAACAAAAAACAAAAAGTCTCCATGTCAGCAAGCAATTTAATGAAACATTAGGTAACCTGAAGCTGGTGTCCTTGATTGGCAACTTGTTGCATCTGATCCATTTATCACTGTCGGGATCAAACTTCTCGACCCAATAACCGGTAATCGGACTGCCGCCGTCTTCGTCTGGCTCAAGCCAATTGAGAGTCACGGCATCCTTGGCAATGTCAGAGGGAGTGACTCTGGATGGAGGGCCTGGAGGATCTAAAAAGACACACAGAGGAGCGTGGTATTGGATTTAGTGAAGGTACTCTTAAAAGAGAACAAAGGTTACAAAAATTCAGTCTCACCAAATGAATACTTCGCAATAATTGGCGTGTGCTCGGCAGGTTCTCCGACACCATACTGGTTTTCAGCACTGATCCTGAAGACGTACTCCATAAAAGCGGTAAGCTTGCAGGCCTTGAAAGTGGTGTATTTAACTGTGGCCGACAGCTTTGTCCACTCCTTTTTATCAGTCTCGCGACTCTCCACAATGTAGTTGGTAACGGGTGAGCCACCGTCATCCCTCGGAGGGTTCCAGGCCAAGAGGCAAGACTCATTGGTGATTTCAGAGATGTCAAAGGCAGCGGGTGGGCCAGGTTTGTCTGAACAGGACCGACAACACAAACTGAGTTCAAGTCTAAATTTCAGGAATGCTCGTTTCTGATTATCCACACGCATTTCTGAATTGAGATTACTTCTACGTATTTTTTGAATGCCACATGCATTTCTGAATTGAAATTACTTTTATATATATTTTTGGCATCCGTGTGTGTGCATTAAAGAATTGCAAAGGACATCAAACCAAATCTGAAGAAAGTCACTCGGCGAGCTAACAGCTGCGACTTGTGCACTTGTATACATAAGGCTGGGAACGACATGAGTGATACACACCTAGGATGTTGACATCGACAGTAGCAGTCGCACGTCCGCAGGTGTTGACGGCTTCAATTATGTAGGTGGCACTGTCGCCTCTGGTTGTGGGGGCAATAGTCAACTTGGAGTGTCCCGGCTGTGTGTCGATTACAACACGGTCATCAGCCCGAAGGACCAGGTCAGCCTTCGTCCACTTGACGCGGGGATCTGGCTTTCCTTTGACGTCGGCAGGAAGTTCAATTTTGCTGCCAGCTCTGGCAGTAATACCAGCTAACAACTTCACATCCAGCTGAATCTCTGGGGGTTCTGTTGGGTATTTGAAGAAAGTAAAAAACAATAATATTCAACCTGAGTTCACATTATCTGAAGCCGTTGATCCATTGTGCCTTTTATGCAGACTCTTGGATATTAAAGTTAGGCTCCACCACAAATCCACTCAGGTTTACCTTTAGCATCGACAGCCTGGATCTCGTCAGTAGACCTGCAGGGACGACTAGCTCCTAATTTGTTGACAGCTCGGACTCTGTAGGCATACCACTGTCCTTCAATCAGACCAGTCACCTGAAATCTAGAAGTGCAAAAATCTGATTAGACATGGCAAATCAGAACACACAGATGCAACCCCCCCCGCCCCATCCCCACCCACACACACACACCACACACAACACATCAGAAATAATCCCTGAAAAGATGTCAAAACCTACTTCAGCTCTTGAACAGGATCAGAGCAGGGTTCCCACTTGTCGGTTCCACGTTGACACTTATCCACCACATAACCTCTGATCTGGGTGCCACCATCATACTTCGGCGGCTCCCAGGACAGAAAGATGCCCTTGCTGCTCTTGTCACGCCACTTAAGACTCTCAGGAGGATCAGGTACAGCTGAAGCAAAGTTTTAGAAATTCATCACAATGCTCTCTTTTTTATTTTTTTGTTTTGCTTTTAAGGTATGTCTCCTTTTTGTGCTAAAGTCAATTTCTTATGCGCCTTTATTGCGCACTTTCAAGCGATTCTCCCGACTACGCTTTTGGCACACACGCACCATGCATAACTTGGCCAAACCACCAAAGAGGCGTGATTCGGTGAAGTCTACGGGTGGTCCTAATTTCCGGATCATGGAGTTTTCCTGAGATATGAATTCCATGGAGGTCCATGTGGAAAATATGTCAGACTTTAAATGGGAAATGATTTGATATGATTTGAAATGATATGAAATTAATATCGACTGGTTAGCACGTCCGCCTCACAGTTCAGAGGTCGTGTGTTTGATCCCGGCTCCGGCCTCCCTGTGTGGAGTTTGCATGTTCTCCCCGTGCCTGCGTGGGTTTCTTCCGGGTACTCCGGTTTCCTCCCACATTCCAAAAACACGCATGGTAAGTTGATTGGACTGTCTAAATTGCCCCTAGGTGTGATTGTGAGTGCGAATGTCTGTCTCTGTGTGCCCTGCGATTGGCTGGCAACCAATTCAGGGTGTCCCCCGCCTACTGCCCAAAGACAGCTGGGATTGGCTCCAGCACGCCCCGCGACCCTTGTGAGGATAAGCGGTATGGATAATGAATGAATGAATGAATGAATGAAATTAATGTGGAAATGCTCCTCACAGCTGAAGAAGAAAAAACTCAGCTCGCACTGATCCTTTTTTAAAATCAAATAATATGATATGACGATGTTCGGCCGTCATTGTAATGTCGGGACACATGTACAGCCGTTGAGCAGTCGGTGAGCGTATATGGACCAGACGTGCCCCCCCAACACTCTGTCCGCAGGTCAGCACAAATTAGCAGAGTCGACCGGTGATAGACATCACCGATCGTCAGCGGCTGTCAAATGACTCAAAACGTGCAATATATTTCACGTTCAAGAGGTGCTAGGCCTTAGTACAGCCTCCAAAGCGCGGAACACAAAAGATTAAGTCTAAAGGCTTAAGTCTCTGGGAGAATACTCGCACTGCCAGACTTGTGAGGGAATGCCCTCATTTCAAGTTCCCTCCACCCAGAGTGCGTACATTACATGAAGGTGCACAAGTGGCACATTTAAGTTGATGGGAGAATCTGCACAGCCCAAAAAGTGTGTCGCAGCGTGCCTTTTTTTACTCAAGCACATGGGAGAATATGCTCCTGACTGCGTGAATTGCATCACATGGGATCATCACTCACTGGCAGGAGAAGAGACGTTGACGGGTTCGTCGATGTAGGACGGCTCTCCTGGGCCACATTTATTGCAGGCTGCCACACTGAACATGTATTCTTTCCCTTCAATTACATCTGTCACTGTATGCTCAAGGTCGAGGACTCCTGTGGCCACCTGGGACAGAACACCAATGACAACAGAAAGAATCAGGTCATTGGATTATAGTCCATCACACATACACAAATTGGATCATTGTGTAATACACTTTGCAAATCGAGCAGAGCCGAATGTATTGCCACTAAAATAAACCAAACACTTGTGTACCTTGGCCCAGGTCTTACGAGACACTTCTCTCTTCTCGATCTGGTAGTGTGTGACAGGACTTCCTCCATCATGCTCAGGAGCCTCCCACATCAGGTGGACATGGTGTCTAGTCACCTCGGCCACCTTGAAGTCTTTAGGAGCACTGGGGCATGCTGGGAAATTCAACAAGATTTAAAAGCGAACTTTACAAAGAAAAATGACCACAGTACTGTGCATGTTTGGCTATCAGCCATTACTGCTTGCTTCACACACAAAAAAAACAGACTCGTTACCGATAACGTTGACGTCAATCTCTCCAGAGACGGAGGACATATCGTTTTCCAGCTGTAGGGTGTAGGTTCCTTTGTCCGGACGGACACTTGGCGTAACTTTTAGCTCAGTGTACAACGGCTTTGTAACCATAGAGACACGCTCAGCTGCTGACGTCAGCTCCTTCTCTTCAAATGTCCATTTGGGGTTGGGGGTTGGGTATCCCGTGATGGGAACTCTGATGGTGAGAGGCTGAGGGACAATGACTTCCAAGCCATTCCTGAATGCGCTGAGGTCGATGGTTGGACCCACTGCCAGGAGACAAGCACAATATGGAGTTCAATGAGCAGCCCAAATTGAAGTGGAATCTTTTTGGCTCTAATTTTGGCACCGTGAGGATCATCAGCGAGAAGTGGGCCGAGTTGCTCGGCTGGATCGGAGATACCGGCGGCATTCTCGGCACAAACTCTGTAATGGTACTTGTAACCATGTTTCAGTCCAGACACCTAAACAAAAAGAGTGACTTTGCTGACATTCTAAATGAAATGACACAAACGGGTTTACAAGAGGAGCTTCGTACCCGGTAGGAGAGGTCTGCACACAGTCTAGCATTGCAGCGAAGCCACTTGTCTGTGCCGCCCTCGCACTTCTCAATGATGTAGCCGGTGATCATGCTGCCGCCATTGCTGGCAGGCGTCTCCCAGCTGAGCGTGACAGCCTCCTTGGTTTGGTCATTGAAGTTCAGGTTGAGGGGTGGGCTTGGCCTGTCTGCAACACATTCAGGTTCCAGGCAAATGAGATTGTACGATATGTCGAGAGATGACCATCAGTGTCAAATGTCACCAACCAATGGGATCCATGATCTTGACAGGCTTTGTGGCGGCGCTGGGCTTGCCAATGCCGGCCTTGTTCTCAGCTCGCACTCTGAAGATGTACTCTTTGTTTTCGACCACATCGTTGAGAGTGACCGAGCGCTCGCTGGCTCCACAGAACATGGATGCCTCCCACTTTACGGAAGTTCTGTCACGGAGCTCGATCACGTAGCCAGTGATCTCTGAGCCACCGTCAAACATAGGAGGCTCCCAGATGATGGTGGCACCAAATCTGTTCACCATACTGACAGCCACATTCTCCGGAGCATCAGGAACATCTAATGTAAGACAACCGCTTCAGTAAGGTTTCGTCTGGACATGATATGATCAGTCCCATGCCTGCTAGCTCACCAAATTTATTCTTGGCCTGAACAGCGTCTTCAGTGACAACATGGGGTCCACTCCCAACACGATTTCTGGCGCAGACTCTGAACAGGTACCAAGAGTCCTTTTGGAGGCCACTAACACAATACTCAGGCGCATCAGCGCGGTCTGTTGCCACAGTCCAGGCCTTACGCTTCACATCACGCCTCTCTACCATATACGATGTAATTTTGCTCCCACCATCACTCTCAGGCTCTTGCCAGGCTAAACTGACTTCACCGTCAACAGTGTCGGTCACCCTCAGGTTCTTGACGGGTCCGGGCACATCTGGCGAGTACCAATTTAATGTTAAAAATCCAGCATGATGTGTTCAAATTAATCAACCAATCAACAAATCTATTGAATCTCACCAATCACATCCAGGTTAATGAAGGCCTCTCCCTCTCCATGCTTGTTCTTGATCACCACCTTGTACTTGCCCTGGTCTTCTTTCCTTGGGCTTTTAAGGCGGTACACTGTCTTGTCAACTGAGGTGTCAATGTTCTGGACCGGTAGACTCAAGCTGTCGAAAAACCACTCAACGTCTGCCCGAGGGTAGGCGTCGTAGGGTACTGTAATGACAAAGGGCTTGCCGGCATCTGTTATCAGGTTCTGGTCTGTGGTTTTAATCTTTGGAGGAGCTGCAAAAAACAGACAACCAAGTTTCATTTCTTTCTTTGTGGATGATTGCAGAGTAAATCACAGTCGTGTCATGTGACTCACCTGCCAGCTCCAACTTAGCTCGAGCATCTTTGTCTTTGGCAACAATCCTGTACTCGCCCTGGTCTCGTGGTCGGACCTCACACACCTGCAGTCTGTGAACTTTACCCTCGCTGATCATCTGATACTTGTCTCCCTGGATGATTATCATGTTGTTTCTCATCCACTTCACCTCCACTCTGTCCTTGTTGAGCTCCACCTCAAACACCACATCAGAGCCAGGGGGCTCCAAAGTGTCCTGAGGCGGTCTGATGATCTCCACTGGGATTTCTGTTGGAGGAAACACATCACATGAGAGGATTTCAAAAGGAAGTTGCAATTGTCTGAATGAATGAAACAAAACATACCTTCAACAAATAGTCTTGCCCTGGTCCTCTTCTCCTCCACGCCACAGGCGTATTCACATTCGTCATCTGGTCTGCACCCCTTGACAACTAGTCTGCATGTCTTACCTTCTCTCTCTATGAGATATCTGAAGGGACACGTAGTCGCCAATGAACATGCTTGAAACAAGACATTTTACCATAAAGTAATGAGTCATTTGACGTCAAGTACCTTGGCCCTTCTCGAATCTCTCGACCATTCCTGTACCACTTGACGGTGGCCTTCTCTTTGGACAACTTGCAGTTGAACTCTGCATCCTCAAACTCAGTGACCGTCTGGTCTTTGAGTTGTGTGGTGAAGTCTGTCGGCGCCTCGCTGATGATCAATTCAGCAGCACACTTGTCTTCTCCGACCTCAGCACAATACTCGCCCTCATCGTCCATGACGCAGTCCTTGATGGTCAGTGTGTGGTTGAGACCTTCGCTTCTGTAGACGATGCGCTTGCTGAGCTTCACTTCCTGCCCAGCCTTCAGCCACCTTACGGTTGACTTTGGTCGGTTCACCTTGCACACAAAACTGATTGTCTTCTTTTCCTGAGTTTCTATGTCCTCGATGGGCACCAGGAATTTTAGCTTCTCCTCTGTAGATGGAATGGGTTTTCTTTATTACATTTCATGATTACTGATTTCTGATCAGCGTATGTGTTTGTGTGAATTTGATCTTTTACCAGTAACTTTAGCGTGGGCTGAGCACTTGGCGTGTTCTCCTCTGTGATTGGTCAGACCGACAGTGTATTCAGCCTCGTCTGCCATGTGGGCGTCCCGAATCCTCAGGGAGAAGACATTGTCCCTCTGAGCCACCATGTACTTGTTACTCTCAAAGATGGTCTCCTGGTTCTTCAGCCACTTGGCCTTTGCTCCCTCCATGTTTGTCTCACAGTTGAAGACAATCTCGCTTCCCTCTTTGACTTCTGTGTCTCTGATGGGTGTGATGATCCTCAGTTTTTCTGCAATTGAGTAAAGGACATGAGCCACAACCTTGGTCAAGTAGTCAGGGACAATGTAATGCATAAGGGAATCGAGTGAGTCTCACCAATCACTAACAGATCAGCAGAGGCTTGAAGGCTGCCGATGAGGACCATGTAACCTCCCTCATCCTTCAGCTCACAGTTTTTCACAACAAGAGCTCGTCTCTTTCCTTCGCTGACAATCTCGTATTTGTCCCCGCTTTCGACCTTCGCCTTCCCTCTGAACCATTCTACCTCGTAATTTTCTTTGGAGACTGAGCAGACAAATTCTGCCTTTTCCCCTTCCACAACTTCCTGGTTCTGCGGTCTGGCGATGAACTCGGCTGCAAGTTCTGGAAAGAAAGCAGAAGAAGGTCATTATTGTTGTTATTTCAGTCGACTTAGAGCTAGTCCTGGAACAGGATGCATTCGTACCATTCAGTTTCAAGACAGCAGCTGTCTTGACACTGGGGCTCAGTCTGCAATTGTATTCGCCGGCATCCTCCATCCTCAAGTCTTGGATGATCAGGATCCTTTTACGTCCATCCGCGATCTGCTCATAGCGGCCGCCCTCCGGCAGCTCTCTGTCTCCTTGGTACCAGGTCACCTCTGCCCCAGGCTTGGACACCTCGCAGATCATCTTGACGCTGTCAGTCTCTGTGCCCTCCACATTGGACAGGTTTTTGGTGAATCTGGCAGCCTCCTCTGTAAAAAAAAAACCCAAAAAATATTTGGGGATGAGGAAGTAGTCAGTCTTCGAGACTGTCATATGAGGCCAAAACATTGTGGCTCAAAGTCACACGTAAGCAAACACCAACCTGAAGAGAATCATAGAGGTCTCGTTAGTTGGCTTCAGTTAGCAGTGTTGGTTGTGCCCTGACCTCAAATTGGGGCTCGAAGTTAACAATCTGAAAGCTTATCGACTCTTGTTCATCAAGAAACCTCTATTTTGAGTAGATGATTTGCTCAGTCAAATATTGATTTTGGTGGTACTGAGTTTTTCTTTTTTCTTTTTTGTTAACAACCAAAAACAAAGATTTTCTTTCTTTTCTTATTTTTATTTTCATTTTAGAATCTTATACTTAGCAGTAACATTGCATGTAACAATCCACTTGTGGACACTTGTGTTGAGATGATTTGAGAATGTGTAGAATATATCTATGTGTATGTATATGTCCATGTACATTTTGGTACTCATCTTTATAAGATGTTTAGCATATAAATGATTTTGTGTGAAAGAGACCATACATATACACGTCGAGTGTTTGCAGCTACCCTCCAAGACATATTTACCAAAGAGGACAATAAACTTGCGACGTTCAAGGGACCCTGTTAAATTCAGGTACCAACTTTCTTTTTGCTACTTTCTTGCCACACAGTAAACTGAAGATGGGAATCACATTGAAGAGAATCCATCAAGGAACGGATGCCTGAGAGGAAGCCTCACCAATGACAGTCAGCATGCCGGAGCTCTTAGATGTCCTAGCGTCACACTCATATTCCGCCTCGTCATCCATCACAGACTTGTGGATGATCAGGATCCTCTGAACCCCCTTGGCCAATATCTCGTACTTCTTTCCTCTTCTTATCTCGCAGCCATCCTTGAACCAGCAAACCTGCGGGATCACATTTGGGCAAATGTTGCTCAGTGGGTGTGAAAGCCATTATCAGTAAAGCAAACTTTTCATGACGATTCAAACCTTGGCGGACTCTCGGGATACTTCACATTCAAACTTGGCAGATTCTTTTTCTCTGACCTCAACATCTTGCAGAGGCTTGACGAACTCCACGTGAGGCGCTGATGGCACAAAATGACACAGATGTCAGCCAAAGCTTTTGCTCCTGAAATGCTGGAGAGGATTTTATCCTTGTAATGGGAATTGTATTTATGGATTTACTGCATGACTATGTTCCTGATTTCATTCATTACATGTTATTCATTCGTATTGCGTTTTTACAACCTCAAGGTTCACAATTTCTACAGACAAGTGCTCTAACGGCCCTGTGTTCCAGAATGTAGTCTCTCAAGGCCACAGGTGTGTGGTTGTTATGTCCACATACCTAGGCGTCCTGCGTCCTAACCCTAACCCTAACCCTAACCCTAACCCTGCAGGACTTTTGGTTCTATTGTGTGGTCTTGCCTAAACTGCACACATAGCCTTGACATAGTATCCATAGACAACATCTACGTCTGTATTAATTGTGTCCTGACAAACTGGAACAGGGAGAGCTTGCGGGCGAGGAGTCCAGTCCCTGTGTGGCATTCGTTTCTAACTGGATTATTACATCACAGAGCTCAAGAATTAGTTGTCATTCTATAAATTCCACAACAGTCCTTACGTATGACATCAAGGAAGCAGGAAGTCTTAAAGTCCTTGGCATCACATGTGTACGTCTTAATGTCCTCCAGGTTGCAGTCGTATATCATCAGTGCCCTCTTTCGACCATCGACGATCATTTCGTATTTCTTGGTTTTATGGATCTCCTGTCCCTGCTTGAACCATTGAACTTCTGCATTCTCTCTGGAGACCTCGCACTCCAGTGTGGCGGTGGCCTCCTCCTCCACTGTCTGGTCCTCCAGAGGCTTGGTGAACTCCACCGCGGGCTCTGAAGGCACACACCATACATGAGCACTGAGTGCAAATATTACACTAGAGGCTAGCAGCAGGATTTCACCTCTGACAATGAGCTGAGCCTGAGTCTGGAAGTCCTTTGCAGTCAATCTGACCTGGCCCGCCTCCGACAGCTTCACGTCCCGAACTGTCAGAGTGTGAATTCTGCCATCTGCTCGCGTCTTCACCTGCAGGCAGCAAAGCAATGAGAGTCACGTGCATTTCTTGTTTGGTTACAAGGATACCTGTTTGGGTTAGGTTTAGGGTTAGGGCTAGATGGACCAACAGACAAAAACACATCTCCTGACCGGCAGAAGGCGGCTGTGACAGCTCTGATGCAAACAGTCTTAGCTTGAAGGCGAGACGACTAAAAGTAATTTGAGTTCACGTACTGTTAGGGAGTTTAAGGTTCAAGTATGTCAAGTTAGTTTTAATTCTAACATGAACATAAAATTCGGCACTTAAACGTTAGGAGTTTAGAGGTTAGGCATGTTGTTATTAGTGATAGCTGTATCCATTCCGTGGTATTTATTTATTAACTCAACGCAACTCAACGATATTCATAGAGCACTTTAAAAATAAACAAAAAAAAAAGACAATAACAACAGACAGTTAAAACAATAATAATAATGTAAGAACATTAGGATTT
This sequence comes from Filicampus tigris, assembly GCF_054856515.1. Classification (NCBI taxonomy): domain Eukaryota; kingdom Metazoa; phylum Chordata; class Actinopteri; order Syngnathiformes; family Syngnathidae; genus Filicampus; species Filicampus tigris. The sequence continues at coordinate 24,224,117 of NC_141230.1, read as the reverse complement.
ACTAGTTCCAGACTACAGAGTCTCAGACTCAGGTAATCAAGTGGTACAAAGGTGAGTGTGTTCCGAAAACCTGGGGTGGAATTTTTCTAATATCAATTTTAGTGCTGTGTGTGTGGAACACGAGTTTGATCAATGATCAAGAATGGAGAAATGGAAATAAAAAATAAAAACTTAAACGTGAGAAGATGCTGTTTTAAGGAAATAATTTCAAAGTACCCGGCAATTGAAAATAAACATCATGACTCAGCAGCAGAAATGACAAAAATTAAACATAAATATAATTCACATGAAAATGTTACAAACAGGACACTCCAACAACTTCAGGCAAAATTTAATTTAATGTTGGCTTGATTTTACTTTTCGTATGTACAAATACAATGCAGTTGAAATCATTGATGATTACGAAAATGGTCAGGAAAATGCAGTATGTATCATCAAATGCATCAAGTGGGTTACTTCTGTCTCTGAGAAATCTTCTTTTTTGTCTTGGTGGTGGTCTTTTTCAGAGTCATTGATGTCGTCAAAGTAAAGTAGAGCAAAGAAGTTAAACCTGCCCCTGGCCAGGCTTCATTTAAATCTTCATTTATACCTGGATTAAGCTCTAGTCTTTCTGCACGACAGGAGATTATTTAACTCAAGACTAGGTTGAGTCTTGACACTATTTTAATCCATATCTTTCAAGGAATCCTGGTTTAAAATATGGATTAATCTGGAAGTAGGCTTCATCCCTGCATGGGAAACTGGGCAAAGGGGTGAAAGGTTCAAGTCTTTAAGAGTTTTAGGTTCATTTTAAAGTTAAGGAGTTTAAGATTAAAGTCTTCAAGGTTTAAGAGTTTTAGGTTGAACTTGAACTACCAGCTAGGGAGTTGAAGATTAAAATGAATATGAAGGTTTCAGGTGAAAAGGTCTCAAAGAAGTGTGTTGCAATAATGTTGAATACACACAGTGTCAAGAGTAAGCTTGACGGGCAAAACTGTGCAAAAGGCTTTAGACTTCCAGGAGGCTGAAGCTCCATATTAGGAAGAACGAGGGGCAGTGAGAGATTAGACTGTTATTTTTAACTTCAGCGCAGACCACACAGATGAAACAGGCACAGATGTCATTTTGACACGTTTGACACCGCTTCAAATGGAAAAAAAAAAAAATAGGGTAATCAAAAAACAAAAAAGCTTGAAAAGATAGCCAACGTCCTACCCGCTCGCTGGCCTCCATCTTGTTCCCTGCCAGGAACCAGTCTACAAGGATGCCTTCGTATGACAGCTCGCACTGAAAGGTGGCTGTCTCCCCGGCCGTCACCGTCACGTCCTTCAGCGGCTGCAGCAGGCTTATGACTCGAGCTGGGGATAGCGAGGGCGTGGCTCAGCGTCCAATCTCTTCAGATAATGGAGCGCCCACGGTGATTGGCTCTTGATTTGGTGCGCTCACCTTTGACTCGCAGCTGAGCGTTTGAGTTGGCATTGCCCGCCGAGAAGTCCACTCCTCCCGCCATGTCCATGCGTACGTTGTAGAGGATGAGAAGATGTTTGAGGCCCTCCGCCTTGATCTCCACATCCTGTCGGCGGCCAAACGTTGGATTTTTTTTCATGTCTTTGAATTATTTGGCCAATACAACATCTTAAACACTCTTGATTCTCTGTTGAATTGATCTGACAATTCTAAACTTGGGGGGTGGGGGGAATTGTGAATTACTTGAGTATTTTGGCTATTCACGTCAAGATTTGCTCTCTAAACCTACGCGAATAGCGGAAATAAAGTAGTGTAAAGAAGAAAAGGTCAAAATGTAAAGTTATTACAGTTGTCTGCCTCCATCGTGGGGTTGACAACACTAAAGAAAAATATGGTGGGGCTTTTCTAAACTCTTATTATTATAGTGTGTTTTCAAGAAATGCAGGAGGAATAAAAGTCAAAGTCACTTTTCAATCCGTTTTAACTTAATTTCCAAACATAAATAAAAGGCGAACACTTACGGTGGACTGGTGCAAAGCTTCTCCTTTCAGCTTCCAGTGTGCTTGGACGTCCTCCTCGGAAATCTCCGTCTCAAACTTGGCCGTCTCCATCTCAGTGACCTCTACACTGTACAGGGGACGCACCATCTTGATGTCACGCTCTGAGAACAAACACCAGACAGACTGTCAGCAGGGATTAAAAAAAAAAAAACACTCAACAACTTTCAACATTTGATTGGAAAAGCACAATAAAGTCAACTAGGGAATCTTCCAAAAGCTAATAAATATAGCAAGTATGTATTACCTGACTGCTAAAATTCTCACACATATTGTTAGCTCACTGCTAACCTTCTTTTACGTGACCTTAATGCCAACATCCTTAGCATGTACCCGTCAGCTCAACGCTAACAATCTGACTTGTACTGTTAGCTCAAGACTGACGTCTGCAGCACGTATCCGTAACTCAATGCTAATAACCTCATGTGCAGTGTTTGCTCAAGGATAACATTCTTAGTGTGTATCCGTTAGCTCAATTCCAACGAATCTGACATGTACTGTTAGCTCAAGGCTAACATCCTTAACTTGCTTTTGTTGTTGAATTTCCCCTTAAGAGACTTTTATAATTGACACACACAGCATGGACCCTCAAATCCAAATCTTATAGTGCCACAAAGATTTTTTTCTCCGTGCCAACGCACGGCGCAGCAAAAGAGAGGAAAAAACTCATACTTTTTTTTTTTTTCATAGCTTCCGCAACGAAGAAAATGAATTAATTGAAAAAAATCTATATATCGCCTAGGCCTAATTGACACTGAGGCCTTTTGGTTGGCATGTAGATGAGTCTTGATGTACACGTGCTGATGCAACAAAATCACACAGTGAAGGAATAACTGCTCGGGGGCCGGCGGGCCGCTATTGAGGGACAATGCGGTAGATTTCCTCTTACCTTCAATTTTGAGAAATGCGTCTGTTTTGTCAGAGCTGCAGTCGCACGCATATTCTCCCATGTTGCTCTTCTCGGCCTTGCGGATCATCAGGATTCGCTTTTTGCCATCGGCGCTGAGGCTGATGTTCTTGGAGGGCGTGAGCTCCTTCCCATCCTTGAACCATTTGACGTCCGCCACCGCCTTGCTCAGTTCGCACACCAGCTTCACTTGGTCTTTCTCCACTGCCGTGAAATTCTGCAGCTTGCTAGTGAAGTACAGGTCGCCCTCTGAGGGAAGGACATGTTTTGGAGGTTGGCATGGAGCAAATAGATCACCACAGAAGCTTCTTCGGTACACCTGGACCTTGACTGACCATGCCACTGATCTAATTTTCACAAAAATACACACGCCTAAAGCGTGGCTTACACGGCAGGATTTTAAAATTGTCGGCCGACTTCCAAACTCTGCTGAGCCCCCTGCACATGGCAGAATTACCTGCTAAGATTATCTTTGGAGCAATTCCAAGAGTTAGCCCCGACCTACGATTGTCGGGAGGGGAGATTCGGGGCTAAAATTGGGCCGATTATCCTGCCGTGTGACAATGCTTAAGGCACCACTGTATTTTGATGCGCCGGCCAACCCCCTGTTGATAACAAGCGAGGTGCCCGTGTCCAAAACACATGATTGGCGGAGAGTTCACCTCAGTCGGCTATTCGACTAGTTGACTACTCCGCTGTTCTGGATCGACAAAAATAAGAAAGAAAACAATGTGAAGTACTGACCGATGACAGTGAGCATGGCGCTGACGCTCTTGTCGGCAGCCTCCACCTTGATCATGGCTGTGTCGTCAAGGGCAACCTCCTTGAAGGCCAATGTGTGGACCGTGCCGTGGTCCGTCATGTGGACAATCTTTCCGGGGTGAAGTCGCATGTCGTTCTTGTACCAAACCACGGGGATGTTTTCGTGCGAGAGCTCCACACTGAACTCGGCTGTTTCGCGCTCCTTCACCGTCACGTCCTTGATGGCTTTGACAAACTCCAAACGGATTCCTGTTGTGAGAGAGCAACGGATTAGTACCTCACGCGCTGCACGCCAGAAGCCCCCGTGAACACGTTTCCATGGTCAAGTAGTGCCAGTTAGTACAAGCACGACATTTGTAGGGTTAGTTTAGCCTAGCCTAACCCTAACCGCTCTGTCGAGATGCTGCCGGTTCATCGGTCGAGGTGATCGATCAGATGATTTGCGCATGTAAACACACATTGTTAGCTGATAGCATTGGGTTGAATCATAAGATACTCTTTCATGCCGATTTAAAAAGGATTATAATCATTTACAATTCATTGAATTGTAATTCATTAACCCGTTATTTAGTTCAATAGAAATGGTAATGTATACATAGCTAATGAGATAATTGAACACAAAATAAGTAAACCTTCATAAAATAAATTCAATTCTGTTTTGGGGAAAAACGCTAAATGAATGCAACAAACAAAATATTTTATTATTCAAAGAATTTCATGCTCATTTTTAATTGTTATTCATATTTAATGTATGTAATCCACCAAGAAGTGAACGCAGAAGAAGAAATGCTGAATGTACATGTAAAATGTTTATACTTCTAAATGAATTTATACTTCTAAATGAATTTCCAAGAAATAAATTAGTAAATGATTGTTGACCAGAAATGAATCAAACAAATACAGTTTAGCCAAATGCTACATGTAAATGCTGGGTGGACAGAACTTAAGAATGGGGTGAATGGTCCATTTGCGGACCAGGGGCTATACTTTTTCCAGAAGAATGCCTGGAAACACAATTGTACTCACGCTGTAGCTGCTGTGATAGCGTAACTCACAATACACAAGCGGCAAAAATTAAGTGCTAAATGACATATTTGTCAACAGTCGTGAACTTGGAGTACGGGGGAAGTGCCTCATTTTCCATTTGATATGTCTTCCATCTAGTGAGGTCCGAGCAGTTGGTATGATGACTGAGGTGATCCTCTTTGGCATGTCAAACCGAGCGGAGCAGCGACGAGCCAGATCGAGTTGGTACCGTTCGGTGGAGAAGGAGCGGTTGTGCGGAAGCGTGTTCCACGCGTCAGCTCGACTTTAAAGTGCGGAAAAGGCAACGGCTCACCTTGAATGACCAGCTTGCCGCTGGTCCTCTTGTTTTCCGCCTCAAACAAGTACTTGGACTCGTCTTCGTAGGCGGCCGAGCGGATCAGCAGCACGAACAAGTTCCCGTCTTGGATTATCTCATACTTGTCATCGCTCTGCAATTCCTGCGAATCCTTGAGCCAGCGGAAAGACTTGGGAGCTCTGGAAACTTCCAGCTCGAATCTGGCGGGATCCTTCTCAAACACCTGCACGTCACTCAGTGGCGTCAGGAAGTTGAGAGGAAGTTCTGACCAACCGGGAAGAGAAAGACAAATCAGCGCAAGTGCGTCACAATTGGGTCAGTCCTAAGGAATAGACAGCATCCTTAAAAGGACCCCAAACCGCCGGATGCCTTTTCAGTCCAAATGTCTGCGGCGATTATCAGTCATCCAGGAAGCGAAATTGGCAAAAGTTGAAGGAAGGCAACTGGACTCTTGGGGAGTTGGGGGGGTTAGTGTTTGGGGCTGAAGATGCCTTTTATCCATTCCACTTCTATAGTTCTAAACAAGTTCAACCATCCGCACAACAAAGACAGCGGAAGTCCCCGTGTAGATAGACAGGAAATCTGAAATACTATAAATCAGGACATCAGAAATACTGGAGACTCTCAAGTCGAATTTCACAGAACCAACTTCAGTTCTGAGGACAAAAAGTCTTCAACAACAAAGAATATTTCAGTTGCCTTACTTCCACTTTGGGGATTTTCAGCATAAGAGACTTGTGTAACCCTGGGATCTAGTTGATTCACCTTTGACCTTCAGGCTGGTGGCACACTTGGCATTGCCGGCGGCGTATTCCACCTCCCCGCTCATGGGCAGTTTGCAGTTGTACAGGATCAGCGTGTGCTTGCCTCCCTCTTCAATGATGTCCACATCCTGCCCATTTAAAAATTGTGCCACTGACTAAGCAAAGGAACTCCAAGACAATAAAGGATCAGATTTGACCAGTCGGCCAAAGAGGTGCTCACAGAGGAAGCAGTCAGGACTTCTCCGTTCAGCATCCACTGGCCATGGACATCATCCTCAGAGATCTCCACCTCGAAACGAGCCGTTTCTCCGTCAAAGATCTCCACGCCGTAAATGGGTCGAACAAGCTTGATGTCGCGAGCTAGCACAGACGCCAAACGTGAAGACGCTCGGCCAAGACAAAGTCAACCCACGCAACCGTTTGGTTTTACCTTCAACAGTGAGGTCGGCTACCGTCTTGTCGGTCCCACAGTCACAGGTGTACTTTCCTTTATTGCTTTGCTCCACCTTCCTCAAGACCAAAGATCTCCGAGTAGCCTCGGACTTGATCAGCACCATCTTGGAGGCAATCATCTCCTTCTCTTCGTGATACCAAATGACTGGGACATCTTTGTTGAGCTCACAATCCAGAGAAACCTGGTCTTTCTCTGTGGCCGTGTAGTCTTGGAGTTTCACCACAAACTTGGCGTCGCCCTCTGGAACAACATCGTTGATTCATCAATTTACAGGCAGCACGGTGAAGGTATTGGTCTTGCGGCGGACCTCAATTTCCACTGTCCTCTGAAGAGAATCGCCCCATCCACCCCCACACCCATTTCCCCATGAAGAGAAACACGAGAGGAAAGAGGGAAAAGACGTGTGACATTACCTATGACAGTCAGCTTTGCCAGTGAGCTTATTCCTTTGGCCTCTGCCTTGATCTGGCAGGTATCATCGAGCGTCAACATCCTCATTTCGAGAACATGTTTCTTTCCTTCCACGTGTGCGATCACCGTCCTGCTCACATGGAGCTTGACTTCGTTTCTGTACCAGACCACCGGTACGTCATCGTGAGTCAGCTCGAGCTCGAAGCGAGCCGTTTTACTTTCTTTGACCGTCTGGTCCTCCAGCGGCCTAACAATCTTAAGCCTCAAGCCTGGAATAGAGTAGGAGCGGCCGCGCTCGTTAAAGAGGAGCCCCGCTTGAACCACAGCTTGGGACGGAAAACACGCTAAAGTTGACCCGGGACTTACCTTCCACCGAAAGCCGAGCCGTGGATTTCTGAGCCAAAACCTCGATGGTGTACTCAGACTCGTCATCAAACTCACAGCTGTTTATGATCAGCATGTGTTTGTGTCCATCATCAATGATCTCATATTTGGGGCCTGGGGTCACGATTTCCGCGCCCCTGAACCACATCACCTTGGACACCTCCTTGGTGATGGTGCATTCAAATTTAGCTTGTTTCTTTTCAGGAACGGAAATGTCCTTCAGAGGCTCCACAAAGCCCATTTCGATTTCTGTGAGGTTTCAACCATTTGCTGGGTTATTGACACGTTTGCTCTCCAAACGTCTTATGCACTCACCACACACGCGCACACACACGCACACGCACACACACACGCAAGGTTGTGATTGTGGGCATACCTTTGATGGTCAGCATGGCACTGGTGATGGCATTTAAAGCCTGGTAGGAGACTTCACCCGCTTGATCCAACTGAACGTTCTTCAAACTCAGGAAACGTTTGTTCCCATCAGCTTTAATATCGCATGTCTGAAAAATACGATCAATGGCGTTTGCCAAGAATCAGAATCAGAACCGAGCAGACTCCAAACCTGCTGACCCCGTGACTTCTTTTAAAGTCCCTCAAGTGCAGGGACAGACAAACTTTTTGCACTGAGCCCCACGAACAGAAAAATGGAAGACATTTAAAGAAACATCATGAAAAGCAATTCAATATGCCACGGTCAACATATGCTAAACACATTTAGGAAAAATAAAATCAGCTTGCTGTTTTTGGGGACACAGCAACAAGTTATTGATAGCATAATAAAATTGACATGTATCTTAAAAAAACTTTTACAGTATGTTGTAACTTTCAAATTTACAATTTTAAATATAAAAATGACAGGGTTTACAAATGTTCACATTTTCTGAAAAATTTATTTTAAAATAAAAAGTGAGTTGTAGTCATGTAACGTTCAACTTAAAAAAAATGTTTTGGGGAAATTGTGTGCGACAGAATATGCAAATTATATATGATGGATTGTTGGAAAAAAAAATCTGACAAATTCTCATTAAACCTTTTCGTATACAGTATCATCATGCAAGCGATTCGCCGCAGCGACCTTTGACATCAAGAAGACGCGACAGGCCAATCCAAAAAAACGGCCGGCCCCGTGCGCTCTCTTGCGGACGGCGCTTCATCTCGCCACCAAGATGCGACTTACCGGCGATCTGCTCAGCACTTGGCCCTGAAGTTTCCACTCCCCGATGACGTCATCCTCTGAAATTTCGGTGTCAAAGTTGGCTTCTTCCTTTTCCACCACTTCCACGCTGCACAGCGGTTTCAAGATTTCCGCTTCACGCTCTAAACAAGCACATCAAAAAGGTCGTCATTCTGGTGGCTAGCGGAAGGCAAACGCGCTTCACTCGTGGCCCCTACGCACCTCCCAGAGTCAGTTTGGCCACGTATTTGCGGTCCTCCACAGCAAAGGTGTATTCGGACACGTCGTCGGGCTGACAGTTGTTGACGGTGAGCACCATGCTGACGCCATCCTTGCTGATCTCCACCTTGTCGGAAGGCGTGAGCTCCGTCTCGCCTTTCAGCCACTTCCAGTTGGGCGTGTCTTTGAAGAGTTGACACCTGAAGGTGGCGCTCGATCTGGGTTTCACGTGCTGATCCCTCAGGGGCTTCACCAACCAGTCTTTGATCACCTCTGAGCACGTAGAAAGGTTGACAAGATTTGATTTCATGCTTCAACGCTAGTCTTACTTTTTTACTCACCTATACAGTATCAAGTATGTGTAAAGTGTGAAATCACTTCTGTTGTCAACTGCCGCTCGACTTTAAAACGTCAATACTCTGCAGGCACTCTGGCTTCCTCCCGTATTCCCAAAACGTGTGTTGGGAAAAAAATGGATAACTGGGCCCAATTTGGACAATTTCAGTTGGCGGTGTTCCAGCCATTTAGACCTTGATGCTTGTGCGTTGACTTATTTTGAGAGGACAGTAAATGTCCACTGTTATGCAAGCTGCACACGGGCCACTGTACATTGTAGCAAAGTTCTTCAGTGTAGCATGAAAAGAAGGAGTCATCCATCCATCCATTATCCAAACCGCGTATCGTCAAAAATATTTATAAAAATATGAGGGATGTACTCAATTTTGTGTGAAACAAAATATACATCCAAATAGAGTATGGGGAAACTCTGAATTAAGGGTCGCGGATCTTGATTGTGTTCCCGTGACACAAAGGCATGCTTGGATGAATTTGGCGCGGGAGAAACACAAACGTAAGAAACACGACTCCCAGTCATGCCCCGACATCTCATCTCATCTTCTCAGAAGAAGCTCAACAACGAGGCTCAAACAGTCTTTCTGAGAAGCTTGCCTTTTGAACGCAATGGAATCGAAAGCCTTCATTGGCGCTGTGGAAACAAAAGTAGCACAAATAGGGCGCAGACGCGAGCCACTGCGACTGCACACGCCATCATTGTTTCTTTGTATACGACAGCCGAGGGGAAGTTTTAATTTTTCAACCTTTTTTCAACCTGCCTTCTCAAGGACACTTTTGACAACGTTGCTAAATGTTAGCCATCGGTGCGTTCCTCACCGGTGACTTTGACGATGGTGCTGGTCTTGATGCCATCTGGTGCGTCCACCTCACACGAGTAGATGCCGCTGTCTTCCTCCACGGCATTCTGGATGGTGACGGCGTGCTGCAAACCGATGATATTGATGGCCAACTTGCCTGCCTTTGTCTTGAGTTTGACACCATCCCGCTTCCAAATAACGTCCCTCTCCTTATTGAGCTCACAAGTCAGGTACATGGGCTGACCCTTGTTGCACGATGTCTCTGCTTCCAACTCTTTGATCCACTTCACAGGCAGCTCTGCACAAGAACAACATCTTGGAATGCGCACGCTCTCCTGCTCACAAATGTTCAATTAACCAACAACTCCATGTTCTTGAAAGCAAAAAAAAAACAAACCAAAAAAAAGGACGATTTCTGCAAGTCTAAAACTTGAGTGAAATAGAATGAAATGAAGTAAAACTTGAGCCATCAGTGGAGCATCACATTTTCCCAAGGTTTGCCTTCTGGTTTGGACCTCGACATGGAGCGATTGGACACTTGAAATTGTGCAATGCTACCGATGTATTTGCAATGAGAAGAGAAAACAATTTCTTCAGACCAGTGCCTGCTCCCTCAAATAGCTCCTATGATATTCAAGAAAGCTGGCTGACGACAGAGTATCAAGTTGGTGACCGCCTCACCCCAAGCTAACAGTATTTTTATGACAATACAATCCAGTATTGTTTTTGCATTGTCGTCATTGTTTTGTGCCACGCAGCAGCATAGAAACTGAAAATGAAAAGACAGGATGAACTATGTAAGTCACTACTCCAGCATTCATCTGAATGTCCTCTCTATATTTAGTGGTAGGTGTGCGCTTGTCTCTCCATAATGAGGTGGTCCCATCTTGGGGTGGATTTTCTTTGCAAAAAACCCAAAAGGCTCCTCGTCTTTTAACGCCAGGTGCTTGGCCCAATGCACGGAAGCAGTTTTAAGCAGAGCTTGCCAGCAACCGGCAACTGTCCTCGTTCTCATTATACTGTAATATAACATCTAATTTCTTCTCCATATGTCATTATTTGGCCTGTTCTCCTTTTTGAAAGTGCTCTCTAAGCACATGTACTTTGTTTTTGTTTTTTCAATTTTGCCAGCTTGTTGGCTTTTTTTTTCCATCTAACGTGACTGTGATGAGTGTTTTGACAGGGACACAGGCCGGTGAATGTGATTTTCAATTTAAAAAAAAAACAACCTTCTTTCAGTCTCTGTTGATCAACAATATTTTTTGTTCAGTCACTCTGCGTGGTCCAGTATCCAGTCCACAGCCTGATGCTTGGAGACCCATGCTGTTTACGCTCCTGAGACTGTATTGTCTTTAAGATGCCAACAGACAATTGGTGAATTGAAAGAGAACTGAGGTAAAGATATTTGTTGTGAAAATTACAAAATGGCTAAATAACGGCATTGGAACAATTGAAGACACAAACAACCTTCTGGAACATAAGTAACTTTCTGTGCTTCTCCTCTAAAGTTCAAAGAATGAGAAGATCTGTGAGCTGACCTTCAACAATAAGTTTAGCGGTGCAGGTGATTTCCTTGCCGGCATTCCTGGCGACGCAGGTGTACTCGCCAGTGTCTGACAACTGCACGTCTTTGACCATCATCTTGCGATCCTTGCCATCTGAAGTAAACTTGTACTTGGGGCCCTCACGCAGGTTCCCGCCATCCTTCATCCAAGATGTGATGGCGGTGGACGGCGACACCTGGCACTCAAACACGGCTGAAGAGCCGATAGACTCGGCCTCCTGAAGTACGATATCCTCCAGCTTCTTGATGAACTTCAGCGGGACGGCTTTGAGTTTGAATCCCCCAAAAGGTTCCTCTGGAGGCGAGGGGCCTTTTCCACCGGGCCTCAGGCCTCGACCCCGACCGCCGTCACCGGGCGAGGGCGTAAGTCTCACTGCAAGAGTAGAATTAAAAATGTTAGATTCTGGGTGGGCAACATAAAGTGAGGGGAGAAAAGTATCAATTAAATCAATCCAAAAAGTGAAGAGTTTAGAACAAAGAGTGTTTTGAAAGAAGTAAGAGGAGCAAACAAGAACAAGAGCATCCCAAAAAGAATTTTAATTTCACAAAAACAAATTGCAGAAGCAAATCAGTTCTCACCGCCAAATCCTCGTCCTCGTCCTTTGGGAGGTTCTTCCGCTGGTTTGCCATCTGGACAAGTCATGGAAAAATTTCCTGTCACAAGATCATCTTTTGCTTTTCCAACAGTCATATTCTTCCACTCAACAATAGCATCAACAATGACAATGGTAGATGACAACAATTCTTTCAAGATGTTCAATGGGGCAACGCAAGGAAAGGGTCTTTGCTTAGTTTGAGGAACTCTGGAATAGAAAAAGGATGTAATGAGGATGAGGATAAGGAAGACAACATTGATGTATCACGCGATGATGCCGTCATGTTAACTGATGAATCATGTGACTTGAGAGTGTGCGATGAGGATTTGATGAGTCATCACAGAAGGTGTGAGAGTGCTAGCAAGGTTGCTGGTAAGGGAGGTGCTGGTAGGATGTGCCGATAGTGGGTTCTGGTAGTGGGAGCTGGTAAAATGGGTGCCGGTAGTGGGATGCGGGTCGGGGAGGCTGACAGCGTCTCCAATTTTCTGGATGTTACCTCACCTTGTTGGCTGTCAGGAGGGCCTGGAGTTTCCCGTGCCCCATACATCCCTTCACCTTGCCAGTCTTCAGAGGGGACCAGCTCCCAGGTCCAGATTTCCTCATCGGCCTCGTCCTGGCCTTTTGCCTCGTCCTCAAACACCTCCTCCTCTAGCTGGGTGGGAACTTTCTTCAACTGCACAGCTCTCGGCGAGACCTCCTTCATAAGGGGAAGCCTCACCTTGTCGGGTTTATCCTCTTGAGTGGCCTCGTGGGGGCAAGGTTCCTTTAGAATTTCTGCAACTTCTGCTGAAGCGGTTCTTGAAATCCTTGTAGCTTTCTCAGCAGCCATGTTTGTTTCAATGGTGACTTGTTCCTTTGGTTTTGACTTACCAGCCTTGGGTGATAAGCTTTCTTTTCGTTCAGCCTTTTTCTTCTGCTCCTTGGGCTTGAAGGCCTCTTCAACCTTTCCTGTATTCCGTTCAGGTGATGGAGTACCCTTCAGTTTGGCACTAATCTTGACGGTATCTGTTTGTCTGCGTGAAACTTTGTGTTCATCTTTCTTTACTGGAGGACTGAATTTCTGGGCCACACCAACTGGATCCTGGTTCTTTTGGTGCTTATCTTTTCTTGATGTTTTTTCTTGGTCTCGCTTCAGATCTTTGGAGCTTTTTTCTCTTGGACTGTGACTCAGGGTGTTTGTGCCCACATGCTCTGTCTCTTTGTCTGGCACTTTTTCTTCCATTTTGACTTCAGGCTTCAGTTTGACCTGCATTTCATCTTCAGCTGGTGGAGCGGGATATGGACGTGTGAGAGTAGTGTCTGCAACCTTTGTGGCTTTTTTACTACTGGTGAGTTGATGGGTCTTGGCAGGACTGTGTCCTCTTGACGTCTTTTCTTTTGTACGTTCCTCTTCCTCCCCTTGAATACATTTCACTCTTGCCATCTCTAACTCCTCCTTCTCTTTTGTCTTTGTGGACACATCTGGCTCAAGCGCCTCCATTTTGCTCCATCCATCCAGTACAGCTGTAACCGTGGTTTTTGACATATCCCGATATGACATGAATACTTGTTCACTTGTCCTTAATATTGACGCTCTGTGCTCACCATCATCAGGTTTACTAACTTTGGTGTCATCTTCAGCTATGTGACTGGGCTCGTCTTTTGGCTTGCTGGACCTGGGCCGTGCCTTTAGTTTAATATTTTGTGTTTCTTCTTTTGTAAGTGTTTGGGATTCTATTTGCTCGACTGGCACTTGAGTTACTTTTTTCGTATCCATGCTTAGAACTTTTGTATCTTCATGTTTTTCTTTCTCCTTTTTATAAACAACTGCAACCTCGTCATATTCTTCGCAAAGCTCAAGTTGATGTGTCTTTTCAGCTGGAGTGAAGACACGTTCACGCCCTCTGATTGTTACTAACTCCCGATCTTCTCTTTCATGCAGTCTGTGAACGCTGAGTTCTTGTTCAAGATGCCTGCTCACTTCTGCCTGATGAGTTTCTACTTGTTTCCCAGTCGCCATAGATTTGACTGGAACTTGTTCCAACCCACTGGCCTCAGCTTCTGCCTCCTCAGCTTTGGTTTTTGAGGTAACTTTATGCTTTATTTTCTTTGTAACTGCTGTTTTTGTCTCTTGACGCACACTCTTTTTCTTTACCGCTTCTTTGGAGGGAGGAAGGCTAGTCACTTCAACATAATCATCTTCTATCTGCTCATCTAGTATTTTATTTATGGGCTTCTTTTCTGTGCCAAGTACATTTGTCTCTCTCAATTTTTCTTTCTCAGTTTTATGACCAATTGCAACCCCTTCATGTTCTTGGCAAATGTTAAGTTCACTTGTTTCTTCTGAAGTGAAGACGCGCTCACTCTTTCTGATTATTAACTCACAATCCCCTCTGTCATGAAGGCTGTGAACGTTGAGCTCTTGGTCAAAATGCCTGCTCACTTCTGCCTGATGAGTTTCGACTCGTTTCTCGGCCACCGCAGGTTTTACTGGAACTTTCTTCAAGATGACGACCTTGGCCTCTGCTTCCTTGTTTTTGGTTACTGAGCTAACTGTATGCTCCATTTTCAATGTCATTGCTGTTTTTGCCTCTTTAAGTGGAGTCTGTAACTTCATCAGGTCGTTGGAGCTAGGAATCCCCGTCACTTCAACAGGATCAGCTTCTACAGGCCCTTCTGGCATTTTAGTTCTATTCTTCTTATCTGTGCTTAGCATATTAGTTTCTCTGAGGGTTTTTTTCTCCATTTTATCAACAAGTGCAACCTCCTCCTGTTCCAGTTGACTTGTTTCTTCTCTTGGCGTGAAGACGCGTTCACTTCTTGTGATTAACTTCTTAATCTCTCTGTCATGAAGGCTGTGAACGTTCAGTTTGTGGTCAAAATGCCTGCTAACTTCTGCCTGATGGGTTTCTACTTCTTTCTCAGCCACTGCTGTTTTTACTGGAACTTTCCTCAAGCTGATGACCTTGGTTTCTGCTTCCTTCTCTTTGGTTGACGAGGTAACTTTACGCTTCAACTGCTGTCCCGCTGCTGCTTTTGTCTCTTGAAGTGGACCCTTAAGTTTCTGTACAGCTGGTGCTGTTTTTGGCAGCAGATAGTTTGATGTGTCACAAACAGATACACACTCAAGACTAAGCAACAAACAACACACTATTCATACAATAAATATTAAAGTTGATTTCTTTTTCAAAAAAAGAAAAAGTGAGTATACCTTTAGTTGGTCCAGGAGCCTTAACCGGTTCCTTGTCTGCAAGAGTTTAAATGAAATCAATATCAGTAAGTCATATTTTGAAATCATTTATTGAGGAATGAGACATTTTTTTCAGAACAGGAATAATGGTAAAGGTTAACCGCATCAGCACAAATGCTGTAGCTGTTCTGTCACCAGCTGGGTGACAAACATTACCTCCAGGTGGAGAGACTTGCTTCAAGGCAGAAGATGCTTTTGCCTCTGGTTTGGCTGGTGGAAAAGGTTTCTCATCTGCCAGAGCAAGATGAACGGTAACAAGAATAGCAATAGCATTAATTACACGTTAAGACTTAAGACCAAACACGAGTGATGTTTTCATGGAAAGACAAAGGAAGTTAAAGAATATAGACGGAGACACTCAGTGATGCTACCTGGGGAAGGAACGACTTTAGCTGGTGGCTTTGGTGCAGGAGCACACAGTTTCTTCTCCCTTGGAGGAGACACTTGAAGGAAGAACAAACCAAAAGGTCACATGCAAAAAAACACAATTCAGAAAATGAACATGCAAAGATACAGACAGAAAGAAGAAAATTGACCACTCAGCTGAAATGAACAAGACAAAACTCCTCCAAGGGAAGCTATGGACATTGTCAAGAAGGGAGTACCTGCAGGAGGAGTCGCTTTGTCCTCGAGAGCTGAAGGAGGTGAGGCTGTCATTGTTTTATTCTCTGGAGGAGACACTGAAGAAGATACCAAGAGATGAAGAATACTGAGACAAGACACCAGCAAGTCAGCTGAAAACAACACTAGCAAGTGAGGGAAAAGACAAACAGGGTCAAGCCAGAATAACCTTCAACAGACCAGAAGACACTACCTGAAGGTGGAGAGACCGTCTCTGCAGTAGAAGGGGAAGATGTTGCCAGAGATGGGTTCTCCTCTAGAGGAGAAGCTTGAGAAACAAAAAAATGCAAAGATCACGGCCATGAAACGACGAGGTCAGTCCAGACATGAGCCATATCAACGTGACTAAGCATGGAGCATACAACAACAAAACCACTTGCTAAAGCATCACACTGAGCAGGACAGATTAAGATGGGCAAAGAGAAGATTAAAGGGGACAAAGGTGTTTAGTTTGTGCTCGTAAGAGGAGACACACATGAACTGTAAGCTTAAGACATCTTTGACCACATTGGAGCTTAACCAATATACCTTCACGAATCGCCTTTGTTTCCTCGACTTGTCCTTGACACTTCCTGTCATTTTCTCTCCCTAATGAGGGCTCACTTTTCACTTGGTCAGGAGAATGTATTTCAACACAGTTGGCAGATGGTTTGGGTGTAGAAGAGAAGGCAATATCAGATGTAAGAGCTTTCGGCGCTGGTGCAAATACTTTGGATGAAGCTTCTTGTCGAAGGAGTGGTGCTTCTTCTAAAGGAACATTGCTGGTCGACGAAGCTTTGTCCTTCAGAGCTTCATGAACCGGAGAGTTTGGAGAGGGAGTGTTTTCTGTCAAAGACTGGACCATCTCTCTGTGAAGGAGCGCTCTGTCCGTCGGAGGAGTTGATTTCTCAAGATGTGCAAAGTCTTGTCGAGACATGTCAGTCAAATATTTGATCAAGTCTTCGGAGAGAGGAGGGACTCTCGCTTCAAGAGGATAAGCTTCTATCTGCTCGTCAGATACTCGAGTTACTTCCTTCTTCTCTGTGCTTGGCACTTGGGCCTCTTTCCATTCTTCTTTCTCCATTTTATGAACAACTGCAACTTCCTCAAGTTGGCTTGTTATTTCCGCTGCGCAGAAGACATGTTCGCTCCTTTGGATTGTTATTAACTCTCTATCCTCTCTGCGATGCAAATTTTGAGTGTTGAGTTCTTGCTCACAACTCCTGCTAACGTCTGCCGGATGAGTTTCTACTTGTGTCTCGGACCCCGCAGATTTGACCAAAACTTTCCCCAGCCTGACGACCTTGGTTTCTACTTCTGTCTCTTTGTTTTTTGAGGTAGCGTCGTGCTTCATTTTCTGTGTGACTGCTGTTTTTGTCTCTTGAAGTGGACTCTGTAACGTGATCAGTTGTTTGAAGGGAGGAAACCCTCTCGCTCCAACAGAATCAGATTGCAGACACACTTCGTTTATTTCTTTGTGTAATGATGCTCCTATTTGAATATCAGCCTCTGTGAGTTGATATCGTTGCAACTGATCTTTGTAGGATGCAAGACTTGTCCTTGGTGGAAGTTTCCTGTCTTTTTCTGTAACATGATGGTAGGTTTCATTGTGTTCAATAGGTTTGTCCATTTGCTCTGTGTACTGCATTTCCTCAAGGGTCTCAGTCTGGTACCAGGCAGGACCATACCCCTTTTTCTTTGTCTCATTGCCAAATGTCCTGTCTTGATGATCCAGCGTGGAGAACCTTTCCCCTTGAGCCTTCTTGAATGAAGAAATATCTACAGCTCTGCGCTCAACCTCACGACGAGCTGGATTGTTTTTCACGTTCAGCCAAGAGGGAAGATTTGCACCATTGAGCGGTGACCAAGAACAAAGTGACAAAGACAAAAGATATGACATTTTATTGCATGTACAAGTGTATGTATAAGTTGTTCTCGTAAATAATACTAGAGTACATAGATGCTGCACACATATGCCAAGAAAAGACATACAAACAAATATTGTGATAACATTACTGAGGATTCATTCCATTGCATAGCTACCTTGTCGCTGAGTCTTCTCAGTTTCAAGCGTTTGCTTTGGCCTCTTTGAATCTTTTGCTTGCGGCTGAGCTCGATAAGTCGGGTGGTTCCCGACTTCCTCAAACTGCGGACTTCCATCTGCTTTAGTTGGTGCTTGTGGAGAGCTTTCTTTTGTTGTAGTTGTTTCTGGAATCTTTGGGATTTCCAGCACCTTTCCGGAGTGGTCTCCAATGGCTTCTCCATGAATCGTTTTTGTTTTTTCTGGAAGACACTTCGGTTCTTGTGGCTCATCGTGGCGATGCAACCGAGATGTTTTAGGGGGCCTCTCGATGATGGCATCAAATGGTTTTGTATCTGGGATAACTTCAAAAAGATTTTAGAGATAATCAATTCGAAAGAGCCAAGTAACACTCTGACGAGTGCACAGCACGCACACACACCAAACAGTGTTTGTCAGATTTGCCGTGCAGTATATTGCACAGGAACAGTTTCAGCTTTCAAGCTTCTAAACTCCTATAGACATGTCTCTTTTGGTGTGGCTTCTGCCATATAAACAAGAATTAGTTATTGTTGAGACTGCTACTTTAAGATCACAACTCAAATGCACATGAAAAGACTGACTTGAAGGAGAGTTCTTAGAGTGAAAACATTGCCAGTGTTAGTGCGTGCCCATCAGCAGCTTAGGCTTGGACCACTAAAGAAGGTGACTAATTAAGACAGGTAAAGAGAGAATGATGTTACCTCGCATGTTGGAATCCTCCCTTCTTTTCTTGGAAGGCTGAAACTTGGGTAATGCAGCGTCATCTTTCTTTTCCAATGGCGCTGCTTTGGACTCAGCCAAGGTCTCATTTGCAGCCTTCAGGGGCTCAGATGTTGGCTGGGCTACAAAATGATCTGAAGTGACCTTTACGGTCACTACCATTTCAATTTCTGGTTCAAGTTCAGGTTCTGGTTCTATTTCTGGTTCAGGTTTTGCTTTTTGTTCAAGTTCTGGTTCAATTTCTGGTTGTGGTTCAGCTTCAGGTTGAGGTTCAGTTTCACGCTGTGGTGCTGCTTTTCTGTATAGTTTCAGTTCTTCAAAGTTACAAAAGAAAAAACGACTTCAATGACTTTTGCCATTCAGGAAAAATGTCAAAGAATACAACATAATTAATACAAATACTGACAGACTAACATCAACACCAAACATAAAAAAATAAGACTCAAACACAACCCTTTCTGATGTTAAAGCCAACATTATTGATTATTTGGAATATTGTTACCTTCAGAGACCGGTTGTTCCTCTTGCCGAGGCAATCCAGCAACCATCATCTCTGGCTTCTTAGTGTCAGGTTCTTTAAAATATTAGTACTCATTTGACTTTTCAGGAGCAAGACATTTGTCGCAAGAGGACAAAAGTGACGTGAACAACAAAGACCAACAAGAGCAGATTTTTGGAGATACCTTTTGGTGGAGCGCGAGCCCGAGCTTCAGGTGCAGCGGGTGTGTCCTCTGGTGTCCTGTGAACTTTGGGATCTTGAAAGATGGAGAAAGCTCATTTTAAAGATGCCAAGGCCACATGCTGTGTTGTAATGAAGATCAGATGTATTATTTGTAGATTTTGCTCCAATCTGCTGGCTTGAAGATTTAGCATTCAGCTAGTTACTTTAGTCTTCAGCATCAGCTAGCTCAACTCACTGAGTCAATGTTGGCGCAATCAAGAAAATTCGACCGAAGATTCTTTTAAAGAAGTATGCATGCATTAAGAAAAAGCTTCATTTGGCGTCGGAAGACAACCTCTGTTGAAGACCTGGACCAAAGACCAAGGACTGAAGCAGGAGGTCAAAGGCCTGATGGTCATAGGAAAGAATTCGATGGGTTTCAGATAAATGGGGTGTTCCTGCTCTTACCGGAGACGCTAAGCCTGGCGTTGCAGATGTGAGGACCGCAGACCACCCGGTAGTCACCCTGATCGTTGGCGTGGCAGTCGTGGATCTTCAGGCTGTGGCGTTCACCGTCGCTGCTGATGCTGTATTTTTTGCTATCCTCCAATTTCTGGGTCCCTTTGTACCAGGTCAATGTGATCTCCGGGTAGTTGATCCTGATCCGGCAGTCAAACATAGCGCTTCTGTTTTCAGATGTGATCTGGTCACAGATGTCCTCCATGACAGTGACAGGCTGTGGGTTGAGAACCGCATTGAATCATTTTATCAGTGGAAAGTTATTAAAATGCTCTTTTGTCTTGTGTTAATTTTTGTTGTATTTGTTTATTTAATTTGCAAATGAATGAACAACATCAAATATACCTTGTAAATGTGCCTACGTTATCATGATGCAAGTTTACATGTGTGGTCCCCTGGTACAGTAGATATTAAGAAATACACACACTAAAAGACGGAATTTCACATTTGGATATATAAAGTGCCAAGTACTAGAGCAACAGTGTTAGTTTATAAAGTGTGTTGTTTCTTGGGTAAAGGGTGTAGTTTGGGGTAGTCTTTAAGTGAGTCTGTCAGCCTAGTTGGGTTAGTCTGGTGACAGCTTAGCCACTGGGGTTCTACATGGTTAGTTCCATGTAAGAGAACAAAACAAATTAACATGTCAGAAAGCAAATAATGTGGAGGAGAAATAAAGCAGGGGGGGTTGTGTTCTCGAGTGAACTAGAAGCATGATCACTTTAAAAGATCAGCTGCTCTTTTACCTCGGTGTCCATGCGTCCCTCCAGCTGCTGTATGAGGCGGACCATATCTTCTTCTTCTACTTGGTCACCACGTTGCACCTCCTGCAGAAGAACACAACAACCACATGTATACGCTGCAGAGAGAATTCATAAATCGACCAAGCAGAAAGTGTAAGTAATGGATGGAGTCCTCCTCTTCCTCTCAGCTTTTACGCTTTTCAGGGTCGTCATTTTTTGGATTAAGTTCAGGTGTAGCGTTTTTGTTTTGTTTGTTTTTTTCATAGACGGATGCCCTTTCAGACTTCAAGCCTCCCTATTTATCCAGGCTTGGGACTGGCACTGAGTTGGACTGGCTTGCCAGAGCAAGGTAAGCACCTGGTATTCTCAGTTGCTCTCCTATTCAAGTACTAACCAGGCCTACCCTAGGCGAGCGTCCAAGATTCCAACCAAACCCTACCAGCAATCGATAGAAAATAAATGGATAAATCACCTTTAGTTTGACTATATTCCCAGGCTGTTCCATACCAGAACATCCCCCCTTAGCAATACTCATTGGACCTGACATCACAAGCGTGACCTGACAGGAATTTCCTCACCACTTTTTCAGCTTCCATCTCCTTCTCCCGCTTTAGGAGCTCCACCGCTTGGAGGATAGCTCGGTAGTCGTGAATGTGGTGCTCTCTCAGAATCTTCTCATAGTCTTTGGGCTCTTGACCTCGCAGCAATTCCACTAAGTTGATCTCTTCTTCTTTTTTGGGGCTCTTCTGCTTAGAGGGGGTCCTAGCACACACAAGAGGAAACAAACATGGCATCCCACACTGTACCTGATATGTGCTGTATGTTCAGTAGAGTGCAATACAGTGTGCAGCACAGTGCGCATGTCAAATTCTGACAGTTGTCACCACAGAAATGTCAAAAGGATTATGTTATTTTGCAAAGTCATACCAAAAGCAGAAACACACGGAAGGACAACATTTCTTTCATAAAGTCCGATGACTTACTTCTTCAGCTGGATTCTGATATCCTCCGCCGCTTGCTCTTTTTTGGTCACTGCCATATCGGCACTGCACTCGATCTCGCCGTACTTGTTTGAGGCTATGCAGCGGTACTGACCCGAGTCAGACTTGGTCACTTCCCTGATCTCCAGTTTGGCCTCCTGGCCCTTGTGCACCATGGAGATGCGACCGCCGGGGGTGAGCTGCCTCCACTTGCCCTTCATCCACTTAACGCTTGGGATGGGCTCGCCTCCGATCTTGGCGATAAAGGTGGCCGAGCCCTCTGTGGTAAAACAACAACACATCACATTCCATGAGATGACTATAAATGGCGTTATGCCGGTGTAGATTCGCATGATCATGATAATCCGCAAAAAAATGAATCAAACAAAGCAAATGGATTTTTCTTGGTTGTTGAAGATGTTTTATCTTTAATCCAAAAGGCTTCTTCAGTTCTAAATTCATCAGCCACACCTGGCAACAACAACAGCCCCTATGTGACCACCCCTTGGAGACCGAAAACATCAGAGACATTGATCGGGAGATTAACACAATGAAAAGTTAAACCGAAGCAGCATTTTGGAATAAATATGAATCTTTCACAGCCAAGAAAAAAATCTGTTGCCGCCATTCAATTTTGGGGGGGTTATGAGTGGAGCATTATTGTTTCCTCAAGGCTTTTTTCGTGGACTATTTGACATATGATGAGTACTCCTGTAAATAATTGACGTGATTCATTTCACATTCATTTCAGTTCATTGGTCACATTATAACGGGTTTGTCTGGAGTATTGAAGCATTGTGTGAGGAGGCGCAGTAAGCGGTAAGCACATCCAAATCTTATGTCAGCGGCTGTGATGAACTTTTGGACCGACTTACTCTCTGTGACAGTAACACTCTTTGGTTCTTCAATGAAGAAAAGGTTGTCAAGACGTTTCATGGGGCCGGGCGCAGCTGTTGTGGGTGCAGGAGCAGAGACGCCAGGGATGGCCTCGGATTCTATGTCTAGAGAAAGTAAGTGAGGTGAGTACCAAACGTACTCAGTGTGGTTGGGAATCTGGCACTAAATGTTGCTCCATCCATCCAATTACCTCTGATGGTGACCTTTGCCTTGCAGAAGTCCGTCCCAGCAGAGTTGCTCACCTTGCACAGATAATCTCCAGCCGCGGTTTTAGTCACCTGGCTCATTTCCAGACAAGGAGTTCCGCTCACAAACGTGATCTTTGTGCTCGAGCTGGACCTCATCTCCCTTCTGTCCTTCATCCAGTTGATGGTGAGCGGAGGAGTGCCACTGACATGACATGTAAGTCTCAAATTATCGCCCTCACTCAGCGTCACAGGCTGCAGTGGGATGTCAAATTTAGGAGGCTTTGTGCTTTCTGAAAGAGCAAGCGGACAACAACTGCACATCAGCGAACATCAACTGGACTGACTTCTTGGAGAAGGCCCTCAGCTAAACCCCAAAAGATGTTTGACTTAAGGTCAGTTTGAGCTTCTATTGTTTCAATTTTCCACTCTGTCCTTAAGATGAGCACCTGGTTTTACTGAGTGAAAAAAAAAAGTTTCCAAAACAAGTTTGGGTTGTAGGCCGTGGATGTGAGATATTGGCATAAAATAATAAATGATGAAAATATATGCTCCCCCACACTAAGCCTTATTAAGTACAGTTACGTTGAGTTGCGTGCACTCCGTTTAACTACTTTCTCAACTGCACTGTGACTGCCGTGGCAAATCTTCTGACAGTTTAAACATCCCGTCCTTCTGCATTGTTTTATAACCATCTCCTTTTGTCAATGGTGGCCTGAAATGAGGGGCCACAGTCGGACATAGTGTAAACGTAGCCTTACTGAAAGTCGTCTGCCCTTAAGCCTAAAAATGAAAAGATCTGGATCATAGGACAAATAGAAATTATAGTAAATAAACATAATACAAAGACATACTGTACCTGAGATGGTGAGAGAAACCTGACAGGAAGCTTTCCCTTCCTGGTTGGAGGCCTCGCAGGTGTACACGCCGCAGTCGGACATGTCCGAGTCTCGGACAAACAGCACAGCTATGTTGTGCTCAAAGGTGACATTGTATTTGTCTGAAGGGCAGATTTCTTGGTTGTCCTTGTGCCAGGTGACTTTCAGAGGCTGGGAGCCAGAAAGCCGCATCTCCATGGTCACTGTCTTCCCCACCGAATCCATCATGGAATCTGGCGGACGTTTGATGAAGGCCGGAGGAAGCGCGCGCTCTGTCATGGAGAAGAGAGTGAAGACACACGATCATTCAGTCATGCTTTTATATTCAGATACCAAAACATTCCAGGGACTTTCTGTCCTTCTAAACTAAAGGAACCGAACCTGAAAATGTAACCCAAAGAAGATCCAAAGTCTGTATACATCACCATCGAGAAGTACCAGGTTAGGGTTAGTGTCTACAGTCTAGAGAGAGGATGCGACAATTATAAAAGTAGGATTGTTAGCGTGTTACCCAATTTAACCAAAGCCTGACAACTGTCAGTGCCACCGACATGGAAAAGTGTATTTTCCCGCTGACTCTTCTCTGTCGCTGTTGAGGACCTCGAGAGCTGGTTTTCACATTATACTGAGCGGAAGCCCAGATCAGCTTGCCGTCCTTCCAGGACACATTGACCCTCTGGCTGCCAGAATAAATGCTCTCCAGCTTTAAAGCTTTTAAAGTTTGGAGAGACGGGCACTGAGCGACACAAGTGTACACAATTTGGTTGTGGCTTTGTGAAGGTTTGGTCTTCAACTAACCTAAAACTGTCACGTGGGAGACGCACTGCACGACTCCAGCGTCATTCCTCAGCTGGCAGGTGTATTTGCCAGCTGTGGTGGAATCTGCGTTGGGTACCACCAGCATGACCGCATTGTTGTCAAAGGTTATGTTCCTGTTGTCGCTATCTCTAAGAACGTGATCTTTGTCCTGAACCCAGGACACACTCAGAGGCTCTGAGCCTTTGACTGCCGCTGTCAGTGTCAACTGGCCTGATACTAACGTTTCCAGATTAGTGGAAGATCCTTTGATGCCTTCTGTTTCCTTCAGTTTTCTTGCGAAAGATGGTTTAATAATCTCATCTACGTCAAGAATGTGAAAGTGGGTTAAAGCGGCTGTCAGAGTGAAAGAGAATCAAGGGAGTCAAAGGTTGAACTGACCTAAGACGGTGATTGTGGCTTCGCAAAATGTTGTGCCAGCATTGTTTTCAACTTGGCACGTGAAGACGTTACAGTCACTTTGCTCTGTTTTCAAGATGCTGAGCGCAGATTTGAAGTCCGCGCTCAGCACTTTGTATCGCGGCCCTGAGCTCAATTCCTTTCCGGCTTTTATCCATTTGGCCTTGAGCGGCTTGGTGCCTGAGAATCGGCATTCAAGCGTGGCCGGGTCGCCTTGTGTCACACTGATGGACTTCGAATGTTCTACAATAATTGGTGGCTCTGCAATACAGAGGAGCAATAGCAAGAGGGAATTAGCTGCTGGTAACGCAAAAAAGGCAAGCACATCAATTGTAAAGAACAGACAAACACAAACCTGACACTACGAGGGTGGCGGTGCATCTTTTACTACCGGCTGCATTCTGAGCCTGACACGTGTACTTCCCACCATGACGTAAATCAACATTTTGCAAAGTCAGCACTGCGCATTTGCCGTCAAACAACATGCTAACGTGCTGGTTTTCGGTGAGCTCCTGATTGTCCTTGAACCAGGACAGCGTCATGGGAAGTGATCCAGACAGGCCGCATCTCAGCGAGACGTCTGAGTGCACCGTACATGACATGTCCTTGACTTTGTGAACAAACGATGGTGGTTCTGTTGAGAAAATGCCAAATGACAAAAAAGTTACACCTGACTGAACTTTACCACATTTGGCCCCTATGTTCACAGTAGAAGCGGTCACAAGATCTGCACCGTTGGAGTGCTAAATGATGGATATCGGCTGTCTTTTTACTGACCAGTCAGTGAAATGTTGCAGGAGCAGGATGTCTCACCAACATCGTTAGCCACAGTGCACTGGTATGAGCCAGAATCTCCACTCTCACAGTTTGAGATTTGAAGGGAGATGGTCTCATTCTCAACACTGATCTTGTGTCTTTCATTGTTTCTGATTGGCTTATCATTGTGGAAGAAACATATTTCAAATGGGGCGGAGCCGGAAATGGTTCCTTCTATGACTATGTTGGCTCCTTTTACAGATTCGAGCGATTCAAAAGGCCTCACAATCAACGGAGTGTCTAGAAACAAGAAAATTACAGTACATTCACACGTTCATGTGTGACAACCATAACCATTGTGTTCAATAATACTGAGGACTAATATCGGCCTCAGACTGCACACAGACCAGATAGTGACTTTGTGTACACAAACCCAGCTGTATGTTACCTTTGATGCTAACCAAGCTGCTGCACTCGTCTTTGCCAGCCTCACTGGATGCCACGCAGGCGTATTCGCCACTGTCATCTGCACAACACCCGTCAATCTCCAAAGTTGCTATGGATCCGTCAAAGGACGCCTTGCATCTGTCATTGAAACTTATGCCCCTGCCATCCTTAAACCATGTGACTGTGATGGTAGGAGTACCATGCACTTTGCAGGACAACCTGAGAGGTTGCCCGGTTTTCAGCAGCCGTGAAGGTTCCAGCTTAACTGCAAAGGTTGGTGGATCTGTAGTGAAGACAAACTGCTCAGTCAAGTGGGCTCTGAAGACGAGCCCAGAAGATGTCGAAGAAGTCATTTCATTTGGAAAAGCAAACCAGCAATGTAAGAAGACAACAGTGAAATGATGGGTATTTTCAGTCAGCTGCTTAGGAAAGTCTTACCTTGAACTTCAACAGAGGTGGCGCAAGTCACACTACCAGCGTCATTTGACACCGTGCACGCATAAGAGCCACAATCTTTCAGTGTCGTCTTAAGGATATCAAGAGCAACAGTCCTCTCCTCAAAGGACAATTTGCAGTCAGGGGACTGGTGGACCCTTCTGCCATCTCTGGTCCAGCTCACACTTACTCCTGTATCTTCATCCACCAGGCACTCTAGGTGCAGCGGGGCACCAACCACAGTCGCCACTTGGCTCAGCAGCTTCACAAATTTGGGCTTATCAACTACTTGCAGCTCCATGTTGCATTCGGCCATGCCAACATTATTGGACACCTGACACATGTAAAGGCCATGGTCAGATGGCTTAACTGCGACAATGTCAAGACCGATCTTATTCCTGTCACGGAAAGTTTTGTAGTGTGCAGGCATGCTGGTTATGGCCTGCTGGTCTTTGAACCACACAACCTTCAAAGGAGCAGATCCTGACACAACACACTCAACCATTATGCTCTTCCCAACACAAACACTCTGAGTGTTGGGTTTGGTGACAAATGTGGGAGGGATTTGTTTATCTATGACAACAAAGAAAAAGAGAAACATTAACAGCAACGTTCTGGTAACTCTGAGCAGCTCATATCGGAGCAGATTGGTCAGGTCAGTTGCCTGGTTCATACCTGTCACGTTGAGTGTGGCAGAGCATTGGTCACTGCCGTGTCTGTTGGACGCCTCGCAGCTGTACTGGCCAGCGTCGTCCTTGGTGGCGCTCAAAAGCTCCAGAGAGGAAGTAGTAATGCGGCTGATTATCCTGAAGCGGGCTCCCTCTTTGATGAGCCTTCCGTCTTTGAACCACTTGAAGCGGACTTCGCTGGCATCCCTGGTTTCACACTCGAACCTAGCAGTGTTTCCAGCATTGATCTCCACAGGAACCATGGGGTGCTTGAACACAGGCATCGCTGTTTGGAGCACTGGAAAGAAAAAACAGCAAATAGTGAGTTGGTCGACAAAATTTCAGAAAACAGGAATATGGGTGAACCCGAGCTGGAAGGGATGCATGTGACTCTGCGGAGGGAAATGACATTAGGTGAAGGCATGCGGAGAGAGAATGGACAGGAACGGAGTGGTGAAGGGTGACTCGGTGGAGGGAAACGTGAATGGATGAGGAGAAAGTGAAGAACCTCAAACAATCGGGTTTGCAGGCAGCAGTATGTCTGAGGTTAGTTGATGATTTCAAAGAAGTGGCCATCATCAAACCTCTTGAGACAACTTTGAGTCTTGTCAGTGTTGTGGTCTTCCCAGCTTCATTGGCTGCCTCACAGACATACTCGCCTTGATGCTTCTCCTTCACAACTCTCTTGATAGCCAGTGTGTATGTGTCCTTATCCCTCAAACAAATGAACTCGGTGCCAGCTTTGACAAAGAGTCCATTGACAAACCAGTTAACACTAGTGGCATACTTGATAGTGGAAGCCATGACCACCTTTTCGTTTTCCTCAGCCCAAATCTCATCCAAAGAAGCAATGACAAGTGGAGAAACCGTTTGACTATCTGAGGCCTCGCTCACTATGATGGCCTTCGGAACAATTTCTTTCTTAGCCTCCTTGTGAGCAAGCACATCTACTTGTTCCAAGGTAGTAGTCTGGCTGACAGGCGCAGAGGCGGATTCATTCACATGCTTCGATTCATGGACTTTTCTCTGACTCAGAGTTGTTGCTTTCTGGAAGATTGTTTCCATCTTGATGGCAGCAGACTGAGGAACAACTGTAGGAACCCCAGCAGCCATCTCTGTCACCATCACTGTGTCCTTCACTGATGAGAAGCAGTCTTGAGAGCGTTCTGAGCACATCAGTCCCCTCTGAGGTTTGTTGATCTGCATGAAACCTGGTCGCTCTGACACCAGACTTTGCTGCTCCTGCAAGACCAAAGCATGAAGCGCGAGCTGAAGTTCTGATCGGAGCTCAGCTCTCTGCGGGTATTCACTCTGGAAAACCAGTGTGAGCTCCATGAGAGCACTGGGGGATGTAATCAGGTAAGATTGCACAAGCCCTTTTGGCTCATTTTGCACATGGGTTATCTCCTGAATGTCAAGGGCCTCCAAACGGCCGACAGCACTTGCCAGAAACGCTGGGTGCTGACTAGTTACAGAAGACAGAAGAGCATCTCTGAGATAGTGGCAAATATTCAAATGCGACTCTTTGGGCATTTGAATGACAAAATTCAGTTCTTTCGGTAAAGTTTGGGATTCCAGACACTCGGGGACAAAGAGAACCCTTTCAGGTTGGGTGGAGACAGTCACAGTTAATCTTTGAGATGTCTGCATCTCACTCGACTGATCCCCAGTAAAAACGTGTTTCTCCTGAAGCAATACCGACTGTCGTACTGATTGGCCCTCCTGGATCGGGATAGCAAAATCCTGCTCGGCTGATTCTAAAACAACACAGCTCTCAGTTGCAACTGCCTTCTCTTCTATGAAAATGGGCTTTTTGTGAATCTTGGGCTCTGTTGTCATCTTAATCTGGAATTGCTCTTCAGTTTTAAGACAAGTTGTATGGCCCTCCACCAGAGCCTGGATGTCTGTAACATTTGCAGAGTATAAAATATTCCAGCAGTCCTCTTTCTGTAGCAATGCTCGTTGCTGTTTTAATTCAGTTGGCAAAGGTGTCTCCTTTGGCAAGTGCATAGCCTGGGAGGAGATGGCCATAATCCTCGAAAGCTTGGGTTCAGTAGCTGATTGGGACTGAATTCCAGATGAAGACAGCTCCAGATCTTTGTGGAAGTCAGCCGTGAGCTCCCTTCTTTGCTGTGAGAGTGCAGCATGTCTCCGAGCTTTTTCCTGCTTCTGCACTGCCACCTGCTGGGTAGGTTTGCTTATGGTAAGCATGGCTTCTTTTTGCAGAACTGATAAGGGATCGATGGACGGGAGATATTGTGTTGGTCGAGGCTCTTCATTGACCTTGATGGTATCCTTCTGAGATGGGAACGCTGAGATGGCCTCCCCTACAACAGGCCTCTGCTCTTCTTGAGTGACGGTGTGAAGCAAAATGGTTCTGGCCCTCACATCTGCCTTCTCTGCTGAAGGATTTTCGCCGCTAAATTTGCCTCCTGACTGTAAAACAGCCCGACTGCTGATAAGATGAAGATTCAGGAGTATTTCTCCCTGTGGCAGAGGCTGCAGACTCTGAGAGGACACCATACCCGCTACTTGTCCTAAGCAAGCACCCTCGAGTAAATATTTTTCTTCAGTGGTGACAGCGAAGCTGTAGACCCTGTCTTTTCCCAGAAGGAGGGTCTCCTGTTCTGGCACATAAGCTTCCAGTGAATGTTCTTTGCTCAGAGGTAGCAATGATTTGTTAACTGGCGCAAGCAATGCCTGGGGCGGCTCTTTGACAATCAAAGCTTTGGTATCTGCATCTACTGGCAGAGGGTCACAATGTATTTCTGTGATTGGCAGTTGCCTTGTCGACTGAGCCGAGTACAGAATCTTGAGCCCCTCAAAAACCTTGAAACCTCTCTCTTGCTCTGGTGGGCAAGTGACAGTAGATGTTCCATCGAGGACAGGGTGAGCGGTCTCGACTGAGTGGCTGCTAACAAGCTGCCCCGGCTCAGTCAAGGTCACAACATATTGTGGAATATGGTCGGCCATTGTCTGGGCACTCACTGTGCTAAGTGGCAGGAGTTGCTCAGTTGTGGCAGACTGCAGCTTTGAGCGCTGCTCTTGGGCAAAGTCAAGCTCGATGACTTCAGGGCTGAGAATGCGTTCAGAGTGCCGCTCTGTGATCTTCTGCCTCTCCTGAACTGACGGTAAGAAAGTTGCTGCATGGAGTGTTTTCACAGGAATAATAGCAGCACATGGCAAATGGCTGGGCATGACCTGTTCATGGATCTCGTGAGACTGTTGTACGGCTGCCTGGTGGATAACCCGCTCGCAATTGGGGCTGGCCACAATGACGTTCGGCTCTCCGAGGGTTTCCACCGCCTCACTGGGAATAACTTGCTGGCTCTCAGCACCGATGGTATAAATCATCTGATCAGACCACCTACTTTTCTGATACAATTTGGATTCTGTAGTTTCTTCGGTCATGGACACTGTCGAAGCTTTTGTTTTCCTAACCAACTCATCTCCAACTTTCTCGCCTAACATTGATAGCTCAGCGCTACAAGTGGTTTCACCAAATTGGTTGGAAGCCTCACAGGTATAGATGGCTATGTCGTCCTGCTTGACACTGTTAATGGTGAGGAAGCCTGAGCCGTCTGGGCTGTTCACAATGACATACAAGCTGCTAGGCAGAATGTGAAGGCTGCCTTTGAGCCAGCACACCTCGGGCCGTGGATCCCCGCTCACAATGTACTTGAAGGATGCATCAGCTCCCTCACGCAGCTGAACAGACTCGATCATTTTAGAAAACACGGGAGGGTTGCCCCTCGGCACTAACTCTGTCTTACGGCTCTCTGCCTTTGGTGGTTCCTTCATCTGAACGTGCAGATAGGAAGTGCAGGTTTCCTGCCCAAAGCGATTGCTGACAGTGCAGGAGTACTCTCCTTCTAACTCCACTTGAACTCTGTCAATGATCAGGATGCATTCATCTCGCTTGCGAACACACGTGTAGATGGTGGAAGTGCTGATGGTCTGCCCATCGTGGGACCACCGAACAGTGGGCTCAGGAAAACCATGCACTTTGACGCTAAACAAAGCCTTTTCTCCAACAGTCACAGCTGCTGGAGGAGAAAGTTTGCTGAGGAAAACTGGCTTTTGGCTTGTCTTCTCCAAAGTGCTGGAGGAGAATTTGGACTCTGGCTGGAGTTCATGTGTTCTTGTTTTGTCTGGTAGCTTAATATCACAATAGTATGACCGAAGGGTTTCCTCTTCCTCTGTGATGGTTGAGCTAGAGAAGGCTGAGTGGAATAATGACAATTAAAGCAGAGAAAACAAAGAAGCAGCGCAAGTGAACAGCGGTTACAAATAATAACTACAAGGCCCGTTTCCCACCAGTTGAATATGTATTTTTCAATAATGTATATGTGTAACAGGGGGGACTTGTTGAAACTGGAGTAGAGTAAGTTTACGCCTGAATATTCATGACATGAAATCAGTGTGAAATTACGTTTTGAATCTGTTGGTCTGCTTGGCCATGCAGTTTACAAAAGTGTTTTACCTGAGACTTCCTCCTGGACCTGGATCACGGGTGCCCTCTCGTCCACCGTGACTGTAACGGCACAAACGCAACAAGTTAAAGCCACTCTGGCTGTCACATCGGCTCTCATATGGTGCAAGACTGTGAGCATCAGTGACAAGTCGTGCATCCATATCAGTTGTGGATTCTTCTGACTAACAAGTAACCAAGTGATTGAGTGGTGCCAAACATTGGAGCACTCCTAAACCTTGAAGAAGTAGTGCTGTAGTGTAGGCGAAAAAAGTGTGGAAGAGTGCCAAGAGAAGCATGCAGATGCCAACCTTTGGTCATCAAGCCGCACTCAACATCCTCGGCTGAGTTTTTGAATGACAAAGAGCCCCCTTGACTGGGTCCCACGTTCTTAACAGTCATACAGCACAGGGGGCCGTCATGTTTGCGTGAGTATGACGCAGAATCCACAACATTCAAGCGGCCGTAAAGCCAAACGGCAAACGGAGTGGGAAGCCCCTTCATAACCCAACACAGAGGGGGGTTGCGGTTGTGCGCCAGCAGCTCTCGGGGGATCCGGATGAGGAAGTCGGGGAGACTGCACAGATGGGCGTCAGGAAAGCTGTTCAGGAGGTACAGCTGCGAGTACGGAGGCAGGGATCCCGGCTTATCCATCATCTTTTCCTGGTTTGGGTTCTCCGGAGAACCTTTCGTGTTCTCCCTGTCTGCCAGTGAGGCCGCGTGCACGGAATCTGTCGCAATGGCGCACTTGCCTTTGACATTTGCCTCTTTAGCTGGGTAAGAATCATAGGTAGGGAGAGTCATTAGGGGTCATAGTAGGCTTCTCACACTTGTTATTGACACTTTGGACCTGTCATTGACATTCTCTCACACTTGTTATCAACAAATACAGGCCTGCCATATGTTCACGCTTGTTATTAAAACTTTGGACCCCTGTCAATGACACGCTCACACCTGTTATCAACACGTACGACAATTCACCATGACGTCCCACATTATTCTGGGTGACAAGAGGCCAAGTGTTCTCCAATGGCACCACTGGTGAAAGCCAGCCCTTGCGTGTTATTTGAGCAAGACATTGAGAAAGCATCTCCGTCCATATGTCCATCCATCCATTATCAATACCGCTTATCCTCACAAGGGTCGCGGGCGTGCTGGAGCCTATCCCAGCTGTCTTCGGGCAGTAGGCAGGGGACACCCTGAATTGGTTGCCAGCCAATCGCAGGGCACCCATCCATATGTATTTTCAAGAAATGTGTAAAAGCACAATTGCTCCCAAAATGGATTTGATACTGCTACTTAGCAGTGGAATTTATAGATTAGAAATTCTGGGGTTTTTTTTTTAGTTTTTATATGGAGTGTAAAATTACGTTTTTTAACCGTGCCTAGACTGTAGTTGTGATTCATTTTGTGTTGATAAGATACGTTTTAGATAAGTTTTTTAAAAATCTTTCTGCCCCCTTTCATTTCTTTTCTTTTAAAGAATGAAATTAACATTTTTTTTAAAAAACAGGGTAAATGGCTTGAATGATGACTTTAGCCTTCCCTACGGCTGTAGTTTGAAATCGTGACGTGCCAGCCGAAAGAAGACATTATGCGAGTTAAACTGCTCGGAAGGGAGACCTGACATTAGCTGTAGTTTACATTCCTACATTTGAGGTGATTAAAAACACACACCAAATATCAGATGTAGTTAACTTGATCAGTAAAGTACATGCTAATGAGTTGAGGGGATAGCAATAAATTATATGCCTTAACTTAGATGAGTTTCATTTCATGATCAGTTGTGTTACGTTCTAACTCTGGAGAATCATCAACACAGTATGCCACACCACAGGAAGATGAGCTTTTGGGTGTTGCAAAAGAAAGTCTCTTCAGGTCAGCTGAAGTTACTGGCATTCTGCCACCCAGAACTACCCCCCCCCCTTTTTAAAAGAAAAAAAAAACATTCGGTACAGACCTGTCAATGACATGCTTACGTTGACACATACAGTATAGACCCTCAAATGATATGCTTCCACTTGTTATGGACACACATCGACATGTCAGTAACATGTTAACGCTTGTTAACATATTGATGAGTCAGTGAAATGTTCACACCCGCAATTAACAGGTAGAGACTAAATAATGATACAAACACTCGTCCCGTTGAGTTCCAAATGTCGATAGCAGGCATGAACGGGTGCTAAGTCTTAAAGTCTTGTGGTCTTAACGTCTAAAAGAGTTAGTAGGGTGGGTGGATGAGGTTAGCGAGGCGTGGCGGCGTGGAGGAGATCAGAACTTGCGAGACTCAAGAAAGGCGGCGAGGAAGCAGGTGGAGTACTGCGATGGACAAGGCATGGTAAGAAAAGAAAAGAAGAAAGATTGAGCACCTTCCACGGTGAGGCGAGCAGATGAGCTGTTGTGGCCGTGACGGTTGGCGGCAGTGCAGCGGTACACACCCTGGTCGGCCAGACTCACGCCCTGGATGACCAGGGATAAGAGTCCGCCACTCTGAGAGCTCTTGGTTCGCTCCCTGAGCAGGTTCTGGCCATTGTGATCCCAAACCACCCCGATGAACGGCTGCCCGTCAAACGAGCAGCTGAACTCTGCCACATCGCCGCTTTTGACGCGGATGTCCCGCAACTCCATCAGCAGTTGGGGCTTCAGGGGCGCTTGGATTGGAACGCTGTGTTCTGAGCTCTCCATTTCAACCTCCACTGTCCGCCAAGACATGCTGGAGCTCTCAGAGTAGGACTTGGTCAACTCAGTCAGGGTCTGAGTCTCCAGCCTTTGGCTTAGCTTAGCCTGAGCCAAAGCGCTTGGCGTGCTAGCTAAGGCTTTTTCATCTGGGCAGCAAGAAAGAGTACAAGGGTTAGGTCAACACACCATTGTGGACACTTCCTAAGTGGAGTGGCACTGTCTGGATCAGTGAGCAAAGGAGGAGATAGGACATGTTTTGTTGCACTGTCAATCATTCACGCTTGATTGGAGATCAGGAAAAAGGAGACCATAACTTCTACTTGGTTTTCAACCATGCAACATCATGCAACCATGCAACATCTGAAATTAGAAGGTCCACCTAGGTACACCACGGTGGTGTAAAATGATGGCATGTCCAAGCAAGTCTTTGTCTTGTTGCTTGTTAGCTGTGGAAATCACAAGTTCTCCTCAAAAAACAAAAGAAAAGCACGGATGTGATTTTTGGAAGGGTGCGCATTTGAGCCAATGCGAGGGCCAGGCCGCAGACTGTACGATGACTTGCGGCTTCATCTTAAGATGTCAGCCATGTGACCAAGCCTACTTGTTCATTGGCAGCTCAGCAGAACAAAACTGATGTTCAAGTTCATCGAGAACAGAGAGACTAACTCCATTTCATAACATCAGCCGTTTGTAGGACATTCAGCTAAAACTCTAGCCCCGAATTTTGGAGAAAATGGGACATTTGTTGTGAAAGAGGTGTGAGCGTAGAAGCTGCATGCACGCCGAGCGCAACACTGGAGAGTCCTGACATTACACATGCTACATTTGCGCATGCTACAGACTCAAACATGCTGTGACAAAAACAGGACGGCGTGAATTTTTAGGATGATTCCAATTGGGCGGCCGTGGCTCAGGAGGTGGAGCGGCTCGTCCAGTGACCAAAGGGTTGGCTGTTCGAATCCCACACATGTGGAGTCGTGTCCTTGGGCAAGACGCTTCAGCTACTTGGCCGCCAGTGCCACTCACACTGGTGGACGGCTGGCTGGTGTAAATGCTCCCTGGTGGATGGAGCGGCACACACTGGCAGCCGCGCCTCTGTTAGCCTGCCCCAGGCCAGCAGCTGTGGCTACCCAAGGTAGTTGACCACCATCACAGCGTCAATTTGTGAGTGCACCAATAAAGTGTCCATTATGAAGCGTCTTTGAGAGCCCAGAAAATTAATTGGATGCATTGTTAGGAATGATTATCAGCATTAATCCAATACATTGCTCGTGCATATGGACAGCTGTTCGAGCTCAACATCAACAATCAATATCAACTGAAGGTCCATGTACTAGTATGCTCTTTGTCCTCACTAGTATGACATTTCAGCGCACAGTAGAAAATAACTGAGGTGCGCTAATAGAACAACTATGTTACTAGTTAGACAAAGCTGTGTACTAGTGCAGATGTCAAATCTGTGCTACTAGTAGTTGTCTGACCGGTGAGGACCAAGAGCGCACTCGTTGGACATGGACCTTAAGTTGGACATCAAGGCTGTCAAATAACAATACATTTGTTCACAGCAGAGTCGTTTTCATAGATCACTCGTTTAAGCCCTTAGACCAGTTATTCAATATCCGACTAGTGCACTGACCTGTCTTACTATTGAGGACAAAGAGGGTACTAGTACGTAGACCTTTTTTGTCAAGAATATGTTCTATGCAAGCCCACTAGTTGAAATAGGGCATTCTGATCAGTATTGCGTTGGTGGAATAAGAGTTAATGCACTCGTTTTTAGCCATTTCTGCGGGCAGCCATTTTGTCTTCTGTCGACTGAAAATGACATCACAACTGCTCACAACGACCAATCACTGCTCAGATTCAGAGAACAGGTCAGCCGTGATTGGTCGTTGTGAGCAGTTGTGATGTCATTTTCAGTCGACAGAAGACAAAATGGCCGCCCCCAGAGATGGCTGAAAACAAGTGAATTTTGCTGCTTAACTTATATTCCACCAACGCAAAATCAAGCAGAATGCCGTGTTTCAACTAGTGGGCCTGCTGGGAACATATTCTTGAAAAAAATATGTTTGGGTTGACTTCGCTTTTAAGATGGATATGAAGGATTTGGACTAAATGCTAAAAGGGCTTGGCTGAAGACTAGCAGGGATTGGTGTCACGGACCGGTCGGTCTTCATGCCGAGAACTCACCATCCACATTGAGACTGGCTTCACACACAACCATTCCCCCCGAGTTCCTGGCAACGCACGAGTACTCTCCTTCGTGCTCGAAGGCCACACTGGAAATGTTCAATTGGCAGACATCTCCAAATCGAGACATCTTAAAGACCTCTGATTGGTTGAGCTCTCTGTCGTTCCACAACCAGCTGATTTGCAAATCTGCACCAGGAGGAGTGGGATGGCATCAACATTAGCAGTATAGTACAGCACACTACTGTACAGTATAGCAAAGTATGGTATAGTATGGTACGGTATAGTCTTAGGGATGCACCAACATCCAAGTCACAGGTCATTGACTGGTTTCACTCTTTTGGGATGCAAAACGAGTCGTGAAAGCTCCAACCAAATATTGAAACGATTGCAACTAGTCCTGGACTTTCAATTGAAAAACAAATCCCACCAAAATAGGCTCAGTAGTAACGTTAGGATTGTTTACAAATGGTTTCTGGACAGATTTTGGCCCGCCTACGTTTAGGTGGAAAACTGCGACAAAAGGTATTAGCACACATTATGTGTCTTCTGTGACTCGCTCGTGTTATTTTCTTGCCAACTTTGATGAACCAAGTACAAAAATAAAAAAACAAATGGGATTGACCAAGGGAAGCGTCATTGGCAGCCATCATTTCAGCGATTCTGACTTTGAAGTTAGAGAGTTTTGGTTGGAGTTCGGAATGAAAAACAAAACCCAAAGAAACCCCTTCAAGCCGAATGCAGCAAGCCTAACTCAATAAAGAGGACCCTCTGCGAAAAAGCCGAGAAAGGAAAGCAGACCACAGGAGAGAAGATGATTTTTGATGTGAAGCGTTTTGAGGGACAAAAAAAGTGGTGGAGACTGAGCTCTGCATTAATTATGATGACTGGAAAATTTGTGGCTTGTTCATTACTCAGACGACAAGCGGCACTTGCCCGCCACCAGACCTGGGCATTTTACGAACATTTCTCGGTCCGTTTATCGCCTTCCGCCTGCACCCGGAGTACCCTTCCGCCGTCTGTCTATCCGCCATTTTTTCCGGCCAGACCAAGTAGTAATTGCTAATTGCCTATTTGGTCCGGCCATCGTCGGCCACGGTAGATGATGGACGATGACATAGACTGAAAAAATGGCCTTCCGACTATGCTTAATCCGACTTTTTTTTTTTTAAGGCTACCGTCTATTGTTTATCACCTCCAAAATGGGCGTCCGTCGGATCTCTCCGACACATAGGCCAAATGCCCATCTCTTCCCGCCACCATAATGAGCCTTCTACGTTTTTCTCAGAGTAGGCACGGCCAGTGTCATAAGTGGCGAGATTTTGTAGGCTTTTGGTCAAGTCAGATGTAGGAAATATTTGCTTCCTCTCAAGGTATCTTCATTTTAGTTGGAAAAAACACCCCTAAAACTTGTAGTATGACTATTCCTCTTCTCATGCCTTGTCAGCTGCTTTAAACTCATACAGGCACAGCCCTGAACCGATTGGAATAGGTCACATGCTCAAACACTCGCTACTTCCCTCAAGTTGCATCAAGGTTGTCACTGCCCTTTTTTTAGACGGATGCCTTATGTTTTTCATACAACAAATGAGAAGTTCAAACTAAAGTTGATGTGAGCATTTGAAATTGTCCCAGGGAAAAAGTTTCTACACAAGAAAATAGTTTGCGACTATGGACAATGTGAAGTTAAGAAAAAGGAACTGTAGATTTTATGAATACAAGGAAAACAATTGCTCATTTTTAGAAAGAAAAATGTTTAATTTTCTCTTTTGTATTTAGAATTGCCCTTTAAATAGGTCAAATCTATTTGATCTCAATAATTGATTATCTGATTGAATTTTCAGAAGGATACTCAAATATTAAAATATTCAATAGTTGCGTCCCTACAACTGCCCCGTTATATTGTCATCATTTTGGTCTTTCATGAAGCTCTAGCTTCAGGTCCCTGGGATTAACCCGCCAAAAAATTGCTCCTCAAATGATGAGCAAAAATCCTCCTCAAATAGAAAAAGTCCTTTCAAGCATTGTAACGCGTACGCACGGTTGGACAACGGCCAGTTCGCGAGCGTCAAACCCGGAAATGTATTTTTGCCGCTTGTGAACTCTCACGCGCATTTCGATTTTTAGTCTCCACCTCGTGCAAAATTTGTCAAATCACAGCAAAAACAGCGGCCAGGTACAGCAGTTGCGGAAGCTGGCCGGTGCAGGGCGCGAGAGTTCAGTCGGTCTCTGGTGTGCGACGGGCCTGCGACAGGCCAAAGAGCCCGCTCGCCATCCATTCAATGCCTCCAATCGCTTTGTGTGTGCTTTCATTCTTTGTCCCTGTGGCTGCTTACGTCTCCCTTTGTTTTTTTTCAGATGTTTTGCGACTTTCCTTTTATATTGAAGTTGTTTTTGTCATTCTTGCTTCACTTCAGTCGTGACTGTGAGTGTGACTCTTCCATCAACTCAAAGCCGCTCTGAGCAGATGGTGCAAAATGGAGCTGACCGAAATTGCATGTCTTACCTTCCCCAGAGACGGCGCACTCCAGCTGGGCTGGGTGTCCCACTGTCACCAGGATGTCTCTCATGGGAGAAAGCAGGACCGGAGCAGGTGCCCGGCGTGCGCTTTCTTCAGCTACTGCAAGACAAGAAAAACAAAAGCCCTTCAAATGGGTGTCCGCTCAACTGCTGATCGCAAGCCAATTGTCCTTTTTGCTCTGCGGTGTTCCCGGACCAACCCTAACCTTAACCCTCAATTCCTGATTGGAGTGTCTGATTGTTATGTTCCGCCATTGGGCTGTGCAACACCGACACCACTCGTTTGAAATGGAAAGCTTTTCTATTCATCTTTCCCAAGGCAATTTTTTCCAATTGGACTTAACTTCATCATTTCTTTGTTGCAACCTGGCCCATAAGCCATTTTCCCCAGGTCTCCCGTGACCTTGTCCTATTAAGTGTTTGCGTTTTGGACGCAATTCCAAATGAATTACCTAAGCGGGATCGATAAAGTTGTCTGAATGTTGAAGTCACAACAACATCACGTGCGCTGGTGCCAAGAGTCCGGACGCTGAACCAACCTTCCACATTGAGTGACGCGGAGCTGGTGGCCTCCCCAAAATCATTTTTGACCTCGCAGCTGTAGACAGCAGCGTCCTCCGGGAAAACCTCCAGCAGCAGCAGCGTGTGCTCGTCTTCGTCGTGCAGGAACTTGCAGGTGGCGCTGTTGCTCAGAGCCTGGGAGCCCCGGTACCAGGTCACCTGAGGTCGTGGGAGCCCACTCACCCGCACCGAGAAGCGAACCGATTTGCCCGATGTCACCGTCTGGGCCTGCATGGGCCGCACCAGCTGAGGAGGTTCGGGGACTGGGGAGAGACAAAGGTGGGAGGACTATTAGGCGGGCGACACACCTCAAGACAACCGGGCTGTTTGTGTTCCAATTTTTTTCCCCTTCTCAAAGGAGGATGTCAAACCACCGACGATCCTTCGCCTTCCAAGATTGTCCCAGAAGACAAGCCTTCTGTCTGAGGTGTGTTAAGAGTGGATTTGTCCCAATAAACAGGTCTGAAAGGGGTCGGCCGGCTGGCAATCGTCCAAAATATCAGCTTCAATTTCAGGAGATGAGCTTACGTCGCACGTGAAGTGTGACGCTGCTGCTGTTCTTTCCAGCAACAAAGGTGTACTGGCCGGCGTCGCTGCTGTAGGTTTCGGCCACGGTGAGGCGGTGGAGCTTCCTGATAGTGACGTAACTGAAGCGCCGGTCCCCCGACAGCTGGATCTCCGTCCCGTTCTGCAGCCAGCGACCTTCCACGTCGTCCTCGTTCACTTCGAACTCCAACGTGGCTCTTTGTCTCTCGACAACCTGAAACAAGTCAGCGGAAAATGACGAGTTTTCTGGCAAATTAGGGATAAAGTGCAGTGAAGATTTGATTTCGAGGACTACTTTCCTTTGCAGTTTTTTCTTGATGTCAAAGTGTGGTTTTAATGAATTCAGAAATTCAGAACTTCAGAAATTCAGCCTCTTAACAGTACATTTAGCCTGATTTCTCGAGTCCTCCGTGAAATCCGACTGAATATATCCGCGCACTTTCAAAAGAAGACCTTTTCAAGCATCTGCTTTGACTTTGAAAAAACAATTGGCAATTTTTTTTCCCATTTTCCGACAGACCAGAACCATTAAGTGAATCATCATCAATTTGTGTTTTTTCTAACTCATGTCCTGTTTTTGAACGAGTAGATTGCCACTCATTTTTTGTATCTGATTTATTGGTTAATCAATGATGAATGGATTATTACAAAAATCGTTAGTGGCAGCTCCGGTTTAAGGTGTGTGGAAACGTATATGGTCTCTCTATCGCTTTCAAGTAACCCCAACATCCCTTGGAGACGACGAGATGGACTCACAATCACGTTTTTACTGGCAGGCTCCGAGATCTTGATGTCCCGTCCCTCCACCGCCAGGTTCCCCTTGGACACGCTGGACCCGGCCACGGCCGTGTACTCTCCGGAGTCAGAAAGACGGACGGATGGCAAAACTAGGCGGTGCACAAACGTCTCGGAGGTCATCTTGTATCTGCAGGATCATTTTTTTTCACTTGACTTTTCTGCCCTTTTGTGGTTGCAGGGGAAAAGTTGCGCTGAGCTACCTGTCAGACGGCTCCAACTCCTGACCGTCCTTCATCCACATCACCTCGATGTTTGCTTCGGAAAGTTCACATTCAAAAGTTGCTCTCTTCTTCTCTGTGATCTTCAAGTCCTTCAAGTGTTTGCTGAATTCAACCACACGAGCTGACACCAGAAAACAAAGTCAACTTTCAGTTAGGCAACCTCAATCTTTTTCCCTTGACGGAGCATTGAAGTCGCCGTCTGTCCGGTCCAGCAGTCACTCGTGTCGGTCCATTTGTTCGTCCGTGTGGGTTTGTCTGCGGCTTGCTGTGTCTGTCCGTCCGTCCGTCCGTCCACCCGGTCGGTCGGTGTGAAAGCGTGTTTGGCTTACCCTCCACGTAGAGCTTAGCGGCGGTGACCGACTGTCCCGCCACAAAGGCGTACTCGCCGCTGTCTCCGAAGTGAACGTTCCTGATGCTCAGTGTGTGCGTTTGCTGTTTGCAGCGAGCCTGGCATCTGTCGCTGGAGCGGATCTCCATGCCGTTCTTCAGCCATTTGTAGGAGATTCCATCGTAGTTGACGTTTACCTCAAACGTGACCGTGTCCTTCTCCTGAGCATTGATGTCCTGAAGCATGGTCGAGATGAGGATGGCTGAAAAAGGCAAAAAACAAAGACAAATAAATGCCTTTTGAAGAAATCACCAGTAGCTTTCACGGCTTGTCTTCTAGCCCACAGCTGTCAGGTTTGGCCGTCAGGGTGTCCGACCCAGCCAGGTGGGATAGAGAAAATATCAACTGCCATTTTTCGAGAAAAGTTAATGATTTTGTCCACCGGAAAGTGCGCTGACAACCACTTCAATGACGTGAAATTGGCTGCTACTCAGGATTTGACGCTTGATATTGAAAAGATGC
Source organism: Filicampus tigris (assembly GCF_054856515.1). Taxonomy (NCBI): domain Eukaryota; kingdom Metazoa; phylum Chordata; class Actinopteri; order Syngnathiformes; family Syngnathidae; genus Filicampus; species Filicampus tigris. The sequence goes on along the minus strand of NC_141230.1, from coordinate 24,182,555 downwards.
CCAGTTTCACCAGCACAGCAAGGTGACTTCATCCCAAACACTGTGTGAAAATAGATACCTCCTGTACAAATATTGCAAGAGAGTGACAGCAGCTTCCGTCCAAAAGAGGTTGCTTTGGTGGAAGCATGTGATGTTCTTTCACGTACTGCCAAAACTCAGGAAAATGTCGTTGTCTACGTCTATAAGGCGAGCGGCATGGTTAGCACATCAGCCTCGCAGCACAGAAGAGTTTGCATGTTCTCCACGTGCCTGCGTGAGTTTTCTCTGGGTACTCTGGTTTCCTCCCACATTCCAAAAACATGCATGGTAGGTTAATTGAACGCTCTCAATTGTCCCTTGGTGTGACTGTGAGTGCGAATGCTCGTTTGTCTTTGTGTGCCCTGCGATTGTCTGGTAACCAGTTCAGGGTGTACGCCCCGCCTACTGCCCAAAGACAGCTGGGATAGGATCCAGCCCACCCAGAGGAGAGGTTGAGACAGTGAACGGATGGACGGACGGACATCTACAAGGCAGGGGGACGAACAGCAACCTCTTTCTGAAAAGGGCACACTTGAGCCAGTTGAGGTTGTCAAGACTTCCAGGTCAACTGAAAAAGATTTCTAGATTGCATCAAGTTTCTTTTAGAAGTGGTGTATATCTATACTGGTGTACAGTATATCGTTCCTCGTGTGCAAATGAAACTCTTCATGATATTGTTGAAATTGCAATAATTTTTGTGAAGATATTTCAGATTGCTCATGGCATTTGCCACAAGAAAAGAACAAATGTTCATTTTTGCAAGTGTGTTTGTTTGCTCCAAAACAATGGCACATTTTTGGAGGAGTTGTCTTCTCAGTTTTCACTTCAAACATGCACCTTGACTCATTGCATAATGATTGAGGACCACAAAAAAAACGGTACCCAACTTACGGCTGACAGTGAGCGTGGCGGACACGCGGTCGTTGGCGCACACAAAAGTGTACTCGGCCGCATCGTCCCTGTTGGCGTTGATGATCTTCAGCTGGTGGAGTTTGCCCTGCACCAGCATGTGGAACTTCTCACTCATCTCTATTTCCATGCCGTTTTTCAGCCAGGTGGACGGCAAGTTGAAGTGGGACACTTCGCACTCCAAGGTGGCCACCTGGGTCTCGGCCACCGAGGCGCTCTTCAGGGCTTTGGTCACGCGAAGAGCTGTGGAGCAAAGGCCAAAGGTTAACTGCTGATGCCAACTGAGAAGTCGAACATGATGTTTGGATTGTATCCAAACCGAACATGAAGTGTTTGCGTGTTATATCGCACTTCAACGTTCACGTCGCCACTGTATCGCAGCCACTGTGATGCCCAACCAGAGTTGATTCGTTGACACACTAAGGCAGGAGTCTTCAATCCTCTTCCCCGAGGGCCGGTGTCCTGCCTGTTTTCCATCTCTCCCTGCTACAGATATTTACCAAAGGTCGATCCTGATCATTTGAATCAGGTGTGTGTTGCAGCAGGAACAGATGTAAAACAGGTAGGACACCGGCCCTCGGGGAACAGGATTGAAGACCCCTGCACTAAGGTCATCCTCCTCTCCCGCCTCCGTGAGGTGGGATGCGGCGGCAGCAGCTTAAGCAGGGAAAGCCCAGACTCCCTCTACTTTGCCACTTTATCCACAGAGATTTTCCCAAGCCAGGCGGGAGACGTCATCTTTATGTGCACATACATACATTTCGACTCACACTTTTTGTACATTAAGTGACGTTAATGTTGGTTGTCGCTGAGGCAACACTTTCGACGTGACTCATATGGTAAATATTGAGAGACTCATTCCAACATTTTCAGTGTGTGCACATCAATTTTGGCGAGGTTTCCGTCCATGATGCAACCACATAATGGACTAACTAACTTTTTTGCAGGGATTCAGCTGCGATTGATATTTGTGCCATGACTGTTTCTACACTGTGCCTAATCGAATGAAGGACAATAAATGTTCAGTGGCGTGTTGCGTGAAGCCGCTTCAGTGTCCAAACTTTGCTAGTTCTCTGCTTGGAGGTGGAGCCTGTGGTATTTGTGGGTGATGCGGGCTAAATTATGCCGCCGACAGAGTGGGAGAAAATAAATACATAGTGCACGTGTTCAACTGGCGTCTGGGACTCTTAAGTCATCAAAGATGAAGACAAAGAGCGGCATAGCATCTCATTGGCTTCAAAGGTGGGCTTAACCTCCACACGGGTGTTGAGCATATTTCACGGCGGCACGGCTGCTTACACTCGACGGTGAGGCGAGCGCTGCAGCGCAGATGACCGACCACTGCCGTGTACTCCCCCACTTTGCTGCTGTTCACATCCTGGACCAGCAGTTTGTGTGTCTTCTTCTCAGAGGTCATCCTGTAGTGTTCATTGGCCTGCAGCTCCAAGTTGTTGAACAGCCAGCGGACTGGAACGTCGTCCTCTGAGATGGCCAGCTCAAAAACGGCAGTGGCTCCCAGGAGCGACGTTACATCCTTAGGCTTCTTCACGATCTTGATGGCTGTCAGAACATTTGTTGTGACCACAGGGATATTTCACCACAATAGTAATGCATCAGATTTATACGACACTTTTCTGGACACTCAAAGACGCTTTACAATGGATCCATTATTCATGCGCTCATTGACACTGGTGGGCAATTACATGTGGAGCCACAGCTGCTGCCCTGGGGCAGGCTGACGGAGGCGCGGCTGCCAGTGTGCACCGATGACCCCTCCGAACACCACCAAACATTCACACCCAGCCAGCCCTACGCCAGTGTGTGTGGCACTGGAGGCAAAGTGGGCTAAGTGTCTTGCCCAAGCACACAACGACACATCCCAGATTGGTGTGGCCCAGTGATAGGCCGCACAACCCACCGGATCTTGGCCCACATACATCAGTGAATGACGGTCCTTTAGTGGGCCATATAAAAAAAAAAAGAAAAGAAGAAGAAAAAACGTTCACTTGCAGAAAAAACATTGCGTTATCTAGCAGTCTTTGCAAGGGAACGGAAACTTTGCGAGGAAACACAAATCTTTGCGAGGGAACGCAAAGTTAAGGTATGTGGGCCAAGTGCAGGTGGGTTTTGCTATTTATTTTCAGACCTGGGCATCGGCCCTCTGAAAATAAATAGTAAGAGACTGGCTATACATGTATGGTTTAGCATTCTAAATTGATTTCTGGGTCGGATCCTTCACTCAACAAGTGGCTCACATCTTGTGGACGTTACCTGCGTTCATTATTTGTAACTTACAAGTTACAGGTACAGCCGCAGGTAAGCAGATTCAAAAGCATACATGATGGAAATTGAGACCGAGTTCACAGATCATTGCGGGACTGGCCAGCGTACTGACTTTTCTGTTGCTAGGATTAATGGCATAGACATGCTCTTTTGATGCTCAAATGGATAGCGCACTGTCGTGTACTCAGCTAGGCTAAAGCTCAAATTTATGATGAGGTTCGGCTCCCAGTCAGTCCCTTTAGAGGTGGCTTACTAAGCCACTAGGCAGTCTTGCCAACTGATAGTTGATCAGAGAAAATGGCGAGACGTAGAAACCGCTTCTAAAGGGACAGACTGGGAACCATCGCAGAACGCTTTGCCTTCTGATGTCATGACAAATTGTCCGACATGCAGATGTCACTTCCCAAAAGCAGACCAAGTGACAAGTGCTTACTTTCAACGTTCAACCTGCCGTTGGCTGACAGTTTGCCCAACTTGAAAGAATAAACAGACTCGTCGTGTGCGCTGCAGTTGTTGATCTTCAAGGTGTGCACAGTGCCGCTGACGCTGATCTGGTATTTGTCGTTTTGCTTGATCTCCACTCCATTCTTGATCCATTGTGCTCCCCTTACATTTCCGTGGGTCAGCTCCAGACTGAACACGGCGTCTTGTGTCTGGACCACATTCAGGTTCTTTAGAGTCTTCCTCACCTTCACGGCTGTGGAAGAAACAGAGAGGTTTTCGACCAGCACCGGACTGGACCAGATGTCAGCTTTCCTGGCCTAAGCTAACCTCCTTGAATCGGGTTGCTACCTGTCAATTAGTAGGTCTAAGCCACGGGTGGGCAATTACCGTTACGGAGGGCTAGTATCCTGCATGTTTTCTGTCACCCTGCTGCAACTCACCTGATTCAACGATCACGATCATTATCCAGCTTCTGCAGAACTTGCTGATTATATGATCATTTGAACCAGGTGTGTTGCAGCAGAGAGGAATGGAAAACGGGCAGGACACCGGCCCTTGCTTAGACTCTAAGCTCTATCTATCTATCTATCTATCTATCTATCTGGGATGTGCATCTCTCCAATAAAAGACAATTGGACATGTAAAATATTTTAAAGTGTAATGATTCAGTTTGTTTCGATTCGATACACACATCTTGTAAATCAAAACAGATTTTCAGATTCAAACTGGTTTTGTTGCAACCCTACTATCTGTCTATCCATCCATCCATCCAGGGTTAGGGTTACCTTCGACTTTGAGATTGGCCGAGGTCTTGGAGCTTGCAATTTGGTAGGCGTACTCTCCGACGTCACTGGCTTTGGTGTTGACGATAACGAGGCATCTGACGCAGCCGTTCACCTGGCTCAGGACGTTCTCGTTCAAGTCCACGGGTTGGCCGTCTTTCAGCCACTTGCCTTCCACGGACGGGTTGGCCACCTCACACACCAGCTCGGCCGTCTGTGAGTCGGCTACCACCAAGTCCTGAAGAGGCTTCTTGATAGCACCCCCTGGTGAGAGGAGATCACCATCAGCTCCACCACATGAACAATTGCCAATTTACAACCCAACCCAGCTTCCACACATGTCCATCATACCTGAGACGGTAAGCAAAGCGGAGCATGTCTTCTCGCCGGCAGCAAAGGTGTACTCGCCCTCTTCGTCCTTCATAGCATTTAGGACTGTCAGAGTGTGCAATGTGTTCTTGGACTCCATCTTGTATTTGCTTCCCGCTTTGAGCGGCTGCCTCTTGAAAGTCCAGAAGGCGTCAATGCCGGGGTGAGACACTTCCACTTCAAAAGTCACGTTCTCCGACTCTGCGCAAGTCTTGTCCTTCATCGGAACCACAATTCGGACGGCTGCACACACCAAACAGTCCAGAGTTGAGACATCACTATTGTCCATCTATTTTCTACAGTGCTTCTCATTGGGGTCACAGGTGAGCTGGTGCCTATTACAGCTGGCTTTTGTTCAAGCGACAGGCACAGACTGGACCAGACCGGCACCCAGTGTAGTACCACTACCACGCTGTGCCACAACATGCCAGGCAGCACTGGAAGGGATTCATCATCATAAAGAGAAGCAGAGAAGGGCCCCAGCTTAACAAGAATGCCGCAGAGCTGAACGCAGGTGGAAAAAAGACAGGGTGCAGGTCTCTTATCAAATCCTAAAGAACTGCTGGCGTCGTTACCAGAAAAAGGTGAAGGAGTCCAAGAGAGACCATTTGTCATGTCTGATTCAGGCGAATTGCCAAAATCCACGTGTCCTATTTAAAACAATCGACTCTGTACTCAAGCCCCGTCAACCGACTTGCATGGACTCGTCCCCTGAAATGTGCGACAAATTCCTGCAGTTTTTCATTGACAAGGTTGCTACAGCTAGGGCTCTTGTTTTGAACGCCACATTTGACCCCTCTGTCCAAGTTCCTTGTTCAGGGGGACAGTTTGGGGGGAAGTTTGATAAGAAGGTCACTATTGCGGCTTTTTATTGTGTTTGGCTCAGGAAGATATCCCACTGATAAATGGGGGTTGACTTGCACTACAAAATCGCGGTACTTCAATTCATGAATTAACGTAATGAAATGTCGATTTGCCTGACAAAGACCAAACGTCAAAACAATTGCGTCAATGAGTATGAGCTTCTTTGCTCATTTGTGCGACTTACTATGCACGGACAACTTGCAGGTGGTGTCGGCCCGGCCAACCACCAGCTTGTAGTGTCCTTCGTCTGAGGCAAAGGTCCTACTGAAGACAAGGCGCTGCTTGGCTCCCTTGGCCACGATCTGGACCCGGTCACTGGGCATCACCGTTTTGTCGTTGTGGTACCACTTGACCGAGCTGATGTCCTGAGCCGAGATCTTGGCCTCCAGAACGGTCTTGGTGCCTTCAACAGCACTCGTGTCCTTCAGTGGGATCAGGATGGCAATAGCTACGATGCAAGATACAATTTGTGCATTATTTGGCAAAGCAAATGAAGAACTGCAGTCAACCCAGACTGCAGCACCGTTCGCAATCGTTTAGCACACTGCTTACTGCGGATATTCAGCTTTGCAGTGGTGGAGATCCCCTGAGCGGGAACTGCAAAGGAGTAAATGCCAAAGTCGTCCTTCCTGGTGTCCTCAATTAGGAGTTTGTGGATCTGTTTGTCGATAACCACGTGCACCCGCTCCGAGACGGTTACAGCTTGTCCGTCCTTCATCCAGGTACCTTCAACGTTCCCCTGAGAGAACTTGACCTCCATCTGAGCAATGTCCCCCTCGCAGACCGTCAGATCAGCGAGAGGCTGCATCAGGGTCACCGGGCGGACTGCAACAGGAAACACGCACCAGTCAGTTTCAGTTTCATGAAACATTATTCATCCCAGAGTCAGCAAAGAATGGCACAGTTATTCTATATCGTGTAATTTGTACAGGATCCTCAAGAATGCCTTTTGTATAGCCATTGCGCATGAATGCTGAAGAGCTGAAAGCTGACCTGAAATGCTGTGGACGGAACAAAATTGTTGAAATGAAGAATGTGAGACTTGAAGTTGGAACAGTCCAGAAGGGAAATAAGGAAAGTGTCAAATATCACTCTATTTGGTAATTCTATTGTTAGCCTTTGGCAATTTGAGAAATGCCAAGTCGTCCCAAGTGAGATTAATATTTTGAAGTTGGAATGCTTGGGATCAGTCAGGGAATGTAGAAAGAAGAGACAAATGTGGCAAATGTCTTAATTTGGGAATTGGCAAAACTGGGGAATTTGGGAATCATCGAAAAGTAGTAGTCCCCAAGATGTCCCGAATTGTGTGACTATTTGGACGTGGAAATGGTTTGAATCGGTTCAAAAATGTGGAAGAAGCCGAATGCCAACAAAGAGGGGAAATCATTCAAAGCTTTTCTTTTGGCTGGTACAGCATGTATTTGCGACGGTAAAAGTGTGAAAAGTGCAAACCAAAATAAGAAAGAGAAAGAAAAGGTCAGAACAACATCTCCTGGACTCACATTTCATCTTCAGCGAAGCATGCGTCTTCAAGTCACCCACTGCGAAGGAGTATTGTCCCTGGTCGGCCTTGTTGACGTCTTTGACGGACAGGCTGTGACGGCCGCGCCGCGATGAGATGACATGCTTGTTGCTTGGGGACAATCGCTTGTTTCCAAAGAACCACGCACCATCGGCATCCTCGCGGGAAACCTCGCACTCAAACTCTCCAGAGTAGGTCTCCGGCACCTCTGCGCTCTCAAGGGGTCTCAGGATCTCCAACGGGGCTCCTGTTGGTGCCAATCATACTTGTGTGCCATCCATCTACAGTATCTAGCTCCATACTAATGCACAAAAGTGAGCGCACCGCTCACATTTTTTGTAAATCATTGATTCTGTCTTTTCATGGGACAACATGAAACCCCATGATGAGGGGACAGGAAATTGGCACTGTTATCCGAGCTGGGCACTGACCCCTTGACATTGTCACAAAGTGTCATTTTTTTCAGCGTCGTCCCATGAAAAGACCAAATCCCATAGTTACAAAAACGTTAGTGAGATAGCCTGCAGTATGCGGTAACTTTCATTGATTCAACCCACCTTCAACATTCAGCTTGGCGACAGTTCTGACGAGTTCGTCGTCTACGAGCATGCAGGAATATTCGGCGGCGTCTTTCATTTCCAGCATGAGCACAGACAAGAAGTGGACTTTCCTGTCTGAGTGCATCCTGAACTTGTCTCCAGAAAGGATCTCTGTGTTGTCCTTCAACCATTTGACCTTGGTGAAGGGTTCGTTGGTTTCGCACTCAAACGTGGCCATGGTGTCTTTCTCCTTGGCGTTGATGTCGTCCAACTTCTGTGTGAAGGTGATTACTTGTTTTGCTGCAGCACCCAAAACAGAAGCCGTGTGTCTTGGGAGGAAAAATACTTGGCAACCGATTTACCAAAGGTTCGCATCAGCAAAAACAGACTGGGAGTGGTATAGGCAAATAGATCAATTCAGCATCAAACCCGAGGTGTATTGCGGTGGTGGCTGATTACGTCAGAAAGGCAGGTGCAAGCCGGCACCGCTGGGCGTAACCATGACTGCGGCAATTGTGGCCGAGGAGGAGGCAGAGCCAGAGGCCACAGAGAGAACGGATCTCTTACAAATCATGGAATACAATTTTTGAAATGCCAGACAAAAAGGGTGGAGACGTAAAGTGCAGCAATGCAATTTGGGAACTAGTGCGCAATCCTAGGGCTGAATTCTTGGCCAGTCCCAGTCGGGATTCTTCCCATATCAACTGTGACAAAGCTCTGCACTTGCACTTCAGTATATTGTGGCAATTGGAGTTGGCCTCCTTCAGAGATTTTCAGGTGAGATGTCCCATCAAACAAAACATGGCTTTTAAGTTCTTGCTGACTTCCCTAAAAATGATCGCACTCATAAATAGCATTTCTGTAACTCGGTAACTTTGTTTACCCTTTTCACTGACACTTCTAATTCCATCACTTTAAGTTTCATTTTGTTTCTGTAGTGCTCTCCTATACGAGATGTTCCATGGTGAAAATGGCTTTCACCATGAGCTACCTTTTAGCGGAAGTCAAGCCAAACATACATTTTTTAATTTGTTCTATGCAGGCCCACTAGTTGAAACACAGCATTCTGATTAATATTGTGTTTGTGGAATATTAGTTAAGCAGCAAAATGCACCAATTTTTAGCCATCACTGGGGGCGGCGATTTTGTCACTTCTGGCGACTGAAAAGGACATCACCGACCCGCAGGGCTCAGATAACGACCAATCATAGCTCGGCTTCAGAAAACAGGTGAGCCGCGATTGGTCATTATCCGAGCCCTGAGGGTCGGTGATGTCATTTTCAGTCGACAGAAATGACAAAATGGCCGCCCCCCGGAGATGGCTAAAAACTGGGTGGATTATGCTGCTTGATTCATATTTCACATTAATCATATTGCCTTGTTTCAACTAGTGGGCCTGAATAGAACATATTCTTGAAAAAATGTGTTTGGGTTGACTTCCTCTTATAGAGCAAAACCCTCATTTACTGTAAATAAAACAGTCTCCACCACTTATATACCTGTTGCCAATTGCCCTACAGTCTTAGTAAATCAGGCACAACATGCCCATTAATAAGATCTAAGAATCAAAACGCAATTTAGCGCCCTCTTTTTGTGATCTGAGTAAATCAGGCCTTTGGATGTTGGTGGTGGGCTTTCACTTGTACAGCGCTTTTCTACCTGCAAGGCACTCCAAGCGCTTCAAAACTAACTACTTGCTCAAGGACACATCGACATGGTCACAAGGGCCGGGCCCATGACGCCCCACGGGGCAATGCTGCCCCCAAGACGATTTTGTGCATTTCATTTCAGTTGCTGAGCAAGAATATGTCTCAAAAAGATCTAATTATTACCTTGCACCAGGAGGAAAGCGTGACTGGAGGTCTCGCCGGCAGAGTTGACGGCTTTGACCATGACGCTAGCCGAGTCTTCCGCTCGGACGTCTCTGATCACCAGCTCACATACGTGGTCTTCGGGCCAGAACCAATAAAGCCGCTCAGTCTTCTCCAGTAGAACACCGTTCTTGAACCATTGGCATTCAGGTTCTGGTTTGCCGACGACCCGGACTCTGAACTTGACTTCGTCCCCTCGCGCCGCTGTCTGACTTGAGATACGCTCCAGGATTTTGGGAGCTTCCATGCTTGCTGAGAGCTTGACCCTTTCTGGCTTGAGTGGTTTGGCAGTGATTTTGCCTCGCTCTTCCTCTTTTTTCTTCTCTTCCTCCTCCTTCTCCTTGGCTCGATGAAGGAGGTCTTCCTTTGTCTTCCTCAGAAGATCCTCATAGGATTCGTCTCTCTTACGAGACTTGAGTTCCACGGCCGTGATGGATTCGTAATAGCCCTCTTCTGTCCTGCGCTTGAACTTGCTCCTCAACTCCTCCGATTCCTCAGTGGCTTTTTCATGAACAATCCTCTGTGCTTTCTTGAGCTTGATGATCTCTTTCTGCTGACTGTCTTCTGAGGCTTGCTCCACCTTCACCACCTCAAATGGAGTTCTTCCAGGTTCCGATGGAATCTCGGCTGCTTTGGGCTCAGGAGCCCGGCGAAGATGTGTCCTGAAGTCTTCCCTCTGCTGAATCTCCAGTTTAACTGTGTGCTCAGTAGAGCCTAGGTTGTTGTCCGCGACCACCCTGACCTCACCTGAATCGTAAGACTTGATGTCAACGATCTCCAGGTAGTAGATGCCATCGTAACGTAGTCTGTAGCGCTTGCTTTTGCGGATAAGCTGTCCATTGAGGTACCAGTTGACCTTGGGCACAGGGTAACCGGTCACTCTGCAGCGGAATCGGGCAATGTCACCTTGCAGCACTCGAGCCGGCTCAGGAAGCAGGACAATTTCGGGTTTGGTCTTTTCTGTCTCCTCATCGGCACCCACACCTGTGGGTCCACCCTCATGAGCCGTGCGCTCCATCTCTTCGATTCTGTGCATGCCTATCCTTCCCTCAGGCAGCTGGCTCTCCTCGACCAGACCCTTCTCGTCTTTCACGATCAGGGTGGCCGAGTTCTGGTCCACTCCGAACTTGTTGGTGGCTCTGCAGGTGATGACGCCACTGTCCCGCGCGTACGCGACCTCGTAGTCCAGACTGCAGTAGCCAAATTCATTGACCATGCGTAGCCGGTTGGCGGCCTCCAAGGGCTTGCCATCGTGGAGCCAATCCACCGCCATGGTGGGGTCGCCGATCGGGGTCAGCCTGCACTCAAAGTGAGCGGGGCCGAACTTCTTCATTCGAACGGAGGTCAGTTTCTTCTTGAATTGCGGTTTCTGCTGCTTCTCTTTGTCGTAAAGGTCACCGTCCTCCCACTGCTCTTGACCGTAGCGGAGATGCAGGGGCTCCAGCTCTGGGGGGGCGATCTCCTTGGCCTTGTAGGTTCCTTTGGGAATAATGAGCTTCCTCTCTGGTGGAGGTTCAGCGTAGTCCATCTCAACGTTGACTCTGCAACGGGTGGTGTCTCGGCCAGCTTTGTTGATGGCTGTGGCTGTGTACCACGCACTGTCTGAACCTGATGCAGATGGGATCTGGAATGTTGCTTCTCCTCCGCTTCCTTCAATCCTGGAACACAATTGTCAGGTCAAGGCACTTTTTTTCTTTGGAATCATTTGGGAAACAGTCAGTTGCGTACGTTCTCTGGTCATGGAACTTACGCTACTCACAAAAAGTGTGGGATATTTGAGTTTGGGATGAAATTACTTTTACAAACTTTTATAGGTGAACGTGTTTTGACCTTGTGTAAACTTTCTGAATGTAACATGGTCAACTTGAATATTTGAATGCCTTTTGCACATCTTGCTGTTGGACAGCACGGAGCTGAAGGGCAAAATTCCTGTTATAGTGCATTTTAGTTGACTTGAAATGTCACTCCAAAGCCCAATGTCGCAAGCTTTTTGTGAAGACTGTACATGCTTGTACACTACAATTGAAAGCACAGCAACAATAGTTTCGGGGAGTAACATGGAGCATACTTGATATGTGGATGCTTGTGAGGCGTGACAATGTCGCTATTTTTGAGCCAGACAATGTCGGGCAAGGGGTTTCCGATGGCTCTGACTGCTAGTTCAACCAGAGTTCCTTGCTTCACGCTAATGTTCCTCAGCCTATCTGTGAACTGCGGACGCACCAAAGTTTCTTTGGCTGGAAAACAAACAGAAAATGAAAAACGGAAGCATCAACAACATCCGCAACTAGCGACAGACGAGCTATTTTTACCATCGACAGTGAGCGTGACCGAGATGGATGAGCGTCCAGCCCTGTTCTGAGAGACCACCGTCCATTCGCCGGAGTCATGCGGCATGGCTGGGGTGATGATCAGGGACTGAGTACCGTCCTCTTTAATCACGATCTTGTGGGTGTAGTCGCTGACCACTTGTTGTCCTGTGCAACCGCACACACACGGCAAGTCGAAGACCTCGTCAACAGAACTGCGACAGCCAGCGTGATATGAACAACCTTTGAGCTCTTTAATACGCACCATTGTGGAACCAGTAGGTGTCCGGCATGGGTCTACCGACCACCTTCAGGTCAAATCTGGCAGTTTGCCCTTCGGAGCATTGACACGAGACGGGCTTCACTACAAAGACGGGCTTGTAGAGTTTCTCCAGTTGAGCCTCGTGCGTGTCATCGAGCCTTCGGACCGGAGAACGCCCGGGAGAACGACTGGGAGACCGACTGAGGGAAGGGGCGGGTGAGCGGCTCAGCGAACGAGGAGACGTGGACCTTCACAACAACAAAACACACTTGAAAGGATGCCATAGAGAGCATCAAACTCAAACGCCTTTCGACACCTTGACAGGATTTCTGGTGGGCCTCAAAGATATTGCACATCCATCTATTGATCACATTTTTATATTATCACTCAATTTTAAAGTGTGCTGACAATATGTGCACAAACTGCAGACCTATATTCATCTTTCTTAGTTGATACTTGCTAAGCATAAGTGAGGAAAATTCCCTTCTTCCTCCACTGTGCAAGAAATGATAATCTTGCTAACATGAGGATCGCTTCAGCATTGTCACCTTGTGATTTTTGCTTTGATTTCAAACGGTTGCTGGAGCAGTGGGAAAAGTCGCTAAATTTCTATGGTGGCAACTCTGAAGAAGTCAAGTAGCAGATCTTGCTCACTGTGCACGTCAAAACAAAAGCATGGCTTTCAAAACGAAGGTCCTACATGTTTGACTTCTTATTTGAAGTCAATAAAGATTGCAGACTGGCCGGATGCAGATGTGTCTCAGGACAGCACCTGGCCGCCAATATCCTCAAAGGTAATTGATGCTCCCCTATAAGAATTTGTAGTTGCCTATGGATGCAACAAGACTACTTTTCCCTAAACGAAACTACTCAACTAAATTCAACTTTGTCCCCTGGTGCCAAGAGGCCAAAGTACAAATCCCAATTCCAATGAAGTTGCGAAGTTGTGTTAAACATGAATAAAAACAGAAAACAATTGGCAAAGCATTTTCAACCGATATTCAGTTGACTACACAACAAAGACAGGATATTTCATGTTCAAACTGTCGAACGGTATTGTTTGGCTTTGTTTTTTAGTAAATATTCTCTTGCTTTCCAAAAAGGTGGGAGAGGGGTAACAAAGACTGGGAAAGTTGATGAATGCTCAAAGCAAGGTTTGAAAACAACCCCGCTGGCAGCTGACCTTCGATTCACCTACACGTCCCCCCCCCACTCCCCACCCCCCATCTCGGCACCTCATCAAAAATCAGCATTGTTCTGGAAATGACATGGGCTCAGGAAAAGCAAACCTTGCACATGTGTTAAGGCGGCATTAATGCTGGACTGCCCTCTCGCTTGCACATTTAGTTCATGTTAGCGTGAGCGTACCGGATCCTCTGCGTGGCCGGCTGCGGCGTGTACGAGCGGGGCGACACACTGCCGGAAGGTTCCACATAGAGCTTGCCGGAACTGACGGCGTTTCCCTTCACGTTGCTGGCCAAGGCGCTGTACACGCCCTCATCCTCGGGCAGGACCACAGCCAGTCGCAGACTGGCATGTCCGTCCTGAAGAACCTCCACCTGGTAGCGCCCGCCGGCGCCAATACGCTGACCATCTTTGAACCAAGCGATCTGTCAAAACACATCACGTCCTCTTTGACATGTTATCCGCGGATCACATCTTAATCCTCCGGGATCTACCGTCAACATTTGTGTCCACCTTGCTTCCTTTTTTTTTTTTTTTTTTTTTCCATCTGTGCTCATGCAAATGTAATACAAGTTACCAAGAGACAGATTTTGTCATTTGCCACTTTCAAAAAAATATCCAAGTGTACATTTTGGCCATTGAAATCTATGAAAATGACATTTTTAAACTGACTTACTCTCATTTGACATTTTTGTCCCCAATTTTCACAGGCAATGTCGGGCAAAAACTTTCCCCAAAAGGGAGACTTTGGAGCCACAATAAACTGGACTTCTCTTAACCCATCATCACATTTCCACAATTCTTCCTGCGTTGTACTCATTGTTGAAGTGGCCAAAGCAAGCAGACTGCGAATTTGGGCAGATGTTGTCACGTCGCTCTTGAAGCGCGCTCACCTTGGGCAGCGGCACTCCGAGCATCCTGCAGTGGAAGGTGACGCCCATTCCCTCGACTACGCGGTAGTTCTTCACCAGTGTGTCGAAGGTGGGCGGCACGTCCCCGCCGTCTGCGGCCCTCACCGTCTGCTCGCCGTCCTCGGCCAGCAGCTCTCCGTAAGTGATTCTCAGGATGCTCAGCTCGATCTCCTGCATGATGCGCTGCTCAATGAGGGACAGGTGGAAATCCTGAGTGCCAAAATGGAGAAAAACAAGACAGTGAGGGGATGCATAGAAGGATGTCTGAGATCAACTGCCATTCTGGTTGCCTTCATTTTACGCAGAGGCCTTTCACTGGGACAAAAGTACTCATCTGCTGTGCTGAAGTAGTACAGCGCAGATACTTGTTTAATCAAGTTATATTTTAAAAATTAAGTGCCGATTCAACTCTTTTACTTCAATACGAGTCAAGAAGTACAATGAGAAATGTACTTCAGTAAAAAGCACAATTGGTTTTACTGTCAGTTATATGTATAGAGTTTCTGCTTTGAACTTGGCCTAATGGAAAAGAAAAAAAAGTCTTTTGTACACCTATGATTTTGCTTCCTTTATAAACTTTTAGTCCTCATACTGACCAAAAACGAAAGCTCGCTAGCACTGACTTGAGCTTTTGTGCCATCCAAATGACTGCCCATGACTTTGCTAATATTGCAGGCTCATTAGCAAAAAAATACACCTCACCAACCACTGGATGGTTTTATTTGTTTTCAGAATTTTTGAATGCCAGTAGCTGAAGGTCTTTAGACTGGCAAAAGACAACACAGTTTGACAGAATCCAGCATGAAGTCAAGGTAAGACTAAAGATGGCTAGCCAGCGTCAAGTGTCCCCAAACTCCAGCAGAACGTTGTCAACGACATTTGGCATGCAATGAAAACCATAACGGCTTGGCCAACCCCCCCCCCCCACCACCACCACCACCACCACCAAAAAAAAGCAGTAGCCGGGAGGCAAATTGCATTTTCAATAGGTTAGAATTACTCGACTTTGTACTCTAGGAAAGTACTTGAGTTGCTGCCGATGCAAATGACAAGTGGACCCTCTTACCTGTCCGGAGATAACGGTGGTGGTCATCTTGTCCATTATGGTCATGGTGGGGGCAACGTCTCCGACCAGGGGATGCTGCACCGGCGCTTGTATTCCCGTCTTGGAACTCACCTCCTGTTTCTTCACATAGGCTTCATATTCATCTGAAGGGGAGACATTTCACAAGCTGCAGTTGCGACCAAGGCCAGCATGGCCGACGGATATTGTCCGTGTGGACGGTCACTCATCCAGCTCATGCTCATTGCCAAAGGTTGAATGGATGACACTGGAGCCAACGGGTTGCTTGAAAACGTTTCGTTCTTTTCGGTTGAACATTTGAGAGGGGCTCTTCCTATTTTTGTCACTGGGTAGGGTGGTCACAAAAGGGGTGGAGTTGGAAGAAACTAGAAAGGCAGCGGAGGAGCCTGATGCCATGACTTTGTCTTGGTGGTTTGCTTTCAGCTAAGCAAAGATTGGCTCCCGCCAAGGGTAAGGTGGCCACCTAGGAGCCATTCTACCAGCAGGCAGCTCGGTATTCAAAAAAAACGCGTTTGCCAGCCAATAATAGAACAACCTCAACAATCTGAAGCCTTTTGTGACCAGCTCCAGCACAGACATAAATAGGAAAAATCCACACCTACAAATTGAGAAGCCAAGGAGCCTTTTAGACAACAAACCAGAAGAATCCAGTTGGCCAAAGTCAACCTTTGCGGGCTAACGCCAACATGCTTTGGCCGTCGGACAGACCGACCTTCCTCCAGTAGCCTGGCGCTGGCGGACGCCTCTCCGAGCTGGTTCCGGGCAAAGACGCAATATTCTCCAGCGTCGTCAGCAAAGGTCATCGAGATGAGCAGGTGGCACACGCCGCTCTCCTTCTGGTAGGCAACTTTGTATCTGCAAGACAGTTGCCATCTTGTCACAGCCACAGTGACCGTGAGGGCGCCATGCTGCTGGACGCTTTGTGTCAACCTCCTCCTTCAAGCGTTTTTGTTGTGTTCATGCAATTGGAATTAAAGTTCCCGTGGCTGGAGTTTTTGCTCCATGTTGTCATTTCCCAACTCCAGCTCTCTAAATTTAGCAAAAATGTATTGTTGACATCAAATTGTACATGTTGGCTTTATGGTGACCAGATTCAACTATACTGTATTTCTAAATGAGATGATTTACCTCCAAATAACTGGAGCAAATGTGTTTTACAGAAGTGTGTATATAACTGGTAGCCTGTCTCATGAAGTGCTGTAGTTGTCACATTCCAAACGTTTGCTGACACCTGATTTCATGAGTGTAAGGAGGAGAAGGCCTGTTCAATTTGTCATTTAAGACCAAAGCTGCTACTGAGAAAATCCTTTTCACAATTCCTTCCTGAGGTTGTTTTACAACCTGCAGACTGC
Source organism: Filicampus tigris (assembly GCF_054856515.1). Classification (NCBI taxonomy): domain Eukaryota; kingdom Metazoa; phylum Chordata; class Actinopteri; order Syngnathiformes; family Syngnathidae; genus Filicampus; species Filicampus tigris. The sequence continues at coordinate 24,165,851 of NC_141230.1, read as the reverse complement.
AAACAAATTAGATTTCAAATGGAAAGAAAAGGAACGAATATTTTAGACAAAGGACAAGAACTGATTGTTAATTAAAAATGTAAAAAAAAAAATTGAAAAAAAATTGAAATGGAATCTAAAATGAGAAGCGTATTATTGACTTTTTTCTGTGTGTTTATTCTCCACAACGGTCGTCAAATCCAACACGGCCTTCTGCTTAAAGAGCGATGGCAAACCTATATCCGCTGGTGAGCGGGATGCCGCTCTTCTTCCAGGTGATGTGCGGCCTGGGGCTTCCCCCGACTTGGCATTCAAAGACAACACTTGCTCCCTCGACCAGCTTCTGGACGCCGGGAGTCTTGACGAAGAAAGGAGCCACGGCGCAGGACTCAGACTCAACCGCGCTCACATGGGACAAAGTTTCTTCTTCAGAGACTCTGCAAAAACATTTGCGTGCGCGTCAGCAGACGGAGGCGCTTGACATCCAAGAAAGCTGGTGGCCACCAACTCACGGTTTCTCTTCAGGTTCCTCTGCGACATCCTCTCTGCCCTCCACGTCTTCAGACACTGAAAGTCAAAGTCAGCATGAGAACCGAGAAATCAAAGTAGCACCTCGCCGATTACTTTTGGGGGCTTCTTTTCTTGTTGACAAAAGCCCTGCAAGCCTGAGCGCGTTACCGGGAAGACGTCCCTGCACAACACTTGAAAATCTCTATGTGGCTTGACAAATATTTTTGTTCACGGTTGAAGGTGCACGTTTGTCTCCCTGAAGACAGATTCGTCCTGGAGCACGGGCCGGCCAGCTGCATACATGACTCGTAACAATCAGACATCAATTTCACGTACTTGAGCAGAGCGCAACACCTTGTCATCCCCAGCCAAAACTCAGCACCTTGCTTGCTCAAGCTCACCATCTTCACTGACTGAGCAATGAAAGATTTAATTTGGGGGGGTTTTCCCACTACTTCTTGTCTTTGTCCAGACTTGAATAGTACATGCAGATCAGCCCATGCAGGGTCCTGATCATTTTTTATTATTTTTTTTGCCCATTGCGATCTGGGAGGTCATATTTGAAGGCCATGAAATGTCAAGCCTGCGAACGGGTGTGAACCGACTCCACTGTGGACGCACTGACCCCGGACAAGCAGGTAGCAGGAGGTGCTGAGGGTTCCCGCCTCGTTGGTGGCGGTGCAGGTGAAGCGGCCGCTGTCCTCGGCGAAGGCCTCGCGGATCAATAAACGGGCGCAGCCGTCTCGCTCGTAACTGATCTGGAAGTCCGCGGAGCTCTCAATCTTGTAGTCCTCTCGGAACCACATGACCACGGGGGCCGGCTGGCCGCTGATTTGGCACTCCAGCAACACACACTCGCCTTCGCTCACATTTGTGTCCTTCAAAGCCTGACAAAGAACCCAACACATTTAGCGCACTCCCAACTTCAAGCACCCCACACTGACGAGTGTCTGACTCACAGAAAGCAAGACGGGCGGGACCACACTGTCACTGGGGGGAGTTGCGGCAGCTTCTTCCACCACCTGGACGGTGAGACAAATAAATGCAACACTCTGAGTCCACTTCTTCAACGCAGCAAACAACTCGGCATTGAACTTTGACCAAGCGTAAACGTGGAGGTGGGTGGCAGAGGAGCGGAGAGGGGCTCACGAGGTGACGACATCAACAGATGACTGGCGACATCACGCATTTTCACACCAATCAGGAAAATGGCTTACTTCAAAGAGGGGCAAGCAATCACTCGCACAATAATTATCAAAGAAGAGCTTCTTTGGGTTCTATGGTTTTCATATTCATACCATTGCTTTGAGTGTAAAGTGACAGTCAATTAGGTAGCTTTTCTTCCTCCCTCTGCCTAAATCGTCTTCGTCGCCACGAAGGAAGACTGTCTTTTCAAAGAATGAACTGTCTTTTAAGACTTTAACATGTCATGCGGGAGGAGAAAAAACGATGCTTTTCTACGGTGTCTCGATATCAGCCCTAACCAACTGCAGGTGGCTCTGCTACGTATCCTGTGACAAGAAGGACGATGGCAATGTCACTTAGCGACTTTGATCAACAAATACTCAAAAGCTTTGACAACAACATGCCGGGCCAGACGGGCCCAAGCGGACCATGAAGCTGTGGCCCGACTCCTTTTCTGTTGTTGAACTCAAAGCCTAAGAATGGAGAGGCGGCCTTTGCCCTAGCCATCCGCCAGTCGTGCAGCTTTCCTCCAAAACGCCGCCTCAACTCCTGCCAAAGTGAGATGAGCTCGAGACATGCGGTGTATGGTCAATGTTTCCGTCACCTGCGTGATGCGGATGAGCTGCTGTTCCTGGTCCTGGTCCGGCCGGGCTTTGCCGCTGTAGCCAGCCTCGCTCAGGAAGCCCGCCTGCTTCCAGGGGGGAAGGACATCAGAACTGCTGCCGCCGCCCACCTGCACGGTGCCCATCGGGGACACGACGGCCCTGATAGGCAGAGTCGCGCTCCAATGAGTCCCACATTCGCCCAAAGGCAGAACTTTCAACCCGCTGAGCACACAGCGATGCCACCCAACCAGGTCAAACTGGACAATCAACAAATTCAAGTCGGCAGCTGACCCTCGCATAATGAAAGACGGCGACCCCTGGTCTTCTTATCAGGAAACAATTTTCGTAATCTAGGGGCCTGTGGCTCTTTCAGGCTTTAGCTACGACTCTGTCACTTTCGAAAAAAGGAGTCATGACGATACCATTTCAATTGAGAAGAGTTCTTTCGCCTTTCAAATGCACTTTGAAGTTGATCGTACTATTACAACATAACGAATACACGTATTTTGAGATGAAGGCTTCATGTTACGCCCTGGCTCTTGGATTGTTTAAGGTCGGCAACATCAGCTTTAACCCCGGAAGCCTTTATGCCTATAACCTATGAATCTTACCTGCCGGGTGTGGACGCGGGCGCTTGGACGTGTCTGACAGGCGAAGGTGACTGCTGTCGCCCCGCCGTCAAACTGCCAACGGCCGACGGCTGAGTGGGTGACAAGCTTGGGGGTTTGGGAGCCACTCTGGGCATGCTTTTGTGGGCCAGGAGCTCCATCACCTCCGCGCCCTCAACCTGCATCTCCATGGTGGCCATGCTCTGAAAACTGGCCTCCGTCCTCTGGGGGGAAGCGAGTGGCATTGACACAAAATGAAAAGAGAAGCCACTTTCTGATTTGGGAGCAACTGAGTGAAAGGCAGAAAGACACAGAAGCTGGACCGGAAAGTGGAATGAGTTTCTGTACCTGCTCCACTCCGGTCTGACGACTCATCTGCGAGCCGGAAACCTTTGAACTGGAAATCAGGGTCTTGGTTTTCTTGGCCGGGACGACTTCTTCGCCTGCATGTCCACAAAATAGTCGAAAGTTGAAAAGCTAGCCCGACGGTTCCTGTTGCGTACTTCCAAATACCAAAGTGGTTCGAGTAGAGGTCTCCACATTTGATTGCACTTTGAATCTTTCTATCGCGCTTGTTCTCATTGGAATCCGTCCCAGCTGACTTTGAGTGAGAGGCGAGGACCAGCCCAAACTGGTCACCAACCAATCACAGGGCACAAATTGAGGAGAATGTGAGCCTTGCAAAGGAAGGCCAGAGCCGAGATTTGACTCAGAACGGCTAGGAAGACCTGCTAGCCACTTCCAAAAAGTTTGCCATATCGGGAAATTTCAGGATGGATTTAAGATGCACTTCAAGCTTTACAGGTGAATTTCATTTGACCTTCTCTAAACTTGCTCCCAACTGTTTCAGGAGTTTTGGCTAAACTTGCCATCTGCCAAGGAGGAGATGAGCGACAAAGTTTACAACAGGTGATGATAGATCCATAAACATTTCCAAAGACGTCCACCTGTTCAACACTTGTACTGTACTGAAAGATTCAACTGCTAAACAAAAGTTCACAGATCAGATGAGGTTCGCCTAGAATGGTTGCAGTGCATTTAGGTTGACCCTGACATTTCACACCCAAGCCCGATATCGCAAACATTTTTGGGGAGTAGTGTTAGTTTTCCCATTTTGAACAGATGCTGAGCTGAACGCAGCACAGAGCAACATCGCAGACGCTCACCGTGAACCAGCAGCTCGGCGGTGGACGTGGCTCGGCCGCTGCTGTTGCTGGCCAACACAGAGTACGTCCCGGAGTCTTCCGGGAAGGCCTCGGCGATCAGCAAACTGTACGAGTCTCCGTCCTGGACGATGGTGAAGTCGGCCGAGCTCTGGATCTCGGCTCCCTCTCGGTAGAACATGACGGCGGGCGGCGGGATTCCGGTGACTCGCACACCGAGTCTCACCTGACTGCCCTGCCGCACCGTCGAGCTCTGGAGTCTCTGAAGGAAACTGGGAGGCGACGTCTCCGCTGCACAGGGACAAAATTAACATTTCAAATGCTGCACTTCAGTTCGATCTGCACGGGTCTCACCAACATCCCTGCAGCAGGTGGCTTTAAAAGATTTGTGTCTACCTGAGGACCGAAGGGGAATAGGGGTTCAAAACTACCTTGCGTATTAGAGGGGACGTTGAGTCAGTGAGAGGACTTCAAGACCAGCTGAGGTCTTGAAGGAGATGAGGAGGAGAAAAGACTACCCAAGGTCTTGAAAGGGACATCACGTGAGTCAGAGGCGTTAATGGCTAACTGAGGCCTTGACAAGGACGTCTACTCAGTCAGAGGGTTAAAGACCATCTGACGTTTTGATGGGGAATGGGAAGGGAACGTCGACTAGATCAGAGGTGGCTTAAGAGCACCTGAGGTCTTGAAGGGGATGAGGACCGGGTCTGGACTAGCTCTCACCTGTAACGACGAGTTCGGCGGTGCTGGTGGCCTGTCCGGCACCATTGGTGGCCCGGACAGAAAACCTCCCGCTGTGCGCGGCGTTGACGGCATCGATGCTCAGAACAGCGTGGCCGTCGCTGAACGAGATCTGAACGCCGGGCAACGCAGCGGCAGACAGAACCTGGCCGTCGCGAAACCACGACACCTCGGGAACCGGAGCGCCTGGAGGGAAGATGGCAACTGGACTCAGGTGGCGCTTCGTAACTTGAAAAGCTGCTTCTGAGGCTGTGTTTGCATCAAATCTGCTTTGTTTTAATTTGTTGAAATGCATTGAAGCCTGCTGAGCATTTGTGTCCAGGTTGCTTTGTCTGATTTTGTCATGATGTGTCCCCTTCTGGCCAATTGAAACAACAATTCATTTAGAATGATGCGACTATGCATCACAAGTATGAATAACTGGATTAAATCTATTAACCGTGCATTATTTCGAAATGGCTTCTAGTTTTCGTTTTTCCAAATCCAGTGCAGTGCATTTGTCACGTAAAGTTCAGGTGAATGTAACTTTGGAGTAGGATACTTCTGCATTTCATCATTTAGAAGGCTTTCGCTTATTCAGGTACAAAGTGTTTTGAAGTGAAATACATTTTGAATCCTAAAGTATCGTGTTTATTTTCCTGAAGTCATATTTCACAGCTTTTCGGTAACTTACAGGAAGCATTTGAGTACATCCAGGAGTACCTGTGGCTGTACGGGTATTTAAGTAACTTTCAGGGTGTGTTTCAATACAATGAAGAATGTTTTGTGAACTTTGCAAAAGTATTTAAATGCAGCCGGGAGTGTTTGGGTCCAATTGTACATGAGGGCTTGGGCCGACCGGCCAAGTGCATTCGAACGTTGGCCACTATAGGGGCGGCCACTTGAAGGGCCAAGTATTTCTCAAAGGTTTGAGAAGCCCTCTGTAAAAATTCCATCGGGTCACGGGTACGGCTGGGGACGGACGGGTCATACCGCTGACTTGCGCCTGGAACAAGGCGGCACTACCCTCTAGTGCCACCACGCTCTGCAGAGGCTGCGTGAAAGTTGGCGCCTGTGTCGA